>NC_058133.1:286510302-286525411 GCF_016433145.1 Gracilinanus agilis
ATTGCATGCTCTCTCTCTCTCTCTCTCTCTCTCTCTCTCTCTCTCTCTCTCTCTCTCTCTCTCTCTCTCTCTCTCTCTCTCTTTCTCTTTCTCTCTTGCCTTTGGCTTGGTAATTTAGCACAATAATTGGAGGAGGCTGCAGCTGCTTCTCTCTTTCGCATTGTGTGTTCTCGGTTTGAGCTGGACAAGTCAGCTGGGGTAGTGGGGGGGGCAGGGAAGAAAAAACTTTTTTGCCATTGCTGTCAGAGATTTGAACTACTGTTTTTACAAAGGAAAATGGGTTTACTTTAGCATGGCATATTTACAGAAAAAAGTTAGATTTTTCTAATTCCCTCTTTCCCCTGGTCTTTCCATTTAGTTTATGACCCACTCTGAGCTGTGTTAGACTTCCCCCTCCCCACCCCCTACCCTTGCCCAACTCCAAGTCCTCCATTTTCACACCCTAGAGTATAATGGTGTTTGAAATAAAAAAGCGGTCTTAAGAATAACTCCTGGAAACCACAGTTCAACTTAATTTAACACTGGTTGGGGATATTATTTCAAAGGGAAATCAATTTAAATAAGACTCTACTTAAGTTGTTTAATTCTATCAGAGGAGGGGAAAGTGAAGAATCCGATCAGATTCTTTTTAGTATGCGAATATAGCATTATTGTGTTCTATTATAAGTGACTTGTCACTGGGCTTGGCTGCCAATTGGGTGACTAAGTTGGAGATTTTAAACAGAAGGTGAGCCGGAATATGTACATATACGTCTCAGCTTCTATTTTGTCCTGCTTTGGGCTCCTTGAATAGTTAGGAGAAATGATTCAAAACCTTGCGGAGAGCACATACCATATATAGCACTCCTACATTTTTAATTATGGCATTTAGTAGCTTCCCCTTCTCCACCCCTACCACCACCCCTACCACCAGCCCTCCTCACCCTCCTTCCTTGGTTTGTTACTCAGAGGTTCACATGTTGGGTTTTGTTTTGGTCCCCTTTCCACCATCATTTCCACCCCCCCCCCTTTTTTCTTCTCATTTTTCTTTTCTTTCCATCAGTGCTTTGCCTTTAGGAAATTTTGAACATGTTTGTGCAATTTGAATGAACTTTGGGTCTAAGTTTCTGGCTTTGATTTATTTTCTTTCAGCTCTTCTCTTTTATGATTAGTGTATTTAATCAGGTTTTCTCCGTTTGTTGTTTGTATTTTTTGTTTGTTTGTTTTACTTTCAGGACCGGCATGATGGAGTCCCCAGCCACAGTTCTAGGCTGTCTCAGCTGGGTTCCGTGTCCCAGGGACCCTACTCAAGCGCCCCTCCGTTGTCTCATACTCCGTCCTCGGATTTCCAGCCGCCCTATTTCCCACCCCCCTACCAGCCGCTTCCCTATCACCAGAGCCAGGACCCTTACTCCCACGTTAATGACCCTTACTCCCTGAATCCCTTGCACCAACCCCAGCAGCATCCTTGGGGGCAAAGGCAGAGGCAAGAAGTGGGGTCAGAAGCCGGCTCTCTCCTGCCACAGCCTCGGGCCGCTTTGCCTCAGCTCTCGGGACTGGACCCTAGGAGAGACTACCACTCAGTCAGGCGGCCTGATGTGCTGCTACACTCGGCTCACCACGGACTGGACTCCGGCATGGGGGACAGTCTCTCCTTGCATGGCATCGGACACCCAGGAATGGAAGACGTCCAGGTAAGAGGAGTCTGATGGGAGGGGAAGGTGGGAGGGTGCATAGGTAGGAAAGGGGGGCAGGGCTGAAAGAGGGAGAGACTCGAGTTTGCCCCATCTCCATCACTTACGTTAAGGTGTTGAGTTTGGAATCTTTACAGAAAGAGAAGTTATTCACGGAGGCCCATGATACAGAGGCGGTAAATTCTGTAATGTTTAGTTTTGGGCTCCGAGAATCTTCAGAAATTAGACATAGGGAATATTTGTTCTTAGGATGTAATGTTCAGAACCAACAGGCATTTTTTTCCCTCTCCCTCAACATGCCTTTTCTGAGTATTTTTATAGTGCTTTGAGCAGAGAATAGCAGTCTTTCTCCCAAATAGTTCCAGAAACAAATAACTTTCCTACCAAACCCAATAAGTAAAAACCAGACCTTCTGAGTGGAAGAAAATGACAGCTTTTCCAATAGATGATGCCTGTCTTTAGAACACAATTAAAGCTGAGTTGATGACAAGCACATTCTTGTGAAAAGAACTATGTCCAAGGCGGGTTTCTCCTTTTGCCTGTCCTTTAGGGTAAAGAGTGACTCTTTCAAGTAATTTGGGTTGACAAATTAAAGACCAGTTTCTGGGGAGGAGAGCATGGTGGGCAAGCAGACATCTAAGGCATTATGAGAATGCCAGAAAGTGTCATTTCGTATGAGGGTAGTGGAGGATAGCACTTGGGTTTTCTTTTATTCTCTTCTTTTTATATACCAACAATTTTAGGAGCCTGATTTCCAGCCACTAGGTCCAATACACCTCCCCTCCAATCCCATTACCCCCATGTGAAAAGACATCACGTGTTTTAGTGTTTAAAACAAAAGCCTCAGAACAATTTCTCTCCCATCTGCAAACCTACACAATAGGGTGTGGGTTTGTGAAGATTAATTTGTGAAACCAAACAAAGAAGCAGGCAAGAAGTGATGCATTATAAACAATCTGGGGGATTCTACCCAGGACTCTGTTTTCCCTAATTTAAAATGTCTCGGGATAAGATTAATTTGTCCAATATTGAACTGGCACTTTAGAACTTAGACACAAGCTTAGTTTTATATATTATGCATCCTTTTATCAAAGCTCCAGAAGCCAAATGAAATTAAAAGGAGAGTAGAATGATCTTTTCCCTCATATCATTTAATTTGTATGTATTTAAATGCTCAACATGTTGGGACAACATCGAACGCTATATGTGTGGTCCGTTCTATTGAGTTTATTGGGTGTTTTTCTTTTTCTTTTCTTTTCTTTTTTTAAAGAATTTCACAGTCATTTGTTTATTATTTGTCAAGAAGGCACAGATTCCCAGGATTTTGATACCTAAGGATTTTGTAGACAGAAAAGAACCATCTAGTTTTATTGACATAGCCTAGTTTGGCTATCTGTTTCTAGCTACATTAATCATGCCAATATAAAAGAAATACTTTAAATTTTTATACTGAATCTGACTGTATCGTGTAAAAGAAACTATTTTAAAATTAATCTTCCTAGAAGAATAAAGTTCAAAGTGTTGAAAAATGGATGCATACCAACTTCTTATTATTGATGATGGTAGTCACTACCTCAGTCCAGGCCACTGAAAGGAGTTTTGTATTTAAGTTGTATTATTAATATTTCAATTGAGTAGTTTAAGATATTGCAGCTACTTTCATTCCTTCTTTTTTGTTTGAGGGTTGGGGTAGGGGTTGAGAGAGAAGTTTTGTTGTTTGTTTTGGTCAGAACAATCTGTAAATTTGACTCATTGAACAAATGCATTGGATGATGAGTCAGGGTTAGTAGAACTACTTGGGAAAGTGGTATCAACATTTGCAAATCCGAACAAAGCTAAGGATTCTTCTTGTCTTAAAGCAGTTGGTAGATAAGCGCTTCTGCAAAAGGAAAGCTTCTTCCATAGAGGTGTCTGTATAATTGTCGAATTTAAGGGTGATCGCCACCCACACACACTTTAACACCCTTCTCAGCCCCTCGAAAATTTTAAATGACAGTTTTCAGGTGGCAAAACGGTTTATGGGAACTCTTTTCGTACAGCTAGCCCGAGAGAGACACACCAGTACTCTCAAATGATTTGCTTCATAAAGGATTCGCCCCCTCCTTCTTTCCACTTTCCGTTGCCTCCCTCCGCCCCAAATTCCCACCCTCTGCCACTCCCACCCCCTTTTAGAAGTGAGAGAATGGCAGGGGGGAGATGGTTTCACTTACTCAGCTGTGATGACTTAGGTTTCTTAAGATACGTAGTAAGTGGATGAGGAGGGAGAGACCGTTCAGTTGACAGAGACCAAAAAAGAGGAAGCAAAACTGGAGGACAGAGCATAGTTGTAGAAGGGAACAAACACAAAGCTTCTCTAGCGAATGGTTCAAGCTCTATTAAGAAGTCGTGAATGGAGTTTGTAGCGAAGAGAACCCCAAAGATAGTAGCCTAGAGTTTCAATATTGCCAGTATTCCTATGTGTATGTGTGTCCTTCCAACAACTAGTTACCATCGAGAATTAGGGTGTAGGCGTTTGTTCTTTTTAAAAAAGGGTTAATTATAGGGTTTGTAAGGTCAGGGCCTTAGCCCGGAGGCTGAGCATCTGCCTTTGTGGAAGGAAAAACGCAACGGAAAATCGGATCATTCATTGTTCATAAATCTATCTTCTGTGATAGACACCAAAATGAAGACGTTCCCATTCCCGCCTCTCCCAGCTTTCATACCTGAAGGAAACATAGTATGTTTTAGTGAAAGTACGCACGCACATTGACACACACGAAGGGCAACCGCCCAGACTGGGGGGGGAGGGGAAGCTAATTAACCAAATGCTTCTAATATTTTTTTTTTAAATGAAACTATAAAACCCTGTCAATTTCTATTTCAATTTACTCTCAGGGGCTATTAAACCAGCAAATCGTTGTTTGGGTTCTGTGTATGCTACATTTCACTCAGTGTGTGTGTGTGTGTGTGTGTGTGTGTGTGTGTGTGTGTGTGTCTGTGTGTGTGTGTGAGAGAGAGAGAGAGAGAGAGACGGAGAGATGGAGAGGGAGAGAGAGAGAGAGAGGGAGAATACAGTACCTTTTTTGGATTTGTTGAAATTTTAGACATTTTCCTGTCTCTTTCTCTCTCCATACCACTATTACCTAAGCATATGAGGAAGTTAAGTTGGGGGTGGAGTGGGGGTAGGGCTGGGTAGAAAGCATCCTAGTCTCTTAAAGCAACCCCTGGTATCACTTTTAACTAAAGAAGTCTAGTAATTAAAAGTCTGAGTTGTTTTTCCACGTTTCCGCATGCAGTCCTAATTAAATCTTTACGATCCTCTCTGTGACTATTAAGTGCCAGCATGCTGCGTGAATATCCTGTACAAAAACCCAGCAGGCGGCCGTAATTAGATAGAAAATCAGACAAGAGTCTTCTCATTAACTACAACAACTAACCCACGTTGCTGATGAAGCGTAATATATATGTATATATGGCACATATATACATATAAATATGCACACGTGTGTGGAGATCTACAAATATATAGGATGAGTGTACATTTACACCAAGAAATGTGGTTCTTCTCACTTGTAAATCTCTCAACAGACACATGTAGATATGGCATGTATGTATGTATGTATCACTATAGGGATTAAAATCAATTTGTATTTCATAAGAAAAAGGAGATAATGATGTAGTGATTGCGACACTAGAACTTGTTTTCTAAGGATACCAACTTTCCTCATTTTTCCCGTGACAGAAAATTGACTTTTTAACAAGCCACTTTACTCACATAATGTCACCCCCGTTTGCTTAGATTATCTCCTTTAAAAAAAAAAAAGATAACACACCAGTTTCACTTGTTTATCATTATTAAAAAACACACCTAATGAGAATTGTGGGAGAAAGGGATGCCGCTTCCAGTTAGATATTGTTCCATGGTGATACCGAGGTGCTGCTAAAACATATAATTTTACTCTAAAGTATGTTGCCTTCTACTCATATCATCCTAAGGGAGACAGGGAAAACTGAGCCAAAACAAGTATTCAGAGACCAAGCTAAGTATCTGCAAGTTTAAGAAATGGTATTTAGGTGTTCCTCCTGTAGAAAACCAAGTTCAAAGATTCTGCTTGTATTCAAGTCATCTATAAATGACCATGTTCCTATTCTATTCAATTAATATGAGAAATCATTTTAAGTGTCTACGAAATTAAAGATGATATTTCTGCAACCATATTTGTCCTGGAATCAAAATTGACAAATGAACTTCCAAAGAAGCCATTTTCCATAGAAGTCTGTTGTAGTTATATCTAACCTTGATTCTCTGAGATAATTTTATTGGCAAGATAGAATACTCCAATTTGCAATTGCTTGGGCTAGGCTTAGGGTTTTATCAGGGCATGAGGAAGAAGGGAGCTGTTGTTTTATGTCATCTAGAATGAACACCTTTTTAACAGGTGTGCTCCTTGCTGGGGAGAGAGCACCCTTGTTGAGAAAAAAGCAAGTAAATTATTCAGGCTCATATTTTTCTCATTGCTCAATGAGATGCTCACACATGCACAGGGAACATGTACCAACTACAATAGTTGTGAGGTCCTGTCTGCTTGCAAACATGTTTCTATGTGTTGCTGTTTGCATTCCACTCCAAATTGCTCAGACTTTAATTAAAATCCCATAATGTAAACTATTATATATAAAAAAGAAATTTTTCTTGAGTTATTAAGATGCAGAGGGATAAAAGTAAAAAGAAAAATAGTCCTTTATGATCTTTAAAATCATATAGATCTTACAGATGCTGTCAAATTGCAGTAATCCTTAATAGCAAATGATATCAAGGTTTATTAGATGCAAAAAAACATGTATGCATTATCTATGTGTTATATGATAGCAAAACTCAATATTGCACCCCCAGATGGCTCTCACCTTTTTTTCTTCTTCCACTGGAAGATTGTATCATTTGGGTGAATTTCATTTCCATGTCAATTTGGGGGTAATAATAATAATAATAATAAACCACCTCCCTTTGTGAATTAATATAAATGGAAATAACAGAAACTCCAGTTTGGAATGACATGATTTATGTGTGTGATTCTTTAATATCCAGTCAATTTGAATAGTGATGTTTTTATATTCACAGTCAGTTGAAGATGCCAATAACAGCGGCATGAATCTATTGGACCAGTCTGTCATTAAAAAAGGTATGGATTATCTCCCCAAAGCAGACCAACTTTTATTATGCATTAATGACTTTATCTTTTCACTTTGACAAAATTATTTATTCTACAAGACACAGATTTGTGTCCAAAATGATATGGCTCCAGTGATTGACTTGACTGACTATATGGAAGTGGGAGTTGGGTTGGAAAAGGGAGAGGCTAGAAGGGAGGGAAGGAAGAGATAGGGAGGGGGAGGGGAAGAGATACCATTGCCATTTTCCTGACCATATATTCATCTAAAGAGAATGAAAAGGACTTCAAAAAAAAAAAAAAAAAAGGACTAGCTGGGAAATACTCGCTTGAAAAATATGCAATAATTGACGCTTGAGAGGCAGTGCCGCAGTCGCTTGCATTTTTTCTTTTCACTTTTTTTGTAATTCTTGATCTCAACTTAGAATTTTAAGGAGGTGAAGATTCCATTCACGAGTTTATGGGTTGTTATTTTCCTATTGTGCCAAATGTGTTTACTAAATGCACACATCCCAAGAAACAGTCAATGCACATTTAAAAATCTTTATACATACATATGCATACATGATTTAATGTGACTGCAGAATCACCCCATACTGTTAAAGGGCATGTGATATTAACAAATGTTTGCAGTCTCTCGTACAGCTGTAAGCAAAATAATTAACTAATTAAACTAATTAAATGTAATTACAATAACTCATTTCGGGCGTATTGCAGCTGCTTTTTTTTCTTTCTTTCTTTCTTTTTTTTTTTTTTTTTTTTTTTTTTTTTTTACTCTTCTCTTACACTCACTGGGAGAATGCATGGCGATTAGCCTGCTGCAGATATATACTGATGCCACTCACACACCACAAATTTAGAAACCCAAATGTGTAAACAGTAAGATCTTTAATTATCAAAAGGACTGCTATTCCAGGATATGGTGTTAAATACTGTAGGATATTCTTTAGCAGTGCCTGGAGAATGTCTATCCTTATGCTTAATGTCAATAACGCCTGGTCTCAGTAGTTTAGTATTCATTTGATCCAAATGAAATTCACAGAGTCTTTACAAGAAAGGATTCTCTGGGAAGCTATAAAATGTTTCAAAAGGCCAGAACATTGAGTGGGTTATGGAATACAGATTCAAGATGGGGTGATGTATTCCACATTTTCCTTTTCTTTTAGGATGGCGGAGATAACATATCTTAGCTTTGGGGAAGAACAATTGCTCTAGAATGAAATAAGGAAATGTTGGAATGAAGACATGTTATTTAGAATCTAGATATGGAGTATCAGAATTGGGTAGAAAACTGTGTGTGTGAAGTGCTGGTTAAATTTGTGTGTCTTTCCTTCATTTAGTTACTTGGGTTTTCTTTTGGCTGGCTTTCTCTTTAGTCTGAATGTTTTCCATGGATTCTTGGCCTTGGGATGCTGCAGTTTTTGTAAAGCATGCCCTCTTCTTTGACAGCGAATCTCATTGTTGTCTCTTGGGTTTTCCCTTTGGTTAATTGCAGAGTAATTTGTGGAGGGAGTTTTCCTGGTTTTAAACTTGTATCTGTGGTAGTAAGGTACAGTCTTTCCCATAGACTTGCTTTTGTTTGATTTGGACTGACTAGGTTGTGTGTGTGTGTGTGTGTGTGTGTGTGTGTGTGTGTGTGTGTGTGTGTGTGTGTGTGTAAGGAAAGAACACTTTCTATGTACTTTGGCCATAGGCACATTTGCCATTACTCTGGTATAGTTATAGCATGTGGAACTACATAGGGCATATGAAACATAAATAATAAGAAATGTAAGAATACAGTCTCTGAAAAATTTATAATTAAAGTTTTCAGCCTAATGTAGCAGAAGCTATATATCACAACACATTGTGTTTTCATTTATATAAGGAATACATTATATTAATACATTAATGAAGTATGCATGTAAATATGAATGTCTTAATGAATAGGAAGAATCAAGGATAACTTTTGAAATATTGCTTTAAAGTTGCTGTTTTTTTTAAAACTGGCACCATTTTATACTCAAAAGTTTTGGGATTTACTTTCTGATAGAAAATAAAACAATCATATGTTATTACAGTTATATTCCAACCTCTTAGCTTTAAATTTATTTGTGTGAAAAATGCAAATAAAATGCTGTCAGCTCTATTATTCACATTCTTTAATAAATACTGCATCATGCTCAGTACAGAGAAAACCTTTTGAAGAAAAGCTAAAGGTTTTCTTTTTAATTTTACATTCACTGTAGAAGAATTAAACAACCACCGGACACTCAGTTAAGATTTATTACCCTCTCCCTTCACTCTATTCTTTCTCCACTCTTTTCTTTTCTCCTACAATCTCTCACTCCTACCCCATAACCTTTAAAAGGATGTGTCCACCGAGTTAATTGTGCAATACAGTGGGTGAGAAAGGTGGGTTTCTGAATTGGGTAGACTAAATTTCAATAACTGGCAGGGGACAGAGTTGTTTAATGTATTTTCTAATAGACTTTTTGAGGTTTCCATGAATAGTTTAGCTCATGAAACAGAAGGTTTATCAGAAAGGCTTATCCAAGACTGGATATTTTCTAGGATTTTATGTTTAGGAAATTATAAGAGATTGGACTCTAAACAAGCTGAGTATTTTGCACACTCTCAGTCGTCCTAGAATAATGGAAGTTTAAAAATATCTTTTTTTTTAGAGGGAAATTAACCTATCCTATTTATCATTTCTGTTGATGTCCTACCATAGACTCTAGGCTTGCTGCTTTCTTGTTATGTTTGCTATCTGGGCTTAGTTGACATTTCTGAAGTAATTTAGTTAAGAGGAAATGAGTTGTTCCCAGTAGAGAGAGCAAACGAGTGGAGTGAAGGTAGCCAGCGTGATAAATGGCTCTTTCATTTGAAGATCTCCAGAGCTCGTTTAAGGCTAATTTTCTGTATTAGCCCCCTTTGAGCTATTAATGCAATAGGCAGGGACCGTGGCCCCTCATCTCTGAGCTGCCCCATTAGAGCTAACATTAAGCTGCCAAGTCTGAACTCCATTGTGGGAGGGGGGGCGCGATAATGAAAGGTGCTTTTTAAACTCTCCTAATCTAAACTGGCAGAGGGTGGTTAATACGATTTGAAGGGGGCTGGTCAATGAGCAATCAATAAAGTAATAATGAGAAGGATGCGGTACATTAACAGTCTAAAAATCCAACGAGACATTAAAAAATCATTCTTAACTCTTACTTCCATTAAGATTAGGAAGGTGGGGGGAGCTCTGCTTATAGAAATGATCACCGCCATCATAACAAGTTCCCAAAAGGTTCAATTCCCCTTTTAAAATGTTTCAGTATTCAGAACCCCAAAAAACAATTTGTTCATACTCCGGACCACGGAAATGTGTCATCTGATACCCTGCAAATTCTGATGTGTTTTGAACTTTGGAAAAGTTCAAATTTTATCGCAATGGTTCATCGACACCTATCCCTTTTGAAATTTCTTGGTTTCTTTTCAAACTTTCTCTTCTCGCGGAAGAGCACCCACGATTCCTCCCCCACCCCCTTTCCACCATAAAATTATTGCTTTCTTTTTCTTTAACAAGAAAAAAAATGTAGTAAAAGCCCCTAGAGCTGGGTTTGAAATGATGAAGACCTAGATTCTAATTCTGTTCCTGTCTCTAATTGTGTGACCTTGGACTAGTCATTTAATTCTCTCAGAAGTCCCATTTCCTCTAGAGTAAGGGATCAAGTTTCGCTTTCCTAGCCTGTCTTAAAGGGTTATGGTAGGCATCAAATGAGGTTTAGTGTCAAAGTGATTTGTAAAAAGTAATTCACTAAAGAAGCCTATGGTATTTTTACATCATTGTATGAAAGCATTTTATTTTATATAAAGGTAAAAGCACTTGAGTCCCTAGATGCTTTTTACAAGTGTCCAATCCCTTCCAAAGATATCCCATACACCCACCATAGGTTCCCCCCCCCCCCATCGCTAAACTGGACCGCAATAACCACATTCTCAGAGCAAAAAGATCGTATTACAGCCACCGAAGTAAAGAAATCACAGATACCTGTAGTGCGAAACGAGACGTATGCACCAGGTTTCCTCCTGGGGACCTGGTTTTCTCCTGAAAGTAAGCTCTCCCCACTGGGCAAAGATCCTTCCCAGTATCACGGAAGGACAATACAATTTTGTCCTAGGGAGGAATAGGAAATGGTGAGGATATAGGAAAAGGAGAGAGCTAGGATTTGAGTAACCATTTCAGAAAGGGGATGAATTTAGAGAGCCAAGTCCATCTGATTTTTAATAGCAAAGACTTCTTTTAGGTGATTTTTCTCTTGCTAGAGGGGCCTTAACCTATTCTATTCTGATACACCTTACTCCTCTACCCCCAGTATTGAAACAGGGCACAACCAGAATTAGTCTAAATTTCTCTGTCAGCCAGAGGAACCCAAAGTAAAGATTCCAATGAATTAATAAACATTAAGCACCCACTACGTGCTCAGGCACTGTACTAAGCGTATGAAAAGTAATAGTTGTAATAGGAACAATATTTTATGTGGTTCATTTGAGTAATATTTTCCTTTGACTCTCTCCCCCCTCCTTAAACAAAGCTTTGGTCACCGTAATGAAATATTGATTGTTTAATGAACGCTTCCTCTCCACCCCACCCCCACCCTCCCTCTTATTCGAAGAGAAAGTTTTAGATTAAATGAGTTTTTGGATTTTCTTAATCTTGAAGTTGCCTGTGCAACGCAATAGAGAGCAAGGGAGGGGGGAACCACTCAGCTTTAATGTATGCACAGAAAATTGTAAACATGTAAAGAATTGAAAGCTTCACGCTGAGTTTTGCTATGCTCCATTTCTTTACCATTTCCTGCTGTCGTTTTAAACCTATCTCACTCATCTAGAGATTCGTGCGCTAGAACAGTATGCTCATAATTACTAACAAATCAACCGGGCACTGTTGCTCTGTCGGTTTATTGATAAGCTGAGAGGAAACGGAAGGAAAAAGACAAAAGAGAATAAAATATTAGGTTAATTAGGCTCAAGCAAAATGGGCTGGGGTATAGGCAGGTGATAATGGAGCAAAGAATTTGGAAGAAGAAATCCTGCTTTACGGAAGTGGGAGAGAAATCATATTCAACAAAAGGGTTAAAACCGGAAAGAAGTTTCTAGCTATGTGTGAGGGTTAGAGAAAACTGTTCTGATACTTGAAACAAATTAGAAACTAGAAGTAGAACAAAAAACAAATACACTTTTTGTGTGTGCGTTTTGGGTTTGTTTTTTTTTTCCCCTTTTTGGTTTGTTTCTGGGTAAATGAAACCACTCCATTCATTAGGCGCTTTTGAAGGCTGATTAGATCACTAGTATTTAAATGCTAATATATATGCATAGATGCACACATACCTTCTTGTGCACACGTGGGAGGTAGTGAAATATATTCCCCAAAGGAACTGGCTCTTGTCAGGTAAATCAGGTAATTAACAATTGCTAAATTAGAGGGAAGGTTATAAATGTCTCTAGAGCAATGGCTTTCAAAGAGACTCTCTCTCTGGAATCTCCCAAATGTAGTAATAGCATAAGTTTCAGGGAATTTTAAGATATTCACAATGGATTTTATTTCATGCCCTATAGAAGGCAAGATGTGAACTTCCGGAGAGGTGGGGTGGGGAGAAGCACCATAAAAGAGGGGGTGGGATATTAAAAGCCCACATTTCTCTAACGATATTTTAATTGAAAATGATGGAAAGATGCATCAGGCAAAAATAAGATTCCCTACCACACATTACAGCTCATGTTACATTTGGAAATTTCAAAAGTCATATTTAAAATTTTCAAAAATACTGAGTGTTCCAAAGGGCCGAGAAAATGATGCTGATAAATTGCAAGGTTGAATATTTCTTCTTTTGAAGTGTTCCCAGAGCACTTGTTTGTGTTGCCTTGGGGAATTCATAGGTTATGTGTCTCTCTGATGCATTAAAATAAGTGTTGCTGTCCAAATAGAAGTATATTAAAGTTGGTCAGGTTTGTTGGTTGGAGCAATAGAAAGATGGGTCATGCCTGACATAGTCTTTGGATAAACTGAGTGACTTTAACCTGGGTCGCTTCAAAATTTCAAATCTCATTTGCAGTCCCAAGAGTGTTTTGATTGGGCCATTCTCAGATGAAAATATTCATGACCTAGAAAAAGTCGGGGGCCTTTGAGAGAAGACAGTCCTTCAGAATCCATTTAGAAAGCCAAACATTGATGAATCATCTCTGTTCTCTTTCGCTCCATCACTCAGTTAGGATAAAATTTTGTATTCTGGACTGATTTTAGTGGAGACAGGGGTGTGGAGCAGAGAAGAGGAAGGAGAGAATCCTTCCTTAAAGTATGCATAAGATTTCCAGTCCTGAAAAGTCTGTGTAGCTCTTAGTTCTACTCTTTGATGCTCAAAAGCCCTTTCTCATAGTTGGTCTAGAACAAAGACTAGATGGATTTTGGGATATCTTTTAAGGCTGTTACAAAGTTTTCATTGAAAAGCTCCCTGGTAAGTGAGCAAGAAGCTACAACAATGGTAAACTTCTGCTGTACCTGGTCTGTGAAACTGAAATTATGAAATTGTCAGATGACATAACATATAATGATTCTTAGCCTCAGGTGGCATAAAGAGATCGACAATGTGGAACAAGAGGATGAGGTTAGGGTGCTCCTGGGGTCTTCAACTTTAGCGGGGGAAGATCCCCTTTCCACCTAAGTTAGAAGTTTCAGGGGTCACCTTAAATTGAGCATACTTTAACAAGATATAGTAGGTAAAAAAAAAAAAACCACCAACAACAAAACTCAAAGAAGATGCCTGCCTAATAGCATAGGGATGGAGACCAGCCAGTATGTTTTGGGAGCAGGAAGTCTGATCATGTTGCTTGTTTGATCATTAAACTTTTCCTTATCTTCTTCTCTTCCTTCCCTTTCCCCACTACCTCCCCAACAATCTTGCTTAAATGGCAAGAAAATAAAAATGTGATTAAAAAAAAATTAGCCTGGAGAAATGGAATGTACCTTAGTTGCAATGGCAAATAGCTTTCAGGTCATATTAATTGCTGCATAAACCATACCTGGAGTATGATTAGTTATCAATTACTTGCTGAAATGAAGCAACCCCAGGAAGGCCACCCCCTAACAACATAAAAAATGGAAGTGACTGGCTGATTGATTGGAGCACCTGTTGTAAATCCGAACTCCTCAAAACAATTATGAGCTAGCTATTTAGATTAATTTGCAAACATAACTCATGTCACCAGGGGAACTGTTTTCACTTAGACTCTAAGTCCTTTGAATTTATTTCTAGAGCTGCCCCTATTTTGATCCCTACTTTAAAGAATCTTTACAGTTCTTATCTCCCCAACCCAAATTCCCACCTAAGGCTGCTTTTGTCCTTAATTGATAGGTCCAAGAGCTACAGTCCCTTTTGTCTCTATTGTGGTTTAGGTTATAGTACAGAATAAGAGAATTGCCTCCAAATGTGGATTCTCTCTACGAGAATTAGTCGGTCCTTTTTTCATTTCACTCTCATGAAAAGATGCCTCCATTATCTGTTTCCTTAATAAATAAGGTCAGAGTGGAAGTGAAATTAGTAAAATCAGTAGCAAAATAATACCCTAATCCTTTTGGATTTTGATTACTTTTCTATAGAACATTATCTGCCCATTTGATTTTATTTTTTAGGTGGATAAACTAGACTACACTTTTCTGTTTTCTTAATGTAGTTTGCAGGAGGAAAGTGAGGGAGGCTGACACAACATTACTAAGAAGTAGGCCTCAATTATATGCTTTATGCTTTTTTATTTTTTTTCCAGTTCCGGTTCCTCCCAAATCTGTGACTTCTCTGATGATGAATAAAGATGGCTTCCTGGGAGGGATGTCGGTTAATACAGGCGAGGTGTTTTGTTCTGTTCCTGGTCGTTTGTCCCTGCTCAGTTCAACTTCAAAGTACAAAGTCACTGTGGGGGAAGTTCAAAGACGACTCTCCCCTCCCGAATGCCTGAACGCTTCTCTCCTTGGTGGAGTCCTGCGAAGGTAAAACTCTTAGCAACCTATGTGTTCCCTTCACCCCCGTTTCCTCTCATGCCATTACCCTACAAAAGAAATTTACAGATAAGCTGTTATTTTTGCTCTGGGTTGGGGAGGAGAGCACGGAAGACAAAGACTAAGAGATGTCTTTCGGAAACATGGAAATGAATGCTAGGTACCAAGGACGTAACTGGTGTGTACCCAAGGCAAGCACGTGCTCAGGCTCTCTCTCTCTCTCTCTCTCTCTCTCTCATTCTCTCTCTCTCTCTCTCATTCTCTCTCTCTCTCTC
>NC_058133.1:286530364-286565928 GCF_016433145.1 Gracilinanus agilis
TTCCTTCCTTCCTTCCTTCCTTCCTTCCTTCCTTCCTTCCTTCTTTTCCTCTCTGACTGTATAGATATGTACAAGATACTTATGCTCTTTGAGACTGGTGGTAATGATAAGACCATGTGTCAAGAGCTAGAAGAGACCTCAGTTTTCATTTAGCTTAGCCTTCTCATTTGACAGATGCAGAAACTGAGGTCCTAAGTACATAAGTGACTTGATCAGTGTTACATAATTCAAAACAGAGCCAAAATTCAAACCCATATCTAGGACTCTTTCCAGAGAATATCTATAATAACTACTTCAACAGATTTTTGTGAAAAAATGAGATAATTTCTAGAAAGTTTTTCAAACTTTTCAGCACTATACAAATGCCATTAAAAAAAAAACTTTATTCTTTCCCTCTCTCAACCTTTCTTTCCTTCCTCTCCTTCTTTCCTTATTTATCTCCCCTCTCATTTCCTTCCTTCCTTTGTTCCTTCCTTCCTAATCTCTCTTCCTCTTCAACATATATCTCTGTGTTGAGTGCATGTGTAAGACTGAATTTAAGTACTGTGAATTTATCTCCAGCATCTCTGGCATTTTAAGAAAAACTGAATCTAGGCTTGCTTTGTGTCCCTGTTGTTCCTCAGGTTTCTATATTTGAATTTCTTTATGTCTTTTTATCTGATTGTCTATAACATATTGTAAAATACAAGTAAACATGTATGGATACATGCATGATATGAGTATGATATACATGTATAACTACACACACATATATAATTACTATGTTTCCAATGTTACTGTTTGTCATCTTCCACAGACTTATAAAATTTACTACAACTCCAGAGGGGAAAATAGTAAATCTATTGCTAAATTTAGGTCTATAGCTCATTTGAACTTTTACAGTGGGTTTTCTATTTATTTGATTTACTCCTGTCTTTGGCTTCTGTGTCATATTGTTTGGTGTTTTATGGTCGGCTTAGGCCTTCAGTGGTGCAGCTCTGCATGTTCTCGCACGTTTATCTTGCAGGCACGGCCCAAACAGTGATCATTTATTTAGTGCTCTAGGACGCGGTTTGCTCCGTTGACAGCGTAATTTAAAGAAATATATGGAAGGCTGAAAAATCATTTGCTCAAATTTGTCCAGATGTTTTCTAGACGTGATTTGAATTTGATTGCCCCTTTCCGCAGGGTCAAAAGATATTAATGTCCCAGAACTTTAATTGCTTACAGACCCTGGTTTGGGCTTTGAAGATTTAAAATGTTTGACTCTTTACCATTTGTTCCCCCAAATTCAAAGTTTCCTTTTTGGCACTTTGGTAATGAAAAAGAACTCAAGGAAAGACTGTAACCATTACCCCTTCAAAGCTTGTCGGGGATTTGCCACAACTTTGGGCCAATCACCTATGAAACTGTAGACATCTATCTCATTTTCTTTATCAAATTGCTCTTCCTCTGATTCAATGGGGGAAGGGACTTCTCTTTTTATGGAATCCTAAGACAGTGGACCTCATGGATTTGATGCTTTGTAGAGAAGGGAAAAGGTCCTGGGAGATGAGAAAAGGGATCAACACTGAAAAGGGAAATAGGTGCCAAGAAATTATGAAATAAGTAAATTATTTTTCTAAAGTAATGATGATTTTTAATGGCTTCATTTGAGACAGAGTAGGGGTCTAGGGCTCCTCCAAAATCTTCTCTCTCTTTCTCTCTCTCTTTTATCTTTGCCCTGGCAAAGTCAGGGAAATCAAACCGGAAGGGGCTGCCTTGATTTCAATTTTTTTTTTTGCAGCTTAGACATCCTAATGACCTTTCTGACCGTGTGTGTGTGTGTGTGTGTGTGTGTGTGTGTGTGTGTGTGTGTGTGTGTGTGTTGTATCTTAGATTTAAAACTGAGCCTATTTCTTACTCATGGCTATGGAAGAAAAGGTCTCTGAAAATTGGGACAAATGGAAGGAGAAAAGGGAAGAGAAAGAGGTGTTAATTTATTTTCCCTTTCTTCAAAGTAAGGGGAAAATGCCCCAAAGGCAAGCACTTTTTCCTGGTCAACCACCCTGAAGGGACAAGTGTATGGTAGAAATGTTTTATAGGCAAAAGCCACATTGCATTATAACTCCCCTTTTTCTGGAATCTGCTCTTGGTCTCTCTTTCCTGCCCAATTAATTTAAATCTATAAAGTCTGCTAAGATTTGAGGCTCTGATACATATGATAGGCCTCTCTATCAGGAGTTTTTACTGTTCGATGGGATATTTCCCATTAATATATTTCCAAAAAGGCAAGGCATTTGTTTCTCCTGAAGAGATGGCATCTCTGGAATTCTGTGCCCCTGCCCAACCAATCAAAACAAAAAAGTTTTTTTTTTAAACCTTCAGGGCATAGTATAAGATGTACTTCTTTTTTAGTCTGACATGGGACCTCGTGGATATGGGCTGTTGCTTCATTTTTTTTCCTGTTATAGGAACTAAAACCAAAGCAATCCATAAATAGCTGTGCACATAATAATTCCATGCTGGATGTTTTCTCCTAATCATAAATATTTTGAGTGTTATTCATTTTTTTATATCCTAATTGTTCTTCTAACTTTCTAGTGTTCAGGTTTTGAACAATTGATATCATCTCATATTTTCTTATGAAGACTCATTAGTACCTAAACAATATACAAGATCTTTTAAAAAATTAATACCTTCCCCTTTCCCACCTTCTTTAAATAAACTTTTTAAAAAATGGAATCAGCATTCCTCACTGCTCTCCTGGCACAAACAGTGACTGGCCTGGGGCAAGCCAGAGCCTTCATAATTTGTAGAGTTGCAGTAAGTGATATTATGCCTCAGTCAAACTTGTGAATGAATGGCTAAGTACTTAAGGGTCATTTGCCTTTGATGAAAAGGTGGTTAGAGAGGAAAGAAAGCTTGGGGGAAGTGGCCTTGGAAAGAGAGGAGTCAGGAAGGAACTCAAAGGATTATCACTTTTGAGGTACAATGGGATAGAGTGCTTGGATTTGGAAAAAGAGGAGCAAATTGTGATTCATTTCTGCTGCTTAGTTTCTGTATGACCCTGAACTTATCACTTAACCTTTTCCAGCCTCAGTTTCCTCATCTGTAAAATGAAGTGCTTGAATTAGATGTTCTTAAAAGTTGTTTCCAGTTATAAGTCTCTGTGTGTTCTATATTTTAAAATAATCTTGAAAATAGTCTCAGGGTGATATGCAACTGTGCAGAGGTAGAACTCATAGGGTCAAGGAAAAAAGAAAAACAAAAACCACAGGGAGAACTCATGAAAGAAAAGTTACACTTAGGGTTGAAATGATCTCCCTTCCAGCAGGGAATTTCCTCTCTCTTTTTCAACCCTCACTGCTTAGGACCAGAGACAACTGGAAAGGGAAGGAATATAATCACCCAAGTTGCCTTTCTCATAGCTCAAAGTATCTCTAGGTTTGCTTGATTTTTCTTTTTCTTTTTCTTTTTTTTTTTCTTTTTCTTTTCTTTTCTTTTTTTTTTTTTTTTTTTTTTTTTTTTTTTTTTTTGCTGACAGTGAGGAGGAGGGGAGGAAAACGTTAATGGAAAGTGTCATTTTTGCTGTTGTTCTTGTTCCTCCTCATGTAGGCAACTGTGCAAAGAATTTACAGACCTGCTCGCCCAGGACAGGACACCTATTGGAAACAGTAGGCCCAGCCCCATTTTGGAACCCGGGATTCAGAGCTGCTTGACCCACTTCAGCCTCATCACCCACGGCTTTGGGGCTCCAGCTATCTGTGCTGCCCTCACAGCCCTGCAGAACTACCTGACAGAGGCTCTCAAAGGCATGGACAAGATGTTTTTGAACAACAGCACCACTAACAGGCACACATCTGGGGAAGGACCAGGTAGTAAAACTGGAGACAAGGAGGAAAAACACAGAAAATGAATTTTTTTTAAAGGAAAAGGGAAAATCTTTTAAATAAAAAAAAAAAAGAAAAAAGAAACATTTCAATTTTAGCTTTAAAATATTGGATTGGCTTTGGAAGAATTATATTAGGTAGAGCACACACAAACAAAAGTTAACAAAAAGAAAAAGAAAGAAAAATAACTTTTTAAAAATCAAAGGCGCACAACGGAGCAACAATACTGGTTCTCGGTGTCTATTCAAGATACACTTGGAGACAACCTCCCGGATTTTCCACTTCGGTTCTTTCGATCTTAGTAAAGCTGATAATAAAAGAAAACCCTGATTTTTTTTTCTTTGGAAAAATAAACATAAGACAAAAAATGAGAAAACAGTAACTTATTGGAAGAAAATCGGATAAACATTGGTGGTGTCAGTGCTTTGAAATCTGGTTGGCTGAGACGCACGAACTGTTTTTTTTTTTCCTTTCTCCTCCCTTCGAACTTTCCCCTTCCCTCATTCCCAAACCACTCTCTCTTCTTTTCCCTCCCTTCTTCTCTAGCTCCATTTCGAAAATCTCCCGGGATGAAATGATTGTATCTGGGCCTTAGGCATTGTGTTTAAAACTTTTCATTTCACTTGACGTTTCGTTTTTAAATCACTGGTACCATTTTTCCTCCCCTAGCTTTGATGGTTAGAGTTGGCGAAGAATAGGGGAGATGTAAATTGTCTGGGTTGGGAGGGGGAAGGCTATCAGCGCTAGCGGAGGTTGCTGCGATCTTTGGCAGAGACTAGGGAGAGAGCCTGGGAATCTGGAAAATAAGGACGAATCTGATGTATTAGTCATCTGTTTCAGCTTCCTCATTTCCTTAAAGAAGTGTTTCTATTCCTCAGCAATGCCAGCGTCTGCACAAGAATCTTTCATTTGTTCTAGTATCTGTGTGAGGTACCGTTTTTCAGAATTGTAGTAAAAGAAAAACAAAAACAAAAACAAAAATACGAATAAGTTAATTAGTATGTATTCCTTCGGAGGGGTATGTACCATTTCATTCTCTTCTGTTTTCCAAAGCTGTGCCCGCATGGTTTATGAGCTTCTTCAAAGAGGACTTGGGCTTTCTACACAATCTATAAGGTACAGAGACAAGCAAAGTTCTGATACTTTTTTAATCAAAGCCGGTGTTTCAGGATTCTGCAGGTGCACTTCTTTAAAGAAGCTCAAAGAGAATAATTTAGGAAGCACCCGATATCGATGTGGAAACAGCTGTCAAAATGGTTGTTGCTAACAGTGACCTGAGCTCTGGGATTCTATGCAGAGACCAAATTAAAGGAGGGGAAAAAGGGGAGGGCCTACAGGAAATTGGGGGAAGGCGAGGAGGGGACGGGAGCCCAGTATTCTTGGCATAATCTCCCTTTTAGTAGATTCCATTTCTCTAGAGGAAATTATTGAGATGGTCTGGGATTCTTGTTCTTCCATGAAAAGCAGCAGGAGGGGGGAAGCAGGCACCAGCGTCTCTGCATTACTTGCTATATTACAGGATGCTTTATGAATGAGGGTTTATTTTTTTCTAGGCATGCACTTGTTTTTGGCATATAGATGGTAAAATAATGCAAAGTGAAAGGAGATGTGTTTCAGCTTTGATTTTTGCCGTCTGGATACATTTTGACTATTCCCAGTGGGTAGAGTTTTATGCATTTAAGATCTCTCACTTATGGCAGAGCAGCTACTTTCTCTGTCTTATTTCGAGCATTATCTTGAAATAAGATATAGAATCCAGGCACACCCTAAAAGCAGAGTGAAGAAAATGCCTGTGGGGGGTATGTTTCGGAATTCAGTGTAAACACACAGGCACGCACTTTCCTAAGCAAGGCCGAGGAGAACATCCTCGTACAATTTTATGATTCTATTATGTACCCCCCCCCCAACACATCTACCTTCTCCACCTTCCAGCATTCCTCTAAGATAAAAATCCAGATGCTATTGGCCTTGAGTTTTTGACTTCCGAATATTTACAGTAGGCTGCCTACACATTAATGCTACTATTTGCTCAGACACTTACCCCGCCCCCCCCCTTTCCGTAGCTCTCTTCCACCTCCCATGCAGAAATCCTCAGCTAGGTGCCTCTCAAGCAGCCAAAGCTGGCATCTCCATAGGATGCAAAATGATTGGCATTTTCATTTCACGGGGGTGGCTGGTTTCAAGGACATTTCCTCCTGGTTTTCCTCTTAGCCTTTTAGAGCCAAACTTGATGGGGTTTAAAAAAAAAAAAAAAAAGAGCCTGAGCTACGCTGGAGGTGTTCCGCTCAATAGGCCCGTGGTGCTTTTTAACTTGAGGAGAATGCCAGTGCCCTAGGACGGGCGTTATAAAGCTTTTGGAGCTCCAGCCTTATTATTTCAGGAGCCTTAAAGCGTTTTTGGTCAGGTAGCGTCGGCAAGCTAAAGCAGATGTGTTCTGATTACTCTTAGCCCGGATAAACTGCACTGAAAAACCATCATCTCCTTTCCTTGCAGGACAACCTGTCCCACGTGCGTGACGTGAGGGAAACGTAATGGACACGCATTGCACTTACTGTCCAGTACTGCCCTTTGAAAGCGTGTCTCCGATTCTGGCCGGGTTCTGTTGAGGAAATAGAATCAGGTCGAGCTCGCCCTCCCCACTCTCAGACTCACCCCAAGGGCTAAACCGGACTGAAAACCCAAATCTCTCAACTAGGTAACAGGCTGTAAAGCAACACAGGTTATCAAGGGGAGTAGGGCTTTTGGGTCCTTTTGAGTCCCTCTTGGACAAAATGTCCAATTACAAGCATCCTCCTTGAGGTCTAGTTTGAATATATTGAGGGAGGGGTAAATCTCTCATAGATCACGTCGTTCCCCCTTACCCCAATTCCTCTACCCCAACCCACCTCCCGAAAAAAAACACCAAAAAGAGATCAGTGAGCTCTTTTGGCAAAGTAGACTATTATCGTCTGGCTATTTACAAACCAAAATGTGTCATATATAAAAGTACACTCGATGGCCCACTGTGATATTTTTGTTTCCCCCTCCTCCCATCATTCTTTCAACTTCTGACAAGCTCCAGGAGGCTTCTTCTGCCACTTCTCTCCAAGGAAATCCAGATTTCTATCCCCATCCCTTTGCACTTAGACACACTTCTTACAGGCCAGGCAGCTCTGACGTTTATCTGATAATTGAGTTATTAAAAGATTTGGTTTCCATGGGCCCATAAATCAATAAACAGTAGGATTAACGGGAAAGTTTGACTTTTAACTCAGGGGAAACGTTTAAGGCAAACCCCTTTTAGCTTTGTTTTCAAACCAAACAGGTGGGTCATGCTGTTTTATTTTTTGCTTTCCTTTTTTCTTCTCCTTTCTCTTTTTAAACACAATCATTCAGCATGGGCACCTTCCTCAATTATTTCCCTTGGTTTTTTCACTCTCTACCCTCACCCCCGTCCAAAACTGAAGTTAGAAAAAGACTAGGGGCGCTAAAATCACAAAACTCGCCTCGGAAAGTTCTTTGGAAGAGACGAAAGGTGGTATTCTTGGGCTCTGTCCAAGGTCTTCATGGAAGACCTACTAAGGATGTACCAGGCACTATGCTGGAACCCCTGGTTAATGACTTCAAAACGAGATTTCTACTTTAAAAAAAGTATCCTCCTTCTTTTCAACCCTCCTAAATCTTTCCTTCTACTCTTTCCTTCCCTATTCAGCACCACTCCACTCCCTCAGGTCCCAGCTCACCACAGCTGCCCTAGCAAACTTTTTTCCTTTCTGGTCTCTAGCTCCCTTATTTCCTTGCATTCACAAAAAGAACCTATGCAGGATTTTGAACATTTTGCCATTTAACACCTCCCCTTCCCCTCCCCCCCCCAAGAAGCAGATTTATTTCCACCAGTTAGATCACATCCTCTACAGCTGGAGGAATGAAAAAGGGAAGTCTGAATTCACCTAGGGATTGTTGACTCCCTTATTGAAGTCTCAAGGAAAAGGGGCAGTGTGTTCTTAACTATTGTTTTTGGTAAATGTCATCACATCAGATACTTTGTAAATTTTAATGTATTATGTGAAAAGAAAATATACTAAGACAAAAATCTGATGTTCCTCCAGAGCCTAAATAACGTTTTCCCTCGTGTGCCAATGTATGCTAAACTATCTGAAAATAAACAAAAAGACAGACAAAAATAATAAAATTCTTTTTTAAAGGGTGAAATGAATACCATCCGTCTTTATATGCCAAAATATACTCCTTTCTTGGATTTGTCTTATTCACTAAGAATCTGACCACACTCGAGAAATATCAGTTTACTGACTCTTCATGAGAATAAATCTGGAAGGGTAATGATGTTAAGTTTGTATATATTTATTTATGCTTAATTTAATGGGAATGTGTAAATATGGCGAGCAAGTAGTTTGGGATTATTTATCTGTGAATCTATACCTCTGTGAATGGGTGGAAAAAACCGCTTGACTCTAGATAGTATCCTATCTGAATTTTTCTGTTCTTTATAGACAAGCTGTTATGGTAATGGGTAGAAATTGGTTTATTGTCCAGTGTTGATCTGATTTACATAAATAAAAAAAGATTGTTGTGTTTTGGTTGTGTTCTTATCTTCAGTTTCTTGAATGTGGGTACTGCTTCGTTCTGCGGACAGAAGCTAAGAAGTTTTTGCTGTTTCTTTTCCCTCTTATCGTATGGGGATTGGAAAAAAACAGGAAATGTTTTCGTTACAAAAGAAATACAATAAATATTGCTTCTCAGAAATACTGGCACTTTTTGTCTGACTAGGAAGTGTTAATAATTTTTTTATTCCAAATTGATACCCTTCTCTCCTATTTCTAAGCAGATTTACAATAAAATTCATATTAACTATATCCTTTGGTTTATTTTTGCCTTTTGAAGAATAAGGTGTCAAATCCTTTTCCCATGTCGCCATTAAAATGTGGGATTCTTTCTTTAAATAAAACTCCTTATCCATAAAGGCCGGACCTTTGGGTTGCTATTCCCTGAGTGGAGGTGGATTTGTGTTCAAGCCTTGTAGGGGTTGGTTGGAAGCAGGAGAGGGGAAGGGTGGGAGGGGAGATGGATTCTATTTGTGGCCTTGGAACTGAACAAAGTTAATTGGCCCATTCGGGATCGAAACCACGACCTTGGTCTTAGTAAGCAGCCCCACAGTCCCGAACCAACTAAATAAAGACTCTGAACTGAAGATGAAAAGGATTATGCTCGGGTAGAGAAAAGGAATCCACGTTTTGGGAAGGCAGGTGCTCTGTACCTAAGGCTTTGGACAAATATTCAAAAGCTTTCTGCGACCCTTCTACCTACAGTTAATGGGGCAAGCCTGTTTATTCAATAATTCTTTATTAAATGACTACCATGTGAAATATATTCATAAACTACCTATCATCAGGAAGATTGGCCACCTTCCTCTGGGCCAAGGAAGTATCTGGAAAACAGCATTTTGAAATGAAAGTCCTAGTCATATAGCTTCATTTCTAGAAGTGGAGGAGAGAGTAGACAGCTATATCTAACAGAATCAGGAAAAGAATCAATGGAAAATATTCCAGTTTTCCTTCCATAAGTTATTGTTTAGTCTTCTTAGTTTACCTTTACCTTAGATAACACTTTACCTGGTGTTATCTGTGTTATATTATCACATTAATTAAGAATGAAATGAGAGGGGAAAAAAGAAAGAAAAAGGAAGGAAAGAAGGAAAAGAAGGAAGCAAGGGAGAGAGGGAAGAAGGAAGGAGAGAGAAGGGAATAGAGGATGGAAGGGAGAAAAAGGAAGGAAAGAGGAAGGGGAAAAGGAAAGGGAAACAGAAGAAAAAGAAAGTAAAGAAAGGGAAGAAGTGAGGAAAGGACAGAGGGAGGGAGAAAAACTAGAAGAGAAGAGGGTGTGAGAAGGGAAGGAGGAAGGAAAGGATTAAGTAGGGAGGGAGAAAAGGAGAAAAGAAGAAAAAAGGGAGGAAAGAAAGAATTAGGGAAGGAGGGAGAGGGACAAGTAGGCAAGAAAATTTAGGAATACAGAACTGAGAAGATTATAATTAAGGTGTACAGAAAGCAAATTCGTATTTTCTCAGGTCCAGGTGAATGGATGAATCACATTTAGTTTCATTTTCATTTGCCTTGGTAAACAGTTTGCCATAGCAGGAATACACAGTAATGCTTAAGTTTTATTTGCTTAGTTCTTTTCATCCATCCATTCATTTATTCATCTACTCAACAAATGTTTATTAAGTATCTATTATTAGGAAGTGGCTGTATTTATTGCTCTGGTTATAAGGAGAAGAATCTAACAAGTTTCCTGCCCTCAAGAAGTTTTTAGTCTAGCAGGGAAGATATGCTTATACACAACCACAATTTAAAATAGAATCTGATTTGGAGACCTACGATTTCAGCCTTAAGGAAGCTACTCTGGTTACTGGTTTCAGATATCCTATACTTTGTGAAATTGATGACAAAGAGAACTCCCAGCTATTCAATGCTTCCTGAGCTCAAAGGATTTATCTTCTTAGGAAACCCAGAGGTGGTAAAGAGATGAAGGAAAGTATCTGGAAGAGAATGGGTAAAGATAGTGGAGGAAAAGAAAAGCATAGGGGAAAAAGGAAGAAGAAAGAAGAAGAAGAAGAAGAAGAAGAAGAAGAAGAAGAAGAAGAAGAAGAAGAAGAAGAAGAAGAAGAAGAAGAAGAAGAAGAAGAAGAAGAAGAAGAAGAAGAAGAAGAAGAAGAAGAAAGAAAGAAAGAAAGAAAGAAAGAAAGAAAGAAAGAAAGAAAGAAAGAAAGAAAGAAAGAAAGAAAGAAGGAGAAGGAGAAGAAGAAGGAGAAGAAGAAGGAGGAGGAGGAGGAGGAGGAGGAGGAGGAGCAACGTGGGGAGGTCGATGTAAGCCTAGTGGATAACTGAAGACTAACTGGTGGATAACTTCAAACTTACCTGGGATGAGGAAGCTCCATGAACTCAGAGTTATTCCCTGGAACTCAGAATCATTGGGTCTAGGGAGCTGATCTCTGCTCTCCTGAGTCTATTGATATGCCCTGGAGGCAAAGGAGAGGGGATTCTGTTAAGTAGTTAGGGATTAATGAAACCGTAAATGTAGAACTCTGATGGTGATGATGAATGGGCTTTCAGCCTCTGGATGACTAGTCTCGCCTGATCTGACTAGTGCTATCCCTGCCAAGCTACGTTCTTCTTGCCGGCCCTGTGCATCTGCCGTCAATAGAAACCTTTCTCAATTGCTCAGTCCAGTTTCAATACTCCTTTTCCCAACAAAGCTCAATTTTCTCAAACTCCGTTAGGTCTTGGACAGAAAATCCGGTGCAAATACTAAGCCCCATTTAAGAGAGTTTGAGCTTCTTGCGGGAAGAAGAGTTTGCTTGAAAACGTCAAGAGAAGGGTAGAACTGAAATGGAGTCACGAATGAATAGATCAACTAACAGAAATCTTTTATGATTTTGAAAATCAGTGGAAAAGATTCACAGTCTTCAGTTGGGGAGATTTGCGACCTTCTTCAGGTTGCCTGCAGCGTCCACCGGCCTAGTGCCCAGGAAGGAAACCATCTCTTCTCCCTCCCGGTCACTGGCCCATCTTCTACATCCGCGCAACGAGGCTTCGAGGGCGGATAGCCTGTTATGTTTCAACCGGCGAAATTAAACGCGCCGTTCCCAAGTCCATTAATTTTAGCTTCTCATTATTCTATTTATAAGTGAGCCCGTACTGGCTCTATAAATACGGTCCTATAAAATACACCTCTCGCCCATAAATCTTCCCTGTTGTTTATTTACATAGAGGCCCCTCATTTTCTAACGATCCCCGGGTAAACTTCATTAAGGACCCGCTGCCAGGATCCAGGCGCTAATGCGAGCTGCTGTCTCTCCAACCTTGGCGCAAGGCTATCTGGGGAAGGGATGGGAATGGGGAGGGGGCGAAGACAGTCAGTCGCTCATTATTTCTTCTTCACTTTGCTTTCACGTTCCTATCCCAAATCCAGCTCGTCCTATTTTTCCACCACAAACTTCACATTGATTTATACCGTCATAAACAGCCTTCTCCTGGCCGCGGGCTTTCTCATAGCTCGGGGTAAGTTTCCTCGCTTGTCGGCGTGGCAGCCGCCGCTTCTATACCAGCGCTCGTAAATAACTGCTCTGGCTGCCCTCTGATTAGGTCAGTCAAATATATTCCTGAGCCCCATTTATTCGTTCTCTACCTCTAGTTCCTGGTTGAAATCTCTCCAAGTCTCGCTCTATCTTGCCCCACACACCTCTAGGGATACAGACCTAGGTCTATATTAACTCTATTGGGTCTCAGGGCTGTTTTCTTCCCTACACGCGTGCCACTCGCGTGCGCCCGATTCTGGCCGCGCGAGCTGTGCAGACGCACACATACACAAGCGTACCTCCCTTCGAGTGCGAATTGTCCTCACGAACGTGCACGCGCGTACGTATTCACGCACATGCTCGCTGCACAACGCCGCCCAGCAGCCTCAACCCGGGCGTCTTTGCCCAAGCTTCCACGCAAGCTCACTTGCCAGCTCTGGATGCGCACTTGTTCCTGGGAACCGGGGGTCTCTGGTCTGCCTCTAGCTGAGTGAGGCGTCTGCTGGGAGAAACCCGGGCTTTGCAGGGTCCTAGCAACTGCATTTTGGCCAGGCAAGTTCAGCACCTTTCACACAGCCACCCCCATTTGCGCAAGATAAGCATCACATCCCCCTGGAATAGTTTGCAGCCCTAATCACTGGTAGTTGATGAGATTGGTCTGGGATTGACCCCAAGTTAGAAGTAATTTAGGTAGGATAAGAATCGCACCTGCAGCAGAGAGAGGCCTGAGTCTTTTCAAACCTAAAAAAGCAAGAGATGGGGGTGCGAAGCCAAGCATAGCCATAAGAAGAAAATTAGGAGCGCCTTAATGGCATGGGCAACTGGCAATTATTTGTGGCACAAGCAGTTAGCGGGTTCCAAGTCTATCCTCGAAGATACTTAGAAACGTTCTAAGGACATTGTTGTCAGTTGTCCTTAACAGGCTCCTTTGCTTACCAAAGAGACTGGTAGGGATCTGAGGTGCAGATAACCGCCAAGTGCACTTTGGTAGGCTAAATTTGTTCTGTTAAATGTCACAGCAAAATGTCATAGGCATTAGGGGTGTTTGAGGAACGGTGAGGCTGGAGTTTGACACGTGGACCAAAGAGTATGAGGAGTTGGGAAGAGAGGGAGAGAGCACTTTTCTTTAGTTCCTACCAGAGGTTAGTTGGCATCAGAGAGCTGACCCAAATCCAGTAGGGATCTCCCTCTGGAAGCAGACAGACATATTCACCCAAGGCCAGAATGGAACATAGTCATAGTGCTCTGAAGTGCAGTTACAGCTGATGCAGCCACTCAGCATGGAATGTCTTCAAAGAAGCTGGTTATTACTTTGGAAGATCTCTTACTGTGCTGCCAGACCACGGGGGTGGGGTGGGGGGGGTGGGGAGGCGGGGAAGAGTGTGTGTAGTCTGTCCTCTGGGAAATGGAAAGTTTAGAGACAAAAAATAAGAAGTTATCAAGAAGATGCTTGCTAATGTGTACAGAGCCAGAAAAATGCATGGATTTGGATCAGAGTCAGAAACAGAGGGAGTAAACCCTTCTAAGAAATGCCATAGGAGTACTCATATACACATGCCTTCTCAGCAACTTACCCTATTCTTTTTCCATCCCCCTTTAGATTACTCCTACATTACTTAAAATGTAATAATAAATCAGACAGCCAAATTGGCCAAAGTTTTGTTCTGATTTTTCTATGTTAATGGAACATCAGTCTTTTTGTCATGTCTTAGACAGCTGGAAAGACTTGGAGGACAGACCAGGTAATATCATTCAAGAACAGAACTAGTCCAAGTTCAAAAGAGTCTCCTCAACCCCTGAAAGATGACCATCAAATGATGATTCCATCCCCCTCACATCAAATATCATCTATTAATGGACAGAGGTTGCATTGCTGAAGAAATATATTTACCTACAAAGGCATCTGAGGAAGATGTTGATTAAATTTAGCCATTCCCCACCTCCTCATTAAATTTAGTCACCTTCTCTGAGATAAGTTTAGGTAACAGACTGTATAGATAAGTACCTGATTGCTTTATCTGACCTTCTACACCTGGTTTAGTAGAATGGGTAACCAGTTTGGGCTAGGTATATATTGGAAACAAAACCAGTGGGGCCAGATTTCCATAACCATTTTGAAGAATTAAATACCCACCAAAGGAGCCTAGGTCTGGAGGTAGAAAAGACCTCAGATGCAGTATAATTTAGTGCACACATTTTACAGATGAAGAACTCACACAGGTAGTAGGTTTTAGAGGCCAAATTTGAACCCAGGTTCTCAGTTCAGTCAGTCTGAAAATCCAGGTTTTTAATCCTGTGAATATAGATCTTTTTTCTATCTATTGTAGCCTCTCATCCTAAGAAAAGGAAAGAACTTGAATTCTTTTCTTTGGATGTTTTCATGAAGTATTCCTTGGCACAAAGAGCTCTGAAATATTGGGGAGGAGTGGAGGGAAGATGAAGATTCTTCTCTGAATATCTGTATTTCCATTCTTTTTGAGAGGAAAGAAGGAAAAAAAAACTCACAGGGAATCAGAAATCCATTCCAAGCAACTTCGAAAAGGGAACAAGGGGAAACCTGTCATTTGTCTTCCCTTGAAAAAAAGTTCTACGGAATGGTGCCCTTCAGAGATAACAACCCAAGACAAAGGGTCCAATAGCCCAAATAAGGACTGAATGTCTTTTATTTGCAACTTTCTTTTGGTACTGAAGCCTGAACTTGGGTGTTTTGGTGGCTAAAATTAGAATGGTAAAGATCAGGGAAGAATTCTTTGGGTAGGGAGGAAGGGAAGGAATATATCTTTGTATCTGGTTATAAAATATTGTTTATAATAAAGTGAGGGGTGAGGAGAACAACAGCTACTCTGTCTTGTTGGGCCTTTGGTTTGTCAGAATTTGAAAAAAAATGTCTGAGGTATTTATGTACACCTAAGCCCCAGGTAATTAATATTACTCTTTTCCTCCCCATCCCCCATTAACCTGTGGGCAAATTCTTAACAATCCTATCCCTGTTTGTCACCTTCTCTTCAGTGACAAAAGATGGATTCTGCCTCTCCCCAGCGTAGCTCTACTCTGTTTTCTTCCAACTGCCAAGAGGATATATTCCTACTAGTGTCTAACCAGTGTTTGGAAGTCCAAGTATCTTCTGTCCCTCCCCCAACTCTGAGCATCCTGCCACCCCCTTCTCATCACGGGCTCAGCAATCTGGAAGACTTCAAGGTCCAACCTGGAAAGATAGAAGGCAGGTAGGATAACCTATTCAGTTCTCTTCGGCTGAATAGGTTAAAAACCCCAAAAGAACATCCAGTTCCAGGGATATTCAATTAGAGAAAGTGTCCAAAATAAACAGGAGATGTATAGCTGAGGAGTACTTTGCCTAGTTCCATTTTCACCGACGTCACACTTACTCTGCAGAGCTTTTGGGCATGGCAACTTTTCCTATTGGCAGGAAAAGAAAACTGGCTTCCAGACAGATGGGTGTGATCACACACCTTGTATCTCCATATAGTCACATACAGATCTATGCATGTAGTGGTTTATATAAACACATGTGACTCACACACACACACATCTAACAGTTTTAAATCTTTGGGTTATTTTGAGGAAGAAAGATGGCATTTGCCTGCAACATATATGCATATACGTACAAATGCATGCATATATCAGCCCACAGAAATCTCTGTTAGATATAAAAAACCATGAAGGACATAGAAAACCCCTTTTTCCTGCTTGTTTGTTTTTTCTTTTTCTTTTTCTTTTTTTAGTGGTCTAGAATTGACAGTGACAAGAAAGAATTCTTGGCTAAAGGTAAAGTTCTGTGAGTCAAATGACTTTCCAGATGGGTTCACTACCTTTAGTGTAAATGAAAAGAGTAATCGATTTGAAGTCTGAGGATCTCAGCTCAAATCCTTGACTCATTCAGTGACTAGCTATGTGATTTGTGCCAAGTCACTTTAATCTCTCTGTGCCTCAGTTTCCTTAGCTGTAAAATAGCTCAATTGAACTAGATGATGGCTCTAGTCTTTTCCAGATCTAAAGCTTGATCTCTGCCAGAACATACCCATGCTGACATGTTTGAATCATTTTCCATTAGTAGCAATTGGTTATGTGGACACACATTTAAGTACTATGCTCTTTATTTTCTCTTAATATTAAACATATACTTAGAACTTTGGGACACTGTCTCTCCCACATCCTTTTGACTTTTTTTTTTTTACTTCCATATGGTATTCAGTAACCTACAGAGTGATAACTAGGTTGAACTTCCTGCTCTCCCCCTTTTTGTTAATACCTCTGACCATCTTCTCCCACCCTCCCCCACTGTTTCCCCCCTCCCTCACATTCTGTCAAGCAATAGGCTGTAAAATAGTTATCCAGACCAGCAGACAGGCAAGTGCCTTTTGAGAGTAATTTCTGCCCCAAGCATTTAGCCTGGGGCAAAGCAAGCGTGCTCTCTAACTGATCAACCTGGATATTTCATTATTCATTAATTTACTGTTTAACCAAATCCCACTCATTATCAGAGGCAACGCTTGGCAGAGCCCAGCGAACAGTAGCAGTTGGTGTCAGGCGTGGAGAATTGGCCCATTTGATCCCAGGCTGTTTTATTATTCAACACCACTGACTGAGAAAAAGGTCCATGAATAATAAAGAGCCAAAGCGTGTTTGAACTGAGAAGCATGACACAGCCTTACAAAACAGCAGTTAGAAAATTAAAGGCGAGGTGGCCCAGGCTTTGCATTTTTTATCCTGGCTGTGGGCACAGACATTTAGATTCCCTACATTGTTTCCAATAATAATAATAATAATAAATCCTTAAGATGGGAGATATTTGTTTCAACTACTTGTACCCTTTTCAGAACTCACCACTGAAGAACTAGGGAACAAACTTACAAAACCAGAAACAAATATGCCTCAAGAGGGGACCTTGAAAGCCTACTTTCTAATCAGAGAATTGGAAAGAGTCTTTGTGGAGCTTCTCAGGCAGGAGGGGAGATTCAGAGAAATTTCATTCTTCTTTAGCCCTCTTGTCATCCTTACTCTGGGCAGGTTTGTAAATTACTTACTTCATCGGGCTGATCAGATCCTTGCTGTATTCTTTACCATCTAAATTGGTCCCTAGATAGGCCCTGGGTCTGTAGGCACATATCTGCACAGGGCATGAGGAAATGCTTCATTTCCTATTGACATATGTGCTAGTCAGACTCATATCTGGAAGGAAGATCAGAAATCCAGTACCACCCTTGGTATATGTGAAAGAAGGGGCTGATAAATATAAGAGGAAAAAGATATCCAGATACCTTTCACCATTATTATTTTAAAATGCTAGAGCCCCAGAAATATCTCCCCTGAGGTTACTCAGTCAACGATAAAGTGATCGTCCAGCCTACTATCTCCAAGTCTAAATAATAACATTCAACAAACATTAAAGTGTCTTTTTTTTTTTTTTATAGAACACTCTGCTGGGCACAGGGAGAAAGGCAGTATTTACTCTGCCCTCACAAAGCTTACCAAGATTAGATGAGTTTAAGTAAAGCGTGCATTATGACATGGTAATCAAATTACAGTTCGACAAATATTCATTACGGTGCTACTGGGTATAAGTCCTATACTAGGCAATAGGGTTACAAAGACAAAAAATGAGATAGTTCTTTCTCTCAAGATGTGTAAATCTATATTCTTAGGTCCTAAATGAAGCATTTTAAAATCCCTTGTTTTATTACCAGTCCCCTACTCCCTAGTTATGTTGTGTTTATTTGGGAAGTAGCAAGAGCCATCATCTAGGTCAAGTGGATTATTTTACAGATAAGGAAACTGAAGCACAGAGAAATTAAGTGACTCACACAAGGTCACACAGTGAGTGAAGATTTGAACTAAAAATTTCTGATCCCAAATTGAATGCTCTTTTCACTTACACTAGAGGTAATGAACCTTTCTGGAAAGTCATCTGACTCACAGTAATAAATATTGGTTTTCTTTTATTAGAATGTAAACCCCTGAAGAACAGGGACTAGAGTCAGCAGTTGGAGAGTTAGTCTTGGAATCAAGTAGACCCAGGTTCCAAACTGGCGTGTGACATATGCTGGCAGTATTTCTTTGGCTGGGTCATTTTAATTCTTAGTGCCTCTCAGACGATGCTCTAAGCTGGAGGACACATGTAGAATTTCACTAAGAGTATTTCTCCAGGAAAACTGTAAGTCAGACCCATTCTCTCTCCTTCCCCCCTCCCCCCAATTTCCCAGTCGTAATTTAGTGCCTGATATATAGTAGGTATTTAATAAAAGTAGAATGGAACTCAATTATATGAAAGTACATAAGATGCAAAATAAGGTGTGAATGAGGCAGTAGGGTTGGAGTGTTATGGATTGTAAATATGTATTATGAGTTAAAGAATGGAAAGTTTGTTAGAATTGATGTAATTAAGGTGGGATACAGGAATATGTATCTCAGTGAGGACCAGGACCATCTTCAGCCCCTGGAAGATATTATTTGCTCTTGTGGTGGTCATTCAATCAACAGGCTTTTATTAAGCATTTACTATGTCAGACAATTTGCAGAGACAGCTAGGTGGCACTGTGGCTAGAGTGCTGAGCATGGAGACTATTGTGCCATTTTCAGGCATGTCCAATTCTTTACAATCCCATTTAGAGTTTTCTTGGCAAAGATACTGGGACAGTTTGCTATTTCCTTTTCCAGCTCATTTTACAGATGAAGAACTGAGGTAGATAAGATTAAGTGACTTGTTCAGGGTCACAGCTCATCATTGTCTGAGGCTGGATTTGAACTCACAAAGATGCATGATGAATATTCCTGACACCAGACCCAGTGCTCTATCCACTTAGCTGCCTGAGGCTGGAGTCAGGAGAATCAAATTTCAAATTTGGCTTTAGATACGCCCTAGTTGTGTGAACCTGGGCAAGTCACTTAACCCGAATTGCTTAGCCCTCACTACTCTTCTGCCTTCGAAACAATACTTAGTATCAAATCTAAGACAGGAGGTAAGGGTTCAAAAACATAATATGCACTTAATAAATAAATACTCTTCTTCCTTTCTTCCCTTCCCCCTGTGTTTGGTTACAAAGGAAGGTAAAAACATTGTCATTGGTCTTGGGAAGCTCATATTCTAAAAGGAGAGAAAATGCGCAAATAAATGGTGTCAGAGAAATCTCTGAAAAAAAAAAAAACAAATGCTGGAATGGTTGAGAAGGAGAATGGGATTTTGAAAAGGCCTTCAGGAGAAGGTGAGATTTGACCTCAGTTTTGAGGAAGCCAGGAAGCAGAGATAAGGAGGAAAGGCATTCCAGGCATGGGGGACAACCAGTGACAGGCACAAGGCAGTGACACCAAAGATGGCAATATTTCCAAATTAAAGAGTGTGGATGTGAATTTGTAAGAAGACCATGAAGCTTGGAAAGGACAAGTCTATGGAGAACTTTTTTTTTAAAACCCTTACTTTCTGTCCTAGCAAACTGTTAGACAAAAGGGCAAAAGCTAGGCAAAAGGGGTTAAGAGAATGATTTAGGGTCACATAGCTAGGAAGTGTTCAAGGCCAAATTTGATCCCAGGTCCTCCAAAATTCAGGTCTGGGGCTCTATTCACTGTGCCACCCGCCTAGTCACCTCTGTGGAGAGCTTTAAGAATCAAATAAATTTTATATTTGACCTTAGAAGTAATAGGGAGATATTGGAGTATATTGACTATAGGGGTTGAAATGGTTTTATATATCTTTTATATATTTTTTTAAAAATTTAAATATTTATATATTTATATATACACACATGTATACATATTCTATAATAAATAAAATGTAATAATGATGTATAATAAAATATATACAATCAATGATGCATGATATAATAATAGTAATTATTATTAGCCACTTAGCTTACTGGGTCCTGAAACAAATAGGTCTTAAATATCATTATATCTAATAGGCTCTCAAATACAACACTTTATTTAAAATTTTTTTTAAGCATTACCTTCTGTCTTAGTATAATTTCTAAGACAGAAGAGTGGCAAGGGTTAGGCAAAAGGGATTAAGTGACTTGCCCAGGGTCACACAGATAGGAAGTGTCTAAAGCTAAATTTGAACCCAGGTTCTCTAGACTCTAGGCCTGGTGCATTATCTCCTGAATCCCCTAGCTGCCCCCAAATACAACACTTAAAACCAAATAGATTTCATGCCCTTACTCATCGGGAGAAAGAAAGGCAGTATTAAAGGGAGCTAGGACTTTAGGAAAATCATTTCTGTTGTCGTTTGGTTTTAGTCATATCTGACTCTTCATTACTCCATTTGTCATTTTCTTGGCAAAGATATTGGAGTGGTTGGCCATTTCCTTCTCCAGGTCATGGGAACTGAAACAGACTTAAATGACTTGCCCAGGGTCACACAGCCAGTAAGTGTCTGAGGTCAAATTTGAACTCAGGAAGATGAGTTTTCTTTACTCCAGGCTCAGTGTATCACCTTGCTGCCCTAGGAAAATCATTAACATCACTAAAAGAATTACAAAGATGATGGTTATAATAATATATTGAATTGTCCATTGAATTGGGTCAAACCTTTGAATAACAAAATAACTAAACTTTATATAATGCCTATGGTTTAGAAAGCACATTCTATACAACCATCCCTTTTGGTAGGTTGTACAAATATTACCACCATTTTACAGAAGAGTACACTAAAACTCAAAGGACTGAGGGGACTTGGCCCAAGGATATGATGGTAGTGTATTTGTCTATGTTCTTTCTTATGGTCTTGTGTTAGAGGTGGGACTTGAACCAACGTCTTCTGAATTCAAGGCTTGTTTCTGTACACCTCATTGCCTCTCACAGAGCTACAGCCTCATTTTATTCCCACAGCAATCTTCTAAATGGAAGGAGAGACTTGAAGCAATTGCCCTGATAATTTAGGTGAAAATTTAGCTTCTAAGGAAAAAGAGGGTCTAGGGGCCTGTTTGGTCCAGATGGACTGTCTCCATTGATCAGACCTAATGGGGAAACAAGGTCTTCACATTACTTTGTTAATGTACATATTCATAGCAACAAATGGAGTGCAAATTCCAAATCAAAAGTGGTCTGGATGATCAGAAAGCACACTGAAATAGGAGTCAGGATTTGTTTTAGTTCACTTATGAAACATTATTGCTCTGTCTCCCTTTCTTCAACTGTAAAATGAAGGAAATGACTCATCTATCAAAAGGAAATAATTATATTTATGCCATCTACTTCACAGGAGCATTTGGGAGGATCATATGAATTTCTATTGGTTAAGAACCACAGGGCACCCCAAAAATCTTATTGAGAGGTTAGCATTCAAACTGGACAGCTTGGAACACCTTATACTGTAAATGATCCCCAATATTTTTTCCAAAAAATTTGAATGGGATGCTCCCTGAAAAAAACTCAGTAGTAATTTAATGAACTTGAATTTTACTTCTGTAAACTGGCTCATGATGATGATGATGACGATGATGGCATCCAGGTAAAAGAGTAGATATAGTGCCAGGCCAGGAATCAGGAAGACCTAATCCAGACTCAGACTGGATAAATCACTTAACCCTATTTGCCTCAATTTCTTCGTCTGTAAAATGAGCTGAAAAAGAAAATGGCAAACCACTCCAGTATCTTTGCCAAGAAAACCACAAGTGAGACATGTGAGAGAGTCAGATACAACTGAAATGATTAAATAACAGCAAAGCAACAACAATCATAATTATTATTAACAGCTTCACTTGCTCGGGTTCTGAAACATGTCTTAAGAAGCATAATCTCCAATAGGCTCTCAAATACAACACTTAAGACCAAATAAATCTCATAACTTTTCTCATAGGTAGAAGAATGGTTGGGAGAGGGAGGGAAAGGCAGAGATGAGAGGATCTAGGGCATAAAAAAGAGAGCAAGTTCTGAAAAAGAAATGTAGGTGAGGCTACAGAAATATAGCTAGAGGGATGCTCTGCCTGACATATAGAGAGCACTTAAGAGTTGAACTGAACCTCTGTAAGAAGGTACTCCAACCAAAGATGCCAGGCTTCTTATTACTGAGAGATCTGAAGCTGGTCCTATCTCCCACCCAAAAGTGACTGAAAGAGCCCCACCATTTTAGAGGCAAAATGTTTCTTGCCCATGCCTCCTATTTCTTTATTGCTTCTTTCCACCAGCAATATGGGATCTGCATGCTCTAGCTAGGAGATGAGTGACAGCTGCAGTGCCCTACATGATCCCCTAGTGGCTATGTAGAGTTGGTGAATTTTCCTTGGGGCTTACGCTTCTAACTAAGCAAGTCTTGGGCACTGGGGAAATTTGGGCTGTTTGGGTTCAGTCTCTGTTTAAGTGATGAGAAGTGTGGCAGTCACCCACTGCTGCTAGTTGTAGCTAGGATGGCCAGTAGATTCAAGTGGGACTGAATGTGAGTAGTTGGGGCTGATTATAATTAGTGGATCCAATAGTCTGATGTAACTGACTGAATGGGAAGGAGCCATGGACTATAATGAGAACTGGAGAGAAGGTATTTGTGTGCCAAATCATTGTGATCTGAAAATCATGATGCTGCTATCTCGTCTATATTACTGTCTTCAAGCAATTTGTTGTCTTTGTTTTACATATATGTGTGTGGCTTGACTTATTAAAGTAAACAAAACCCTGAAAAATCCTTATCTGCCATAGGGAGCAGAATTTTCTGTCATTTAAAATGTTTGAATTTTAAAAATACTTTTATTTTACTAATTATATGTAATAATGAATTTCCACACAAATTTTCCTAAGTTATACGATTGAACTTATCTCCCTTCCATTCCCCTTCCTGGTGCTGGCAGGCGATTCGATCAGGGTTATATGTGTATTATCATGTAAAACATATTTCCATGTAGTTCATTTTTGTGAGTAATCTTATAAAACCAAAATCCTAAAACATAAACCCAAACAAGCAATTGAAAAATTGTATGCTTTCTGACTCCAATAGTTCTTTCTTTGGAGGTAGATAGCATTCTTTGTCAGAAGAAAAATGGACAAAAAAAGTGATATAAAAATATCCTCTATTGCAACACCCCATTCCCTTTATTTTTATTGTTGTTCATCCTTTGTTTTGGAAGAGGACCAATGATGTCACAGGGGGATGTCTTGACTTGTGTAGGAATTGAATTTAAGTGAGACAGAGTTATACAAAGTTGTCAGCCTTACTCTTTCTTCCAAAGAGAATGAAGTCCAGTGTCAAGATAAAAATCAAGATGACTGGTGATGGGTTGGGATAGAGCAAATGACCTTGATTTCTTCAATGTTTAACCAAGCTTTAAGAGCTCCATAGCACCTGCTTCTGCCCCCTTCTTGGGCACTGGAGCAAACTGTTCTCATCCACTCTTTCTGCCAGGAAAGTCTTCATATGCCTGGGGGAGATGCTCCTCTAACCCAGCAATGGGTTTGAGGCCTGTCAGTTATCCTTTAGGGACAGATATAGTATTTCTTTGTTGACAACTGCCCATGTTGTCTATTCTTAGTTTCTTCTTTGGGTCTAGGGGAATAATAAAGTATTAGATGGGTGCTGAGGTAAACCAGTGTTAAAGGGAGTTTCTTTATCTTTCCTTCTGTCTCTTTAAGAGGCAGAAAAGGGGCAGGAACAGAAACATTTCTAAGTAAGAGCAATAGAGAGCTGAAGATTCCATCACCTAGAAAATGAGGAAAGTATATAAGAAAAAGACAGTTAAGAGATGGGGCTTTTGCCTCTGGATTCCCTAGAGAGCTGGTGGTTGGTCTGTCTTTGTCTCAGTCAGACTGGCAGTTCAAACCTACTGACAATTGGGATATTGGTAACTGGATTTAAGGAGGTTGTAGGAGATTAATGTTTATTGATTAGCTTAGGTAGGTAGTTAGTGAATATAATTTTTGGTAGATAGTGTAGATAAGTTAGGCCTGACCTGGCTCAGGCAGAAGAACCTGTCCTAGAAGACAGTTTGAGTAGGTTTTTAGAAATTTTAGGTAGGGTTAGGAATTTAGGTATAGTTATGATATTTGAGTAATAATCTCACTTTCCTCCTTCCTAGTTCCTATCTGAACTTCTAAAAACAAACTGTTTTGGGTTTTATCAAATTGCTTTCCTCATTTGTGTCAAACTCCTACCAAAAATTTAACCCTTAACACTAGGGAGCCAAAAGTAAGTGTCATGAAGTTAATACTGGGATGGGAGTGAGAGGGAGTGGTGGCAGTGATTGTAGTCATAATCAGTCTTGTTAATTGTAGAATACAAGAGTATATATTGTATTCAGTATAGTTGGTGTGCCTAGGAATAGAAAGTATTCAGAGATATTTTGTTTCCCAATTACATCTGATAACAATTTTCAACATAGCTTTTCTGAAATTATAAGATTCAAATTTTCTTCCTCCCTCTCCTCCCTCCCACCTCACAATTTGATCTGGATTGTACATGTATTGTCAAACAAAATATACTTCTATATTGGTCATTGTTGTAAGAAAATAATCATATGAAACCAAAACCCCCCAAATAAAACTGTAAATAAATTGATATGAGAGTATGCTTTGATCTGCATCCAAATCCAGCAGTTCTTTCTCTGGAAGTGGTTAGCATTCTTTATTAAAAATCCTTGAAAATTTTCTGAGATCATTGCATTGCTGAGAATAGCTGTCTTTCACAACTGATCATCATACAATATTGCTGTTACTGTGTACAGTGTTCTCCTGGTTCTGCTTATTTCTCTCTGCATTGGTTCAGTAGATGTTTCTAGCTTTTTTCTTTTTTCTTTTTTTTTAAACATTTATTAATATTCATTTTTAACATGGTTACATGATTCATGCTCCTACTTTCCCCTTCACCCCCCCGCACTCCCCCCACCCATGGCCGATGCACATTTCCACTGGTTTTAACATGTGTCATTGATCAAGACCTATTTCCAGATTGTTGTTAGTTGCATTGGTGTGGTAGTTTCGAGTCCACATCCTCAATCATGTCCACCTCAACCCATGCTTTCAAGCAGTTGTTTTTCCTTATATGTTTCCTCTCCTGCTCTAGCTTTTTTCTAAAATCATCCTGCTTATCATTTCTTCTAGCCTAATAGTATTCCAACACCAACATATACCACAATTTATTCAGCCATTTCCCAATTGATGGACATTCCTTCATTTTCCAATTCTTTGCCCCCACAAAGAGGATTGCTATAAATATTTTTGTACAAGAAAGTCATTTCCCCTTTTTTGTCATCTCTTTGGGATACAGACCCAGTAGTGATATTACAGGATCAAAGTGTATTTGCAGTTTTGGAACCCTGTGGGGGTAGTTCCAAATTGCCCTCCAGAATGGTTGGATCAGTTCACAACTCCACTCATAATGCATTAGTGCCCCAAATTTGCCATATTAGGGATATAAATTACACAACTAATTGTGAGTATGACAGGATTATCATTCTGTGGATCAGCCCATGTGATATCAAGTGTCAAGCATGGGCAAAATCTCAAGACCAGGAATTAGAACACCTGGAATTTGATTCTCTCTCTTTGCTATGTACCCTTTGGTAAGTCCTTTTGAGAACTAGCTCCCATTTCTTCAGGGCACTTAGATGACTGCAATGGATAGAGTGCTGGGCCTGGAGTGTGGAAGACTCTTTTCTCTTAGTTAAAATCTGATTTCAGGCATTTTCTAGCTGTGTGACCTTGGACAAGTCACTTAAGTCTGTGGATCTCAGAGATGTTCCCTCATTTACAAAATGAGGGGACTGAACTTGATAACCCCCAAGTTATTTTCTAGCTCTACATCTATGATTTTATGAGTGTCTCAGGCAACCTTAAAAAAAAAAAAGAACCCTTACTGTCTGTCTTAGAATCAATACTGTGTATTGGTTTTAAGGTAGAAGGGCAGTAAGGGCTAGGCAATGGGGGTCAAGTGACTTGCCCAGAGCCACACAGCTAGGGATTGTCTGAGGTCAGATTTAAACCTAAGACCTCTGGTCTCTGGGACTGGCTTTCAATCCACTGAGCTACTCCAGGTACCCCCTCTAGGCATCTCTTAAGATTGTTATAGAACAATGACTGATTTGCCTTGACAGAAGGTATATACTCACCAGAAGCTCTTTATAACAATGAAATTGCTGACCCAGGCCAACATACATGGGTGCATAAATATAAACACAAGTATATATGTACATATACATATTGATTCATGTCACATATATGTACAATATACATTTGATCAAATTAAATTATAGATGAAACTGCTTGGGAAAATTTAAAGTACTATATGAGGCAATAGTATAAATTTCAGGAAATCTTCATTAATTAAACTACATTAAGGAGGAGGCAGCTGGCTGGCTCAATGGATTGAAAACCAGGCCTAGAGGCGGGAGGTCCTGGATTCAAATTGTTGACCTCAGACACTTCCTGATTCTGTGACCCTGGGCAAGTCACTTGACCCCCATTGCCTAGCCCTTACCACTCTTCTGCCTTGGCACCAGTAAACAGTACTGATTCTAAGACAAAAGGTAAGAGTTAAAAAAGAATACATTAGGAAAAAAATTTCCAAATGTTTAAAAAAATCTAAATTATAAATAAAATAAATGTTAAAAAACCTTAAGCTTGTATGTTTTTTTTTTAATATATATTTTTAAACCCTTAACTTCTGTGTATTAGTTCCTTGGTGGAAGAGTGGTAAGGGTAGGCAATGGGGGTCAAGTGACTTGCCCAGGGTCACACAGCTGGGAAGTGTCTGAGGCCAGATTTGAACCTAGGACCTCCCGTCTCTAGGCCTGGCTCTCAATCCACTGAGCTACCCAGCTGCCCCCTTGTATGTTGTTTTTTTTTTTAAATGCAGCTTTGTTTCCTTTAAAGTTGACACAGCAAATGGAGCTAGGGAAACAAAAGATTCCTTGTTAGGAGTTCTTAGGGGACACACTTTGATGGCTAGGAAAGGGCATTAAGAATAACTGCCAATTATAAGTGTTCAAATCGCACTATATATTATCTCATTTTTGTTTTACAGCAACTCCTATTGTTAAGGACTACAGTTATTCCTTTTTTCAGATGAAGCCACTTAGATTGAGAGTGGTTGACTTCCTTAGCCAAAGTTAGATAACTAGGGAGTGTCTGAGACAGGTTTTGGGCTCGGGCTTTCCTGGTTCCAAGTTTAGCTCTTACCCAAGGCACCGGAATGGCTACTCTACTTCTGTAAAATGAGCAAATCCATTGTTTGTGTTTGTGAAAATGGATACTTCTTTAGTTCCTGAGTTGAGAGCAAACTATATCATCTTAGGGAGTTTAAATATCATCCCTGAAACTCTGTTTTTGGTATTTATTGGATTAGTGAAACATTCATCATTGACCTAAGGCAGTTAGGAAAAAGAAAAACAGCAATAATAAAGAAACTTCAGCTCGCAATTGCTACCGGTTTAGGTTGAAAGAGCCCGAATTAACAAATTGTCATTCCAGATGCACATTTGCTGTATGGATAAAACCAAACCTAGTTAGTAAATAGCCTTTTTAATATCAGCTATTTAAGTGATGCCAGCTTTGCTCACCAACTCCTTCTTAGGCTAATCAAAGAACTTGAGCAGCTTTGAATGATTTCATCACTTCTTAGCCCACATTGTCCTTAGTTCCTCTGTAGCAGTTGAGGGGAAATCCAGACTTTCCTGAAGTCCTTTCATACATAAAGGTGCCAAAAGGTATAAAATATGAAGCCACTTCATAGGCAAGTTTTTTGAAACCACTCAGTGCAGTGTGCATACTAACTTTAACCATCCCGATGGATTTACATGTAATGTCTCAATTTCAGACCTGCTCATTAGTACAGTCAATCTTGGTGTTCTCCCTGGTGAGCCAAGGGTAAAGGTTACTTCAGCCCCATTGACAGGACTGTGGAGGTTGAATAAGAATCTTGGAGAAAAAGACAGTGGGAAAACCTCCACCACATGAGGCTATAATCCTAGTTGTGGTCAACGTGTTGAAAGCTTTATATTTCCTGACCACAGGATTTTTCTATAAAATGAAGGGGGAGGTGGGATATTCCCAGGATTAGCCAGCTGGCTATTTCTATATGCTTATTAAAAATTTCTTGAAGACGTGGTGGGGGCCTCTAAACCCATCTTAAGTCAGATGATTGTGTCAGTTTGATAAACCATAAGCTTTTTCTTTTTTCTCCACCCCTCCCTTTTTCTGCACTATTTCAGCAAAGGAGGAAGAAATAATCTGATGGTCTTTTCAGCCCTGGGACTTTTTTTCCCCCATTGTCAGTAAGGGTCCAGGAACTTGGACAATAGTGGTCAAAACAGTGGCAATAGGAGCAGAAGCAAGGGCAAGATCCATATGTCACCTTCATAAGGAAATTCTCTGGAGTCTGAGTGTCATGTCCCCCTCCCTCTCCCCCCCTCCCCCCCCCCAGTCAGGCTCTTTTCTTCTGGACAAAACACAGTTTCATTCCATCCCATGCAGGGTTCGGGGATAGATCCTTCATTGGGAGACTTCAGTCGGAACATGCTGCCTCTTTGTATTCAAAATCTGCACGCTGTTCCCCATGGCTTTTTGAGTGTCTGGCTATTCAAACATTGCATTAAATGAAACAAAACCCTGACATGGCACTCTGGAGTCTTTGTATAATGAGGAAAACAAGTAACTTAACACTTAACATTAAACAAATCAGCCTGGATTTTCAAAAATTTTACTGAAGGTATATGAACTCTTACTGTTTATTCATAATTAGGAGACACAGGTGTCTTGAATATTAAATTCTAGTCATGAAATTTAAGGACACCAAAAACATTTTAGAAAGTAAAACCCCAAAGTAGAAAACAAAGAGGGGAGTCTGGCTTTACTTCTTCTCTGTTTGGTCCAGACAACATCCATCCCAAGCCCTTAGGTGGTCTGAACTATATAAGGCGACCTCACTCCCTCTCCCAGCTCTGCCTGAAGCCCCAAGGGCTTTATTTCCATTACCCCCTCTCTTACAGGGCCGATACCTAGGGTACCTGCTCTAACAGGGTCCATCCTTTACCCCAACCTCCAGGACTATACTCACTGTCTGTCTTTGGTACCACCACTGACATTCTTCTCATTTCTTCCTCCACACTGTACTATCGCCACCATTCCAAACCCTGAAAAAAATCTGTTTTTGAATACTAAGATCCCTTTACTAAATTCCTGAATATATTGTACTTTAATGAATTGGGTTAATTAAATATTCCTTTTCAGAGACTCATTGCACCTAGTTTGGTCACACTAACACTCTTCAAAACCAGTGTAAAAGCATAAGTTGTTTTTCTTTTCTTTTTTTTTTTAAACCCTTAACTTCTGTGTATTGACTTATAGGTGGAAGAGTGGTAAAGATAGGCAATGGGGGTCAAGTGACTTGCCCAGGGACACACAGCTGGGAAGTGTCTGAGGCCGGATTTGAACCTAGGACCTCCCATCTCTAGGCCTGGCTCTCAATCCACTGAGCTACTCAGCTGCCCCAAAGTATAAGTTGTTTTTGATGGCTATAAAAGAACCCTGCATGAGGAATCTGAAGATTAGAATTTGAATGCCAAAACCACCGGTCATATGGCCTTAAATGTGCCACTTCTCTTCTGGGATTTATTTTTCTCATCCATAAAAGAGAGGAATTAAATTTTATCAGAGCATCTAGGTCTTGCGGGGACTGGTGTCTGGAAGACATGTGTTCAAAACTAGCCTCAGAAATTCCTAATTGTATGACTCTGGGCAAGACACTTAACCCTGTTTGCCTTAGTTTCCATATCTGTAAAATGACCTGGAGGAGGAAACAGCAAACTATTCTAGTATCTTTGCCAATAAGACCCAAAAAAGGAATGAAGAAGAGTTGGACATGATTAAAAATAATTTGGCAACAACAATAAGATTATATTGTTTCTAAGATCACATCCAGAACTAACATGATGGAAATCTAAAAAGTGGGACCAATATACACCTCTTAATAAAAAAAATAGTCAATGAACTTTTACTATTTGGTCTGGTATAGATTAGGGGAAAAATGGGGAGAAGAGATGATTCTCTTCTCTTCAGTGTCCATCTCTAAGTTTGTAGAGGCAATGCTATTTTTAGTGAGAGCCTAAATGGTCCTAAATAATGGGAAAAGCCTGGATTCTACTCTCCTGCCTAAGCAACTAGACCTGTTTGGTCCAGACAATCACTGTGCATGTAACTTCTCTGTGTGCTGTCCTTAAAAAGAACAATAATGATTATTTGTAACCATCTACCTGCTTCTTCACTTACTTCCTCCACTCTACAAACATATGTAACATTCTTCCTTTCATGTTGCAAAGAAACAAAATGCCAAAACTACTTTGAGGTGGGTAATAATGATTTAGATGAAGCACAATAATATTTTTGATGTTATTCCTTAGTTCAAGTTCAGAAGCTTTAGAAAATAGATGTTTAGTTCATTTTAAAACTGGTGGATTAGGTGTTACTTAAAAAAAAAAACAACCTTTGATTTGGTCTCTTATTTAGTATAAAATTTGTGTTACAGCTTGGCTTTTGGTAGGCTTTGTTTCACAATTTGTTTTTTATTTATTTATTTATTTGTTTTTTTAATTTTTTTTAACATTTATTAATAATCATTTTTAACATGGTTACATGATTCATGCTCCTACTTTCCCCTTCACCTCCCGCACTCCCCCCTCCCATGGCCGACGCACATTTCCACTGGTTTTGTCATGTGTCCTTGATCAAGACCTATTTCCAAATTGTTGGTGGTTGCATTGGTGAGGCAATTTCGAGTCCACAAACCCAATCATGTCCACCCCGTTCAAGCAATTGCTTTTCTTATATGTTTCCTCTCCTACAGTCCTTCCTCTGAATGTGGGTAGCCACAATTTGGTTTTGGAGGGGCAAATAGGTTGCTTAATGGATAGTGCACCAGGCGTGGAGTTGGGAGGATCTGGTTCAAATCTGGCCAAAGACACTTCCTAGCAGTATGACCCTGGGCAAGTCACTTAATTCCATTTGCTCAGCCCGTGTTCCTCTTCTGTCTTGGAATTGATACTTGTAAGGATTTAAAAAAAACAACAGTAGTTTGGTTTTGGTCAAGTTCCAGATGATAGTAAATGTCTGTTCTTGAATTGAACTATTCATTTTGTCTAGATCAGTGATTCCCAAAGTAGGCGCCACCACCCCCTGGTGGGTGCTGCAAAGATCCAGGAGAGTGGTGATAGGCACACTTTTTTTTGTATTACATTCTATTCTGAGTTCAATAAATAATTTCATCATTTCCAGGGGGCTCTAAGTAATATTTTTTCTGGAAAGGGGGCGGTAGGCCAAAAAAGTTTGGGAACCACTGAATCTAATAAATAAATTTACAATAGGTAATCTAACAAATAATCCTTATTATTCTATGACAATCAAGACAACTCTTCACATGGCTTCCTTTATCCACATGGTGAATATAACCAGGTTTATTTTTACCCAATCAGGCCAAATTTATGTAATGCTTTTTCCATTTTATCACTTTGTCATTAGGTATAGTCTTGGTCAATATCAGTCAACTATTTATTAAACATCTTTGATGTGCCAGGAAATGTGCTAATTGGCAACAAGGCAAAAGATAGTTTCTACTCTCAAGGAGTTTATAGCCTGGTGGGGAGGCAAAATGTAAACATCTATGTACAAACAAGCAACATATGTGTATACACACTTATATACAGGTTTCATTCAAAGACATATATATATTAAATTGGAGATGATAATAATAATCAACAGAGAAGATGCTAGGATTAAGAGAGATTTAGAAAATAGAAAGTGGCACTTTAGTCAAAATGAAACAAGTGTGGGGAATCTAGGAAGCAAAGACAGAAAGGGAAAATTCCAGACATGGGAAATTACTGCTAGTTTAGAGATGGAATGTTTTGTGAAAGGAACAACAAAGTGGCCAATGGCACTAGATCAAAGAATTAAGTCAGGAATATAAGGTATAAAAAGATTGGGAAGACAGAAAGAGGACAAGTTATGAAAGGATTTAAAAACCAAAACACAAGTTTTATGTTTGATAGTGGAAGCAATAAGAAGCTACTGGAACTTATTGATCAGTTGCATGTTATGTCCTGGAGTGAGGCAAGATTTGAGGCAGAGTACCAACAGCAAGCTGTTGAAATAGTCTAGATGTGAGGTGATGAGGTCCTGCACCAAGATGATGGCAGCATCAGAGGAAAGAAAGGGGAGTATTTAAGAGATCGTTTGTTTTAAGAGGAGGAGCAAAGTGAAGAGTCTAGAAAAATCTACATAGGTAGTGTGGATAATTAGGAAGATAATAGTACCCTCCACAGTAATTGATTAATTAGGAAGAAAGGAGGGGGCAAAGATAATGAGTTGAGTTTTGGATATGTTGAGTTTAAGATATCTGGGAGTTTGAGATACCACTAAGTAGGTGATTCTGGAGGTGATTAGGGGAGAGGATTAGAAATGAATAAATCTGATAATCACCAGCATGGAAAAGATAAATGAATCCATGGGAGCTGATGAGATCACCAAGTGAAATAGTTTCAAGGAAGAGGAACCACTACAGAGCCCTGTGGAGCACAAATGAAGATCTAGCAAAGGTGACTGAGGAGGAAGGGTGAGACAGGTAGAAGGAGGAGGACCAGGAAAGAGCAGTGACCTGAAAAGTTGAAAAATAGGGGAAAAAACCTGGAAAAAAGTACCAAGGAGAAGAGAGGAGAGTATTAGGGGCTACAGAGAGGAATTATGGAGACTAAGAAAAAGTCATTTGAAAAATAAGAAATCATTAGTAACTAGAGAAAGTAATTTCGATTGAATGATGTTGCCTGAAGTCAGACTGTAGAAAGTTAAGAAGAATCAGAGAACAGAATGGAGAGACGTCATTGTGTCTATTTTACAGTATAATCCTATTTTAACAGAGAGGCACTGAGCCATGGTGAATGGAGAACTAACCTCACAACCAGAAAGTCATTGATTCAAATCCCATTTCTGCTTCGCACTGGATGTGTTAGCCTTGACAAGACACTTGATCTTTTGAAGTTCTGGGCAAACTTTTAAGGCTATCCATTCCTGAGAAGTACCCTGAAAGAGGAAGTTTCGTTATCTGGGAATTTCTTATATGAAATCACTAGTCCCTATCTCCTGTTAAATTATATCCTATTTTATATCCCTGTCCCATTATTACAGTAAGTGAAGACTAGAAAATTAGAAATCTTGGGACCTAGAAGAGTTAGGATTAAATGAAATCAAAAGAGAAAGAAGACCTGAAAAGGAGACTGGATCCTGCTAAGGCGAACTTGACTGACTTCACAGGCTAATTCTGCCTTATCTTCATCTGTGCTTAAGTGAACAGAAAATGTGGACAGAGCCACATGTTCTGCTTAACTGCAGCAGGGTAACTTAGTGGGAGCTTCAGCCATAAAACTATAAGCTAATATGCTGAAATGGGTTTGTGTATTGTTTTCTGAACAAATAGAAACCAAAAGGATGGAAGGAGGATGAGGAAATTTATATTCAAAATATAACTTCTGCTGGACTAATAATAGAGAAAGGGATGGGAGAAAGTCTAATATAGACATAAGGAAAAGTGTGAACAAAAGGAAAATGGGAAAGTGTGAACTTTGCTTTGGGTGGGACAATACAATGTGTCCCTAAAGTCTTAGTGCAGGTTTAAATTTTGATAGTTTAAAACTGAACTAAAACTTTTATGTCATGGGGCAGCTGGGTAGCTCAGTGGATTGAGAACCAGGCCTAGAGACTGGAGGTCCTAGGTTCAAATTTGACCTCAGACACTTTCCAGCTTTGTGATCCTGGGCAAGTCACTTGACCCCCATTGCCCACCTTTACCACTCTTCTGCCTTGGAGCCAATCCAAGAAGGAAGGTAAGGGTTTTAAAAACAAAAACAAAACAAAAAAAACTTTTAGGTCACTCTGAAATACAGTGTGGCTAGATCTTAGAGTATACATTGAGGAAAACAGTAAGACATAAGGAAAGAAAGGCAGGGCTGTGCCAAACTGTAGAGGGCCTTGATTGCCTGGCAAAGAAATTCAAACTCTACTTTCTAGGTAAATAGGAAGCCATCCAAAGGTTTTGAATAGAGAAGTGACATTATTGCATTGAAATAACAGAGACTATTAATTAGTCTTTTTAAATTAAAAGGGAATGTAGAGATTTTAAAGAAGTAATAAACAGGGAAAGAAACAGCACTCAACATTCTAACTTCCTTAGCCCAGGAGGCTGTGAAGATGGACCCTCCAGACACTAGGAATGATGGAAGTAACAGTATAGAAACAGATCTTCCTTTGAAACTGACTAATTATTGCAGAGAGACACTCATTTTTTTTCTCTAGGTTTCCTTATCCTGGGATTTCTTCTAACAGAAAGCCAAGTAAATTGTCAGTTCACTGTGTTTGTAGTGATAGTAGCTTCAAGGATTAAGGTACTCCTATGTAAAGGTGTGGCCTCTGAATAGTTAGGTTTTGATCATACACACCCAGTTTTTAAGCATTATACATAATGGTTTTTGAGTCTTTTTGGTCCCTTAGATATGCCCTGGCAGGCATTTGCATGGATCTCATAATGTCTGCCTGGAGTAGAGAAATCCCTGAGCCAAAATTTGGGGCTCAAAGTGTCAATTCAACATCCTCCTTCTATGGAATTTGCCCTGGTTAAGAACAGAGTTCAGGAAGTATTTCCTGCAGAAAATTTTCTGTCATGTAGAAAGAGAGGAGAGAGAGAGAGACAGACAAAGTCAGAGAGACAGGGAGACAGACACAGAGACAGATACAGAGACTCAGAGACACAGAGAAAGACAGAGAGAGACAGAGAGAGTTAGGCCAACATATAACCTGCCTCTGTCTGCTCCTGCCATCCTGATGTTAACTGGACAATTAAATAACTTGAACCATTTGATTCTTCAAGTTGTTTCATTTATGCCTTCTGTAAGTTAGAGATAGAGATCAAATTCAACTTGACATAGGGACCTTTTGGATAATGAAACTTCTTTTACCAATGCAGGAATCTTCAAACTTCATTGCATTTTACAGGCTTGGAGAAATTTCCTAAACACCAAAAGGTTAAATACTTTACCTAGGGTCAGAAAGCTAGTGTACATGAGAAGCAGGGCTTGCACTCAGGTTTTCCTGGCTCTACTAATAGTTCTTTATTTATTCAGTATTCCATACTGCCTCTTTGGCAGATTTTGTTGTTTAGTTGTGTCCAGTTCTTTGCAACCTAGGTTTTCTTGGCCAACATAGCGGAGTGGTTTTCCATTTCCTTCTCCAGCTCATTTTACAGATGAAGAAATTGAAACTAACAGGGTTAAGTGACTTGCCTAAGGTCATATTATTAATAAATATGTGAGGCCAGATTTAAATGAAGGAAAATAAGCTTCCCTGACTTCTGGCCTAGCACTCTATTCACTGTGCTGTCTAGCTGCCCTTTTGGGTGTTAAATAGAAAAGGCCAAATTGTACTTTCAAGTGGAGAGGATTTCTTGTCTACATGTAGTTTTTACCCCACAATAGTCCTCAGTTTCTTTAGAATTGAATATAGTATAGCTGTCTAACCGCTAATCAAGCAGTCAGTGACTTCTGTTAAATGGGTAATAATTCAAGAATTCCTCTTTTTTCTTCTTTTTTCCTTTCCTTTCCTTTCCTTTCCTTTCCTTTCCTTTCCTTTCCTTTCCTTTCCTTTCCTTTCCTTTCCTTTCCTTTCCTTTCCTTTCC
>NC_058133.1:286566096-286845049 GCF_016433145.1 Gracilinanus agilis
TTTCTTTCTTTCTTTCTTTCTTTCTTTCTTTCTTTCTTTCTTTCTTTCTTTCTTTCTTTCTTTCTTTCTTTCTTTCTTTCTTTCTTTCTCTCTGTTTCTCTCTGTCTTTCTTTCTTCCTCAATCTCCTCCTCTTTCTTTTCTTCCTCCTTCTTTCCCTTTTTTAACGTTTTTCCCCCAGATTACAACAGTGCAATTTTCAACAATTGTTTTCTGACATTTCGTGATTCTTATTCTTTCCCTCCCTCCTACCCCCCCTCTTCCCCAAGATGGCAGGCAATATGATATACATATTGTACATATATTATCATATGCAATACATATTTCCATGTTCATCATGTTGTGAAAGAAGACACATATTGCTTACACTGAGAAAAATTCATGGAGAAAATAAAGTGAAAAATGGCATGCTTCATTCTGCATTTGTACTTTAGCAGTTCCTTCTATAGCAGTGGATAATCTTTTTCATCAGGAGTCCCTTGAAATTGTCTTGGATCCTTGTTTGGTGATATTAAGTCATTCACAGTCTTCTTCTCATATGTGAGAGAGCTCACCTAGTGAGAATGAATTTTTAGCATTAGCAGTTCCCATCTCTATAACCATACCCTCATACCTACTTATCAGAGTGTTTACATCTTATTCTGAAAATGAACTTTTATGTAAAAAGGATTCTGGGCTATAACAGATGAAATGAAGCAGGCAATAAAGTATGACAAGAGCTCCTTAGTCATATGATCTGGATTCAAAATTTCCTTCTGACATTATCAGGATGACATTGGGCAGGTCACTTAGTTCTTGGGATGGGGCTTCTGTTTCCTCCTTTATAAAATTAGGGTGTTGGATTAGATGACTTCTGAAGTCCCTTTCAGTTCTAGATATCTAGTCTTTTGTTTTTTTTAAATTTCTCTTTTTGATTTTTTAGAATATTTTTCCATGGTTACCTGATTCATGTTCTTTCCCTCCCCCCCAACTTCCCCCCTCCCCATAGCCACTGCACAATTCCACTGTGTTTTACATGTTACATTGATCAAGACCTATTTACATATTATTGATAGTTGCACTGGGGTAGTTATTTAGAGTCTACATCCCAAATCATATCCCCATCAACCCATGTGTTCAAGGAGTTGTTTTTCTTTTGTGTTTCTACTCCCACAGTTCTTCCTCTGAATGTGAATAGTGTTCTTTCTCATAAGTCCCTCAGAGTTGTTCTGGATCACTGCATTGCTGCTAGTAGAGAAGTCGATCACATTTGATTGTACCACAGTGTATATCAGTCTCTGTGTACAACATTCTCCTGGTTCTGCTCCTTTTGCTCTGCATCAATTCCTGGAGGTCATTCCAGTTCATATGGAATTCCTACAGTTCATTATTCCTTTGAGCACAATAGTATTCCATCACCAACAGATACCACAGTTTGTTCAGCCATTCCCCAATTGAAGAATAATAAAAATTAAAGTGATGTCAGAGCTTAGTACAACTGAGAATTTACATGAAATTGTGAATGAAAGGAAAAACGGATTGTAAAGGTTATTATTGGGGATATTGGGTTTTTGTATTGACATTCAGATTGGACACAACTTTATATAATAGTAAAGATGAGCCACTTAAAAAAAGCTGATATAGATAAGAAATTACTAAAGAACAACACTTTTGATATCTGGGCCTCTAGTAGTTCTCTGGGACACAGCCTCAAAGGGTGGGGAAATAATTTTTAACTGTGTATGTAAGGGAATCCTGGTTACTTTTCTTCTAGACACCTACTGAACATCCTAAGGCATTACAGGTGCTAAAAGCCTTGTAAAGATATTAAAACACCACTTATGGATTCCAGGAGAGAAGACTTGTGTGGTCTGTTTTACAGCAAGCACAATAAAAATTAGTGAACCCCTATGCATCTATTACTAATCCACTGACAAAGATGGATTCTAATTCCTGATGTTCTGTAAACACCATTAAGATCCTTTTGGGGGGGGGGGAACATGTCTCCCATCTCATCCTTTCTACCCTCTGGCTCTCCTCTTCCCTTTCTTTTATCTTTTCCTCTTTTTGAATTGTCAACCCAGTATTTTCATTTTATTTGGCTCTGTTTAGAAAGGGAGGATGCCGTTAAAAGAAGGGACCACTTTACTATTCCTATTAACACAGTATCTCAGTCCCAGTTGTTACAAGAATCTAAATGATCCAGCCTCTTAACTCTGTCATCAAAGGGTAATCAAGGAACAATTAGAAGCCACAGATATAATTTTTTATCTAAAAACATAAATCAGATGACCCAGAATGCATAGCACATATCCTCTTTCAGGTTGTTTTCATTTCAAAAAGTGTAATATGTATCACATTGCGATTTCCATGTTTTCTGTGGTGTTCATAGAAAGCAGCAGAAATTCTTTACTGCTTTTAAGATTAAGGTTTTTTTTTCTTCATGTGTAAGAAGGGAACACCTCAGGCAGTGTGTGCCCTAAAGGCAAAAAGGCATTAAAATACTTTTGCAATGAGGATTGCTGTCTATGCCAATAAGCACAGAAACCAGCATTTTGAAAAATGTAGCAATAATGTTTATTGAGATGTCTATAGCCTAGATGAAGGTTGAAGTGGCTTATGTAGAAGCATCTGGCTAAGCTTTAAATTGAGGTCTTAAACACCAATAGAAGCTTTAGCAGAGTACAAAAAAATGCATGATGCTTAACTACCTCCATGGAGGGCAAGGAGGAAGCTGGGGGAAGGGAGATAGGAGGAGGCATACATAATTGAATTTACAAGTTCCTCCTTCTCCCCAAGGAACCGAAAGCACATTTGACTGGAAGTCAAGCACATTTTAAGGTAGAATATTATACAGTAGCAAATATGTGTATTTAAATAGGCAGATAGTAGGTAGCATGGCATAGTAGATGGAGCACTAGACTTGGAGTTAGAAAGATGAGTTCAAATCTTGCTACAGACATTTTTTGAGTGTGTGACTGTAAGCTAGATTTTAAACCTTTCTGTGTTTTGAATTGCTCATTTGTAGAGGAATTAGGTTACATTAGATGGTCTCTAAATCTATGATTTTATATCAAGAGACCCCACAACTTGTCCTGGAGAAGATTAGCAGTTCTCTTCTGGACTAAAACCTGGAGCCATTTTCAGGCAGTAGAGGATATGCTGAATCTTTTCCATGAATTCTGAACCATTTTTGGATGAAAGGCCAGAGGAAAAGAATGGTGTTCTGTCATACCTCTCTCTGCTCCTTGTTGGAAGACTTGCTAATTCATCATTTCCTATAGGACTATAGTCTTGCTCCCTGGCCTCTTTCCATGACTATTTCTACCCCACTGGAAGCTAGGATTGCATACATGGCTCCCCTGGCTCTCATAGCTGAACCTTTTAACTTTATAGATGGGAGTCTGGACCAAACATCATCACTTCATATAGAATCTTAGGGACTGTCTCATATTCACTTTTACATGTATTTCCCACATTAAAAGTGCCTTGCACATAGGAAAGTATTTGATAAATGTTCTCTCTCTTCTCTTTCTGTCTCTCTATCCAGATTTTCAAAGAGAACTTTACTTAGCTCATAAATATTTGAGGATAATAGATCTTGAGCTATAACGGACCTCATAGACCATCTAGTGTATTGTCAGCAGCCCTAATTTTGTGGATCAGTATAATGAGGACCAGAATATTTAAGTGATATGTCTAGTGTCACACAGGTTGTAAGCATCAGTAATATATATATATGCATATATATATTTTATATATTTTTTTGAGTTCATATTAGATACTAGGTGCATCAAGAGCAAGGACAAAAGAGAAGTATAGGTCCTGCTCTCAAGGGAATTAGTTTAGTGGGATGAAATACAGAAAATAATTAGAGTATAATATGGAACAATTAGAAAAAAATAAATGTACATTTTATTAGTACATACTGCTTTACTTCTTCAGTATGGTGAGACTATTTGAAGATTTTGTAGACCAGCCCAAATCACCATCACATCATAGTTTCCTCCTCTGGAAAATGGGACCAAAGGTATTTACCTTTTAGAGACATTGGGTTTAATCACATAATGTCTTTAAAAGCTCAATGAATCCCTGGGTAGAATATATATGTAAGGTAAATGCTAGATGTAAATAAGTTCTTGACAAAAACCAAGCCTCATATGCTTTAAGGATAATGAGACAATGCATCAAGTGATTTTATGGTGTAAAGAGAACTACACCAGGAGAACTGCAACTGCGAGCTATGTGGCTTCTGCAAAATCACTCCCTATTTGGGACCTCAGTTTCTTTATCTGTAAATAATACCATTAGACCAGTGATTCCCAAAGTGGGTGCTGCAGCGATCCAGGGGAGAAGTGATGGCCACAGGTGCATTTATCTTTTTTATTAATTGCTATTAAAATTAAAAAAAATTAATTACCAGGGGGCTAAGTAATATTTTTTTTCTGGAAAGGGGGCAGTAGGCCAAAAAAGTTTGGGAACCACTGCGATTAGACTATAGCAAGGATTCTTAATTTGGGATCTGTGAACTTTTTCTTTTAAGCATCTTGATAGCTACATTTAAATATAATTGGTCTCTGTAATCCTGTATATTTTATTTTATGAATTTAAAAGTATTATGAAAAAGGATATAAACAAGAGTGTGTTTGTGTGTGTGTGTGTGTGTGTGTGTGTGTGTTTAAGTTAAGAATCCCTGGACTAGTTGATTCTTAAGGTTCATTTCCTTCCATTATTTCACATCCTTTAAAAGAAATTTTAGGGAAAACCAATTAGCACCTGACTAATTTTTTAAAAAGGCTTATATTTTGGTGGGCTTATAACTGACAACCAATTAATAATATTACCGAATTAATCAGAAAATCTAAAAATATGCTAATTGGTAGCTGTTCCATTCTTCTTAGAGAGAGATTCCAAGTGAAACATTTGGAATTGGATTTGAAATACTTCTTCCTTATTCCTGCCTGGGGGATTTATGTAAAAGAATAAAAAATTTACCCTAAGTCAGAAGATTCTCTAGTCTGATCCTCCCCTCCTAGGACTTTATGAGCAGGAAGGAAGGTTATGGCCATTTTTCATTTCCTATGAGAATGTCAGAGCTTGGAACAATAATGGAGTCTGGAATTGCTCTTCATAAAAGTGTGTTGAAATTATCAGCAAAATGGAAGGGAAATGCGGCAGGTGAGATCAAAGATATAAAAATAATTTTCCTATTACAAAGTAGTTTCCTTTCTTTAAATGGCATGCAGGGCTAATCCGTCCGATATCCATGCTGGGTATTTATCTGGTAATATATTTCCTTGCAAATAACTTCATACTCTATTATTATTGTGATAAATTCTCCACTGTCTGGAACTTCCCCCATTGGTTTTAAACACTAAACAAAGCTATTCATTCCAACAATGCAGGTGACCCTCTGTAGCCCATAGATTAGGACTCCAGACTGTAGATTAGGTTCTCAGTTCAATATGACAACTCAAAGGTTAATGAAAATCATGAACTTTCAAAGACTCAGCTGACTAAGTTAGCCAGAGAAATGGGGATATGAAGACTCAAGTATTCCAGGATGGGCCAACTACATAGACTGGAACTGGCATGAAAATCACCTTAAGAAAGTCAATGGAATAGTAATTTTGCAGACTTTCAAGTCACAGCAGTTGCCTGGGGTTGTAATATATACTCACAACCAGACACACACATACACAGCATATACATATGCTCGCAAAGACTTTTTCCACAAATTCAGCTACAGAAATTTGAAGACTTTGTCACATTCCTAACATTTTCTTTGAGCAAAAAAAAATTCACAGAATATGTAAATACACACATATAGATATATAATAATATATTTATATAATTATGTGTGTGATATACTGTACATGCAGACATTCTAGGGGACTTCTTTTCTTCATCATGACATGAGAGAAAGTAATTGTGGCTGGTTTTTGGGAGAAAAAGAGAATTATATTAGATTTTTAAAAATTAGATTTTACTTTTTTTAAATTAATATCTTATTTAGCATTTATTTTCTCTTCTTACCTTTCTTTACTGGAAAAACAAAATATTTCCTTGCATCAAATATATGTAGCAAAGCAAAGTGAAATTTTACATTGGCTCTGACTAAAAATGTGCATCTCGTTTTGCATATCGAATCACTTTCAGGAAGTTCATGGAAAACTTTATGACCGATCCTCTGGAAATATAGATGATTATTGTATTGACTAAAGTTCTTAAGTCTTCCAAATTTGGTTGTTTTGACATTGCTATTTTTATAGTATAAATTGTTTTTATGATTTTGCTCTCTTCATTTCTGCATCAGTTCACGTAAGTTTTCCCAGTTTTCTCTATAACCATTCCTTTAGTCTTTTCTTTATAATGTGAGACATTTCAAAGGAAAACTAAAATATATTCAGAAATGCAAGTAACTGATCCTATCTATTCCTGACTGCCTGTTTCCAAAGTCAAAGTTCACTCAGAGTTGAGATTCCTATTAGATGGTTGTTTTGGGAAAGTTGTGTAGTTGTCATTTGAGTGATGAAAGAGAGATCTTGGATACCTGGAACAAGATTTCTCTTTCTGACTCAGTTACTGACGGGGAAAAGGTTTTTCCAGTTTCCTGCATGTTTTTCTCTCTTCTAAGCAAAAGTATCATCAGTTCTTGCTATCTTGGCCCCTCCCGAGGGTTTCATTAGGTAATAATTCTGATCAAAGTGTTTTGAGATCAAACTCAAACAGTCAATTAAAGTCAACTTCAAATGTAACAGTTCAGAGTTCTAAAATAAAACAAAGTTTCTAAATAATGCATGGTCTCATTTGTGGTAAGAATATTGGGGTTGTTATTCTTTACTACCAGTCTGTTAGCTGCTGCATAAATATCCATCCAGAGTCCAATGCACTGAGGGCTCACTATTTTAACTAGGCAGATTAATAGGCTTTGAACTCTCCATGGAATAGAGGTGCGATATAAATCCAAAGTACAAAACAAACTAAAGCAAAGGATCATAGATTCACAGATGGGAAGGGACCCTTGAGGTCATCTAGACCAACTCCTTAATTTTACAGATGAGGAAACTGAGGTCCAATGATTCAAAGAGAATTTCCCCATGACCACACAGGTACAACAGGACAAAACCAGGATTTGAAGTCAGGATTTATTCCAAATCCAAGGTCCCTAGCCCATACACCAAAGGAACAGATAAAAGTCAAAGAATGCCACACTCAATTGGAGGGGATTATTTGGCAATGTCAGGAACAAAGTCGAGCTTGTCTCTGCATTGTAGCACTCTACTAAGGTAAGCCAGTACCTTATGCTCCTTGTGGAAAAGACTTTCATAGGATTATATATAGATTTAGAGCTAGAAGGATCCTTAAAGCCCAACCCCCCTTGTTTTACAGATGATGGAGCTGAAGCCTAGAGAGGTTAAGTAACTTACCTGAGGTCACAATTACTAAATGAAATAGTTGGTCAGTCAAATAGTCAACAGACAATTATCAAGCACTTACTATATACCAGGCATTGTGCCACAATGCAGGGGATACAAAGTAAAGTTGGGATCCAAACCCAAGTTGTCAAGGCACCAATCTAACACAAAGCTATCCCCTTATATATCACAGTTTCTATGTCAGTGCCAGAAACACAATAAATGTTTAATATGTGCTTTAAAATGTATCTTTTCTTATTTTTTATATCACAATCCATTTCCCTAATAGTCATTTTCCAACTTCCTACCTCTACCTAAAATGAATATTTCTTTTAAACAAAGAAAGACATGTTGTCTACCTCCCTTCTTCCCACCCCCTTCCCGGAGTTGACGAGTAATTCAATCTGGGTTATATATTGCAGGGGTTCTTAACCTGTGGTCCACACACACCTCGGGCATCATTGGATAGATCTCATGAGCTCTTTAACCTTGGATGGGGAAAAGAGAAATGTGTGTGTTTGTGTGTAGACAGATATATTTAGATATGATATATACCCTATAATACATACTCTATACAATATATGTAGTATACTATATGTAATAAACATATCATATAATGTATATGTAAACTACATATTTTAATACACATATATTATTATTTTTGCTAATATCTAACTGAAAATTAGCATTTCCTTCAATAATGAATTTTTAAAAACTTATTCTGAGAAAAGATCCATGGACTACCTTAGACTGCCAAAGGGTTTCATGGGTGGAAAAGTGAAAGAATATTTTTTAAAAACCATCTTCTTATCTCTTCTCTAGGACCAAAATTGTTCATTGTGATTAATCTCATATCAGTTGTTTAATGTTTTCATTTGAATCGTTGAATATATGATACCCTTTGCTCTTTCTTTATTCTGTATCATTTTACACATCTCATATTTCTCTGAATTTACCATATTTATTGTTTCTTTTGCCATGATGGTATTCTATTACAGTCATATAGTACAATTTGTTCAGCTATTCCCCAAGCAGGTGATGGGTACCTAAGTAGAATGCCAGGTCCTTGGGTTTAGGAACTTTTCCCTAGTTTTCATTTATTTTTCTTTGTATCATCAGACTAGCACAGTGCCATATATAAACATATGTGTATAGATATTTATATATCTATATCTGTGTGTGAAGATTTGGGGAGGGGACAAGAGGCTAGCAATGAAGCTCCATCAGCCAGTACAGTTTGCCACCTTTTCTGCAATTTATAGTCTTAGAAAATTGCCTCCGGCACTGAAGAGTTAAGTGACTTGCCCAGTTATAGAATCAGTGTGTGTTAGAGAGGAGACATGAACCAAGTCTTCTTGATTCCAAGGTGAGCTTTCTATCAGCTACTCCATACTGCCTCTAATCTTGTACATATAGCAGGTGCTTAATAAATGCCTTTAATCGAATTGGTCTCCAATTTTTTGCTTCCACAAAAAATGTCGATGTGAATATTTTAGTGTATTTAAAACCTCCCTTTCTGTCTTTGATTGGTAGTCAGAGTGAAATTTTTGAATCAAAAGTATAAAACCAATTTAGTGCTTTTGTTCCCCAGGTAATTACAGATTGTTTACCAAAACAGTTGGACAAATCAAAGAACCAATGAATGTGACTATGTCTGGTTTTTTGTGTTTAATATATTCTTACTTACTAGTTCACTAACAAACATTTATTAAGTGCCTGCTGTGTAAGGCACTAGTTAGGGAGCACAGTAGATAGAGCATTAAATTTAAAGGCAAGAAGAAATATGCCCAAATCTGACTTTGTTTGCTTATTAATTGTGTGGCCCTACGCAAGTCACTAAATATTTCTCAGCCTCAGTTTCCTTGTCTGTAAAATAGATGAGAATAACACCTACCTCTCAGGATTGTTGTGAGGATCAAATGAGAAAATATTTGTAAAATACTTTGCAATCTTTAAAGTGCCATATTGCTATTATTGTTAACTCATGGCAGGAATTTCAGATATTGAGTCATGAAAGATTTTGTTCAGACAATTCATCTTTTTCCTTCATGGCTTACCCTGTTCTCCTCCAAATAATACCACGGTAGGTAGGAAACTTTCTTCTCTATCTGTAAGTATGGGCATCTGTATACTAGGATTCCCTTGGACTCCTCTTATGATGTCCATGAGATTTTGAGTTATCATACTTAGTCTCATAACTAATTTTCTTACTATATAAGAAATATATCTCAAAATACAAATTAAAAGCATTTATGCCTATTTTAAAGTAAATACATGATTTGTGATCATTGGAGGATGCCAATTTTGTTTGGAAAAGGGTCTGTGGAACCCCCATGCTTCATAATCTTTACAATATTTGGTATAACCAAGCGCATTTCCTCTGTTCCATTGACATGATAGGAAGTTATAGAGAGAGTCTAATCATTGGAATGTTATGATTACAGCTGGGTATTAAGAAAGCTATTCTGGAAATTGTATGCAGGTTATATTGGAGTAAGGAGAAGCTGCAAGAAGGGAAACTTGTAAGGTGGCTTTTGGAATAGTTCATTTGAGAAGTAATGGCAGCTAAAACTGGAGGTAGGGGTGATACAATGGAAATGAATGGAAAGGATATTAGAAATATTGTGTACATAGAATTGATAGGACTTCATAAGAGAGAAAAAGTAGCTAAAATGGTATTGACATTTTGAGCATGTGAGACTGGGATATCATTAAATGAAATAGAGAATTTGAGAAAAAGAAATAGCTTTTGGGTGAAAGATAATGAGTCCACCTTTGGATGCACACACAAAGACACATGCATACACAAACATATACACATTCAAATGCTCAAAGGTGTACTCACAAATATACACATATCTGTGTAAATGTATATTTATAAATATATATTCACATGTGCACATTCATTTATATTTAATTTTTTGAATAAATGTTTATCAATGTCTTCTCTTTTCTGTGCCATCATAGTTATTTCCTGGATCTCTCACATCCCTTCCCAGAAAGCTAATCCATGTAACAAGAAATATTTTTAAAGACAAAACAAAGGAAAGAAAAAAGAAAAGGGGGAAAAATCAGCACAACTGATTAATAAATTGGAAGAAGTCCCAAAACATGATCAATGTGTATTACCTGGGAATCTCCTACTCTTATGAAGGGATGGCTTGGAGATATCCCCTCATTTCTTCTCATTTGAATCATATTGTGCTTTATGATTTTGTTGTATTCACTTTGGGTGGTTGTTTTTTCAATTTACATAGTTGTAGTTATTGTGTATGATGTTTTCTTGACTTTGCTTACTTGGCATCAATTCATGTAGCTCTTTCTATGCTTTTATGTATTCATTAGACTTTAGAATATAGGATAGTCACGAGAATTTCTTATAGCATTGAAATACTCTATTACATTCATGCACCACAAATTGTTTAGTCATTCCCCAGTAGATGGGCATTTGCCTTGATTCCAATTTCATACCATCACAAAAAGTGCTACTCTAAATATTTTGTTGTATATTGGACTTTTCTTTTTATCATTGGCTTCATTAGGCTAAAAACCCAGTAATAGAGCTTTGGTTCAAAGGGAATAGACATTTTAATCACTTAACAGAGAAATTCGAATCCAGTTTCCCAGCTACCCCTACATCCCATTCAACAGTTTCCATTTTTATCCTAGAGGTATTATATTTGTGCAGAAACTTTTCAGTTTCATGTAAATAAAATAATTTTATATTTTGTAAATGCTTCTGGGGCAACTAGGTGGTACATTGGATATAATGCCAGTCCTGGAGTCAGAAAGACCCAAGTTCAAATCTGGCCTCAGACACTCCTCAGCTGTGTGTACCTGGGAAAATAATTTCATCTTATTTGCCTTATTTTCTTCATCTGTAAAATAAACTGGAGAAGGAAATTTCAAATCACTCCATTATCTTTGCCAAGAAGACCCTAAATAGAGGCATGAAGTACTAGATGTGACTGAATAATGACAAGAACAAATGTTTTTGCTTTAAGCAAATCTGGGGTAACCCTAACCCCTAGGCAAACCTGAGAGTTTAAGTTGGGGTACCTGTAGGATACCATAGGATTTCACAAGGTTGTTGTGACATTTAAATGAGGTAGTAGATATAAATACTTTTCAAACCTTAAAGTACTGTGTAAAAACTAAATACAGAAGCTTAAATACTTTGATTCCATAGTGAGAAGACAGGACTCATTGGAAATGACCCTGATGCTGGGGAAGATGGAACATAAAAGAAGGGGATGGCAGAGGTTGAAATGGGTAGATAGTTCACTGGAAACAGTAAACATGAGCTTGGGTAGACTTTGAGAAATAGTGGAGGACAGAAGAACCTGGTGTGCCATGGTCTATGAAGTCACAAAGAGTTAGACATGACTAAATGACTGAACAACTGCAACAAATGTTAGCTTTCAGCTATTATTATCATCGTAATTTTATATCACTATTTCAATGTTTGGCATATAAAATACAAAATATGTTCATTTTTGTTGTTTTGTTTTTGGAAGAGATATGGCTTAAGCAGGGTGGTATAGTGCTTTCATTGATGCAATTTGCAGGGAAGTTCCAGGTTCAAATCCTGCCTGTGGCACTATAACCTGAAGCAAATTACATAGAATCTCTAGGCCTCAGTTTTCTCATTTGAAAAATTAAAAGGGTGGATTAGATGGCCTCTGAGGTCTGTTAAAGCTGTAAATCTATGATTCTGGTAAATTATTCTCTTCATTTTAAGAGTATAATCTACCAGATCAAATTGCTTATCATTTCCAAGAGGGAGGAGGAAAGGAAGGACAGAGATAATTTTGGTCTTATAATTTTAGAAAACATATGTTGCTAATTGCTATATATGTAATTTGGAAAATAAAATGTCTTTAAATAAATTTATAAAAAAGAGTACAGTTTATATTCAGAGGTAACTTGTATTTTGCCAATATAATCATCACTCTCATTTGTGACATCATTTATACTCCTCCTCTCATGTAATTTTTCCTTGGTAGAGAAGCAGAGTGGTGTAATGTATAAAAGCTCTCCCTGCCATCAGGAAGATCTAGGTTCAAGTCCTGCCTCTGACTCATACCAGCTATATGACCCTTGGCACATCACTTAATCTCTTAGTGCTCTTATTTCAGTGGGGTCAAACAAATAGAAATAGGGGTGCTTATGGACTTAATTTTAAAATGGAATACCTCCATACATTTTAATTATTAAATAATCTTGTAATAATATTTTGGGAGCACTCAGGGATTTTACCAAGAAGCCTGTCAAACAAGAAGAATGCTTGACATCTCTACTCTAGATAATGAACTAAAACTATAAATGACAGAGAAAATGCCTCAGTGGCAGAGGGAGTTCTTTATGCCAATGAAATCCCAGAACTAGTCCCTTTCCTTGTTCTTGCTTTAACAACTATACTATTTAACATTACTGCTCTAATCTATAAAAAGGGATGCTTGGGAAAACACTCTTAGAGAGGGCAGGTATTTTCATAGTAAAGGATGTTATATGCATGATAAATGAGTGAATGTCTGAAAGACAAAGTGGAATTCTCATCATTATTTAGTTATGGATGGTTAATAATGATGGGTTGTAATTTTTACCAAAGGAAGGAAATCACTTTTGAGATCAAGGTTCCATCTAAAGAAGTGTTAGATTAAGTAAGTAGGAAAACTGGGATAACAGCTGCAAAAGCCATCTGTGTCTTCTGAGACATATTCTCATTAATGATGACATCCCTGACATTACTAAGATTGTTTGTTAGTGGTTTCTTTGTTTATGTTGGGAGCAAGCTGATAATAGCTCTCTTTTTAAAAAAATATTATAAACTTAATGACCATTAACAAAAACAAATAATCAAGCAAACATACAAACTTAGGAATGAACTCTTACACAAATCTTTAGCTTTTAACAAAATAGAACAAATGAATTAAATGAATTAAAAAACAACAAAGAAAAAATACTTTTGTTTCATGACTTCCCAAAGCTATCCCAGTTCTGGCTCTATTGAACCTAATCAGCTTCATATTGTCTTCTTTGTTTCTTATTCAAATTTCTTCCTTCCTTCCTTCCTTCCTTCCTTCCTTCCTTCCTTCCTTCCTTTCTTCCTTTCTTCTCTTTCTTCCTTTCTTCTCTTTCTCCCTTTCTCCTTCCCTTCTTTGCTTTCTTCCCTCCCTCTTTGCTTTCCTCACTTCTTTCAAACCTAAGCTAAAATCCCACCTTCTTTAAGAAGCTTTTCCCAATTCTTCTTAGTGTCTTCCCTCTGGGATTAATTCCCGTTTTTCCTAGATATTTCTTGCTTGTAGAAGTTTGTGTGCATGTTATTTCCTTCATTAGACTGTGAACTCCTTGAGAAAAAAAGGATAGTTGTGTTTTTTTTTGGTCTTTCTTTGTGCCTCCAAGTGCTTGTTTACTTGTCTTTTTTGCCTCACTTGAAAATAGCAATCAGAGGTCATCCCACAAAATTTTATCTGTTGTCACATTTTTCAAGGAATTTTATATGATTTTAATTAACCCATAGGAGCCCTTGTTGCAGGAGAGATGCTAATGAGGTGCTATTCTGCTGAATGGAATTCTTTTATATAGTAAATAAACAGCCACAGAACAATCTTGTATTTTCAGTGACTTTTAGATAGTTGTAAATATGAAGTCTGGTGTAGAATATCATTGGGGACAAGTGCATTTTCCCTTCTCATATGCTTTCAAGTATGTCCTCAACATGTGTGTAATATATGGAGAGTATTTTCCTAAAGATTTTGCAGAGATGGAAAAGTAGGGATCTGGTTTAAAAGCTGCCTAAATCCTCTGTTTTCTGTCTTCTCTACTTCTCTTCAATTGCCAAGGGCTCACACTTTCTCACTGCACTCAGAAATAGTATAATAGAATTAGCACTAGACTTAATTTGAAAGCCTGGGTTTTGGCCATAAATGTGCAAGGGATCCTCGGCAACCATGCAATCCCTGAGAACTTAGTTTCATTGTCTATTGAGATCATAGGTCATAGCTGTAGAAGAGTAAAAGATCTACTACAGAGACTTAAAACCCAATTCATTCATTTTATAGGTGAACAGACTCAGGAACTTGACTTGCCAAAGGTCACAAATGAAATGAGAGGCAGGATTTGAATGAAGGTCCTTGGACTCCAGAGCCAGTGATCTTTCAGTAGTTCCTCTCCCAGATCCTCTCCTTTTAAGGGTTATTGATTTCTATTGTTATTTTTTCTTTTAAGAAATGTTATTTATTTGTTTGCTTCAAAATTCCCAGATTTTTCCCACCTTCTTTTCCCCCCTCACACTAGGGAAGCCATCATTTAACAAAAAGGTATATGTATATATAAAACTATGCCATGTTTGTTTCTATTTGTCAACTCTTTCTTTGGAGGAAGACACACATAAACTATTATTCAAACAATATTTCTGTTGCTGTATATAAGATTCTCTTGTTTCTGCTTGTTTCATTCTTCATAATTTCATGTAGGTCTTTCCATGCTTTTCTAAAATAAACCTGCTTTTCATTTCCTGCAGAAATATTCCATCACATATGCCACAACTTGTTTGGACATTCCTCATTTGATGGTCATTTCCTCAATTTCTAGTTCTTTGCCACCATGAAAAATTTTTTTTATCTAGTTCTCTGATTTCAGATACACAGAGAACTCCTTGGCTTAGAGACTCCCTCCATTTATTCAGCTAAATAATTCGACTGTAGCTGGAATAATATTATGCCCAGTATTTGTGTTAATTTCCTAACACATGGCTAGGAGGGACTTAAAAGATTACCTAGTTTCTAGTCTAAACCTTTTCAGATAATGAAACTGAGACTCAGTGAGGCAGTGTGACTTTCTTAGGGTCACAATGGCAGTGTATAGTGGGATCAGGATTTGGAGTCAGATCGTCTAGCTTCAAAACCAGGCTTTTACTGGTATAGTCCACAGGCCAAGTGAATAGCCTGGGACATCAAAACATTAAGTACCTTGGCCATGGTTATGTAAACTAGACTGCTTCTGAAACAGATCTTAAACACAGGTCTTTCTACCTCCAGAGGAAAGCCTCTATCCACCCTGCATTCTGCCTCTCTTTAGGGTTCATAACTGGTAAAAAAAAGAATCCTGCATTGCATAGTTTCATTTGATAATATTATTAGATAGTAATTTTTGTAATATCGATGAAATAAATGAAATTGACAAAGAAGAGAAAATGTATTTCTAAATTTTGGAGGGTCCATGTAATTAGGTTGCACAGCGAATGAAGTTCTCGGCTTAGAGTCAGGAAGAATCATCTTCCTGACTTCAAATTGGGCCTCAGACACTTACTTCCTACTTGTGTGACCCTGGCCAAGTTGCCTCAGTTTCTTCATCTGTAAAGTGAGCAGGAGAAGGAAATGGCAAACCATTCTAGTATCTCTGCAAGAAAATCCCAAATGGGATTACAAAAAGTCAAACGTTATTGAATATGTTCGAACAACATATGTTTTATGTATATAAAATATATATGTGCACACAAATATATTATATATGTGTGTATATATATATGTGTGCTAGAATGGGACATATACTTGGATAGGAGATTATAAATCTTTATGTATATATAAAGGTTCCAAAACACACATGTATACATAAAGATTTTACCCATATATGTAATCTCTTCCATCTTAGTGAAAACTAGTGCTTAGTTTGCCTACATAATTCTAAAATTTAAGGACTACATATATACTTATGTATATTAAGGGAATTTTTATTCCCACTTCATACATAACCATCTCATGTATTCTAAGTGTTTGGTGTTGTGGGAAAATGGCAAATCACAGTCATTTATATCTCATGTTGTTAGTGAAAAAAGGACTTTAATATTAAAATTGGAAACATCAATTATTGCCATCAGTAGGTGTTCTTGGTATGTCAAACTACAAAATCAGAACCTGGTCAATTAAACTATTCATTCTCTGGCATTTTAAATATTTGGAATTTGTTCTGAATTAAATCGATAGATAAAACACATAGTCATTATTTACCTTGTGCTAAGTTCTGTGCAAAAGAAAATTCTGCTTCATCTTAGTAAAGCCATTCAAATAAGACTGCACATAGATGGTAGGCTTACATTCTGATACTTTCTGTATTTTTCCAAATATAATTCTTAATATGTCTCCCCTCTCATGGAACAACAAATAGGAAAGTATCCAGAACTCTATTCCATCTCACATCCTTATTATCTTTCCTAATTTATTATTCTACTATAACTTTTTCTTCTGCTTTTCCTCAAAATTGTATATTTATAGTAGATACTTTTATTCTTCTTTATATTCATTTTTCTAATGAACCTGTAATATGTCATTTCTATTAAATATTAAATGTTGTTACACCCTGGTGTTATAAAAGGTCACAGGATCATAGATTTAGAAGTTTGGGAAGGTTCCTTAATATCTTAGTTAGTCAGCACAGTCAAACTTCTAATTTTACCAATGAGGAAACTGAGGCAAAGAGATTAAGTGACTCATCCAGGATGGTTATTATTGTTTTTCCATCCTTTTGGAGAGGACCAATGACATCATGGAGTGATGTCTTGACTTGTGCATGAATTGGTTTTAAGTAGGGCAATGTTGCATAAAGTCATCAGCCTCACTTTTTCTTCCAGAAACATCAAAGTCTAGTGCCAAGACAAAAGTCAAGATGTAACAGGTGATGGCCTGGGATGCAGTGGATAACTTTGGCATCTTTATTGTCTGACCAAGCTCTGAGCACTCCACAACACCTGCTTCAGCTTTCTTCATGGCCAGTGGAGCAAATTGTGTTTTTCTGCCCATTCTGCTTAGTAGAAGTCTTCACATACTTGGGGTAGACACCCCCATAGCTCACAGATGGATTTAACCCATCTACTGAGATGATTTACTAGGATGTGGCTGCTGTATATGCTCTTGTTTTTTGGAACTACAGATGAGAGTTGAGTGCCAGATGGACAACAAAAGTGGATAAGCAGCCTTGAAAAGGACTTGGCAAACCCTCACACCAGAGGTGCTAGTCCTTCCTGAATACTCATACACTGCAGGATAAAATAAGGTGGGATTTGAAACTAGGTCTTTTTTCACTCAAAGTCTACTATGCCACTGTATGCCATGCTTTATTTCATTCAAAGCATCATATAAAAAGTAGAAGATAATGTCTTTATCTTCAAGAAGCCCACTCTTGCTGGGGGAAAAGTTGTAAATGTATGAAACTCTAGAAAAATCAAGGCAACAGAAATACTGTATAGATTTTGACTACAGAAGATGTCATTAAAATCTAGCACGAATATGGGAAAGTTTCATGGAGGAAATTAAACTTGATCTAGATTTAGAAACAAATATAAGAAGTGGACAAACAGAAAAAAGGGGGAATGGACTGTGGTACTGGGGCCTTCCTCACAGAAGTTTTCAACAAGGATTGGATGATCACTATCATGTATGCTGTAGAAGTGATTCTTGTTCAAGTACAGTTTGATGTTGATGTCCATTGAGGACCATTCCAACTCTGATAGTTTGTGACTATATTTATTTTCATAATATGCTTTAAAGTTTACAGAATTCTTTCTGGTTTACTTTCAAATACATTATCTCATTTGATAAAACTCTGAAGAACTGATATCCATTAGCATTTTTCTCATCTAGAAATGAGAAGTCTAGAGTGAGAGCCTAGAAGCTATGTTTGTTCATGTAGACACACTCCAAAATACCAGTTTTCCAAATTCAATGTAGCTTTAGTTTATATGTTTAGAGCGTTCACATTCAATGTGGAATTCTGGTATAGTTAAATTTTTTAAATCTCTCGTTAATGGAACATGCCATACCAACCTTTTCCTATTATAATGGCTCCCCATTCTATATCATCCAGTCTCATCATTTTAGATAAAAAATTTATCTTTAAAAATATGTATGACTTTAAACTACCCATGATAGATGTAATAACACTTCTTGGACCCAAGACCCTACTCTATCAGTTATAGTTCTTTGTAGGTTTATTGAAATTTTGAAGTCTAACCTATATTGTTTATTTTTAGTTGAGGGAAGGAACTTCATCTGAACTATTATTAAAGAAATTCTGAGATTTTCTGTGGACTAATATTGGGAATGCTAGCCTTGAATAGACAGGCTCAAATCCTCACCATTTCGTTAACATGCTCACCCCTTTTTACTCTTTTGCACCAGTTCTATTTGTGTTATTTTTTCCAGGTTGAAAAAAATCTGATCCTCTTCCTTTTGCATTCTTCATCTGGCTCCTCTAGGAAGACTTCTAGAACATCTCCAGTCCCAACTGGTTTTCCTTCCCCTTTAACAGAACTCTTATGACACTTATTATCAGTATCACATTATGATGAAGATGTAAATAAAAATGAATTAGAGGGGAGACTACTCCAAGTATAGAAACACTGCCTCTGGTGGAATGGGCAAATGAGAACAATTTGTTACAGTGGCCATGAAGGAGACTGAAGCAGGCACTGTGGAATGCCTAGAGCATAGTTAGACATTGAAGATGCCAAGCTCATCCATTGCATTGCAGGCCATCACCAGTTATCCTGACTTTTGTTTTGCCACTGACTTTTGATGACTCTGGAAGAGAGAGTCAGGCTGATGACTTTGTGTAACTCTGTCTCACTTAAATGTCATTCATGCACAAGTTAAGATATCACCGCATGATGTCATTGGTCCTCTGAAAATGAAGGACCAACAACTGTCTTGGAGAGCTTAGAAGGTAAGCTGTGCAATTGCTTAGGGGACATTACAGAGGGAGGAGATAATATAATCAAGGCTCGTTTTATCACAATTTTTTTATAAATGGACTTATTTTGAATGACAGATTAACAAAGCTATAGCTGCACCTCTAAATTGAAATAAAACATTCTTTTAAGGGACAAAATTGTATTCATTCTTTCACAGAGAACAATTTTCAAACCTTGCCTAAGGTATATAAATGCCTTGGCCACACTCTGCTCTCTTGGATTGTTCATTGTTGTACTGTGTATTGCTCTTGTCTCCTCAACTAGCGTGTAAGATCCTTGAAAGCATAGCCTATGTTTTCTCATTCCCCTTTAGCAATCAGTGCTGAGACCATAGGAAGCATCCACAAAATTTATTTAGTGTTCAATTGACTCAAAGCCTGTTGCCAAGAAAAACAGTGTTTTGTAATAGAATGTTTACATGATCAATTTCGTTACATATTTTACTCTTTCTGGAAACAAGATACTTTCTTCATATTTTATTTCTAACTGATAAAATGAATGTCTTAGTTTTGGAAGTGCATTGAGGAACTATGTGATAAGATCTATCCATACCAGAGGCTTTTAGATGGAAGATTTTTGTGAAATAGTTACTGAAACTTTAAACAAAAGTACAATTTGATTAAGTAAAACCTTTATATAATAGATTTTTAATCATTGTTTTTATTTTTAATGAATAACAATAAAACAACTAAATGAAAACTGTGAAGGTTAAAAAATGAAAACAACTAGTCTTTGATTGTCTAAAAAGCCAATAAAGAAAAAAATAACTTCGTATGTTCACACACTCAGACAATCTTTAAGTCCTCTAGGCTTCAGTTTCTTTCAGTTTAAGTTTTTCCTCATAAAATAAGGGGATTGGACTAGATTGCCTCTGGGGTCCCTTTTAGCTCTTTAAGTTGAATCTTATGATCCTTATGATCCACAAATTCAGAGACATTTTCATCCCCAATGTTCATATTTATTATTTATATCCAGCCTATGTTGAAGCCTTCTGAGCTCATATTGGTCTTATCAGCCAGTCAGCCACATTTTACATTGACTCCAACATAGTAATTTTATTTAGTTAGATTAACTTAGCCTAAGTTTCATTTGTAGTTAAAGAGAGAGACTTGGTTGTTTTTCTGTTCACAATTGTGTCTATGTTAAAAAAAACTTAACTTGTTTTTAAAGTATATTCACATATGTGACTTTATTACCAACTTACATGCAGTAAAAATAGTTTTAGTTTAGGAATACTCATTCCATCTTCACCAGAAACTTTTCCAGTTGAGATTCAACCCAACTACTCTGTATTATTTAAAAGATTACCTTATTCTTTCAGTATTTGTCCTTTTTAATGAAGAGAGATCCATTGAAGATGAAAAAACATTTCTTTTCATAGCTATAGAGCTTTGGCATTTTATGCTCTGTTTCACACTCAGGTATTTCAGAACAAAGCCTGGTCATATGGCCAGAGCCTTTAAAAAAACAATAACATGTTTCAACTCCCATAAGAACAAACTGTCCAAACTAAGTTTCTTATAAGATTAAACTTTTCTTAGGATAAATAATTTGTAAAATATTTATATACACAAATAAAGTTAGATCAAAACAACTGGAAAAATATTAGTTGCTCATGGGTAGGCTGACCATTATAATAAAATGACAGTTCTGCCTAAATTAATCTACTTATTTAGTGCCATATCAATCAAAATACCCACATTTCCCCCCCTAGAACTAGAAAAAATAATAACCAAATTCATCTGAAAGAAGAAAAGATCAAGGATAACCAGGGAATCAATTTTAAAAAATGTGAAAAAAAATGGTCTAGCAGTACCAAATTTTAAACTTCATTACAAAGGAGTAATCATCAAAACAATATGGTACTGACTAAGAAATGGAGTGGTGGATCACTGTAATAGATTAGGTCCATAATACATAGTATTCACCATAGTAATTTAATGTTTGATAAATCCAAAGATCCAAGATTTTGAGACAAGAGCTCACTATTTGGCAGAAACTAATGGAAAACTGGAAAATGGTAAGGGGCAGAGACTGGAGGCAGACCAAAATCTCACACTATATACCAAGATAAGGTCAAAATGGAAATATGATTTAGACTTAAAGTTTATATAATTAGATAAGACTCCCCAGGGCATCCTTACTCCACCATTTGTATGTAAAACAATATATTTTACTGTTATGAAAATTAAAATTTTTTTTTTTATTTTTTTAAAGCCTTAACTTCTGTGTATTGGCTCCTAGGTGGAAGAGTGGTAAGGATGGGCAATGGGAGTCAAGTGACTTGCCCAGGGTCACACAGCTGGGAAGTGTCTGAAGCCAGATTTGAACCTGGGACCTCCCATCTCTAGACCTGACTCTCAATCCACTGAGCTACCCAGCTGCCCCCACTGATATGAAATTTGAAAGCTCTGTTGAATGATATCTTGAGATTGCTTTCAACTCATATATGTAAATATATGATATTTGTATATTACTCTATCACTCATTATAAGTGTTAGAAAAATTCCCTTTTTTGTCTCTAGCTTAGATCTCTTTGAGTGAGTTTTCCATCGAAGTTAAATTCTGCCAGTTCTATCACTGGTAGTATCAAGTACTAATGTTGCCAGTTATTTGCAGGCATGAAAACAACAACAAACCCCCCCCCCAAATGACAAAAACTGTTACCATCTTTGACAAGGATGCTTTTGTCAAAAGAACCTAAACCACTAAGTACCATAAAATTGTCAACTTCCTTTGTAAAAGTCTTTGACTCGGAACTGGATTTTGACTTATAAGAATGGTAATAGATAATGGATTACTAGAGGCTTCCTGTGATCAGGTAATATATAAATCCACCAAGAAGCATTTCCTATGTACCTACTGCATGTCAGACATGGCGCTAGACACTGGGAATACAAAGATAATAAATTCAATGTCCCTACTTGCATTTCACATTATGTTGTTTAATAGCTGACACTTGTATTGCCCTTTATGTGCATTGTCTCATTTGATCCTCACAAGAGTTCCGTAAAATAGTCAAGGCAGGGATAGTAATGTTATAGAGTCAGAAGTAGAAAGGTCTTTGGGGGTCATCTCATTCAAAAAGTAAATAAACTAGGAACATAGTGGTTAAATGGCTTGCCTAAGATCACATGACTAATAAGAATCTGAAACAAAATTTGAACTTAAGTTTATCAACTGGATCCCTGGTCTTTTGAACTATGCTAAATGACTTGCAGGGGCCATATATCTAGGAAGTATCTGAGGCTAAATTTGAACCCAGATCCTCTCCACTTCAGCCTGGTTCTATATTCACTGAGCCACTTAACTGCCCCCCAATCACCTCTTGAAGACAAGTGGATTCCTTTTATAAATCTATGAGTATCCTGGCTTTGATTACACTACAATTATCTCTTCTCTTTGATATTCCCTTTTCTCTGGGCTTTTGTGGCATTGTTCTTTCCTACTTCTCCTTTTACAGGTCTGAACATGACTTTTTACTTTTATTGCCTGAATCTTCATCTAGGTCATGCCCACAAACTGTGGTTGTTTGCCATGGTTCTATTCTCAATCCTCTTTTATTCTCTATTTATATGATCCTGCTTGATGTTCTCATCAATTCTTATGGATTCAGTGCTAGGCATGGGGCCATTGGTATTACCTACCAGTCTTTGTCCTTTCTTATTTCTTATTCCTAAACAATATTTTTCATCCCTGTTTTGCTATTTGTGTTATATCCAACTTTGCATTGGTGTCACCTAGTATTAAAGCATATATGTTCATTTAATTTAGCGCCTTATCAAAATCTTTATAAATTTTTTCCTCCCCATTCTCTATGATAGGTGTTGCCATATGAACTGCAATTATCTTCATCATCTTTCTGAATGTGCTTAGCACTAGTAATAGTTCATGCAATATGACATAATCAAGTGCCTTGTGAACTGGTATCTCTTGTTGCCTTTGGACACATGATAAACTGAACCTGCTGATTTCTTTATTTTCCATTCCAAGGAGAATCTGTAAACTATTGTGCATTTGTTTTCATTTCATGTATTGCTATGATCAAATGAATAAATAAGAAGTAGTTCATCTGGATGGAGGTCTCAGCATTTTCTGATTCTCAAAAATCAAGCAAAGTCCATTGCTAGACTTGTACTTGAAGCCTTTCCAACATGATAGAACATACCGGAGACTGTGCTCCACTGCTGCAGACCTTGAGTACCCAGGATTCCCCCCATACCACAACAAGGACTTTGTGGAGGATAAAAATAAAGATGGTTGATTAAAAAGGAAGTTGCCAATTTTTGCTTTGTTGATATATCATAGAATAGTAATCAGGGACCAAACTGTGGCTAGCCCTCCTTTGAATCCATGTGGATAAACAACCCAGAATGTCTGGCAAATGGCTCAGCAGGACCATCCCCTGTGCTACCATTCTGTTATATGTGTATTCAGCAGTGGCCTCCTTACAAAGCCAGAAAACCTAATCCACATGATAGAATACTCTGTTCCCATTGAATTATTTCATATATACTCTGAAAAAGAGATAGCCATCAAGATGTGGAAACATGAATTTGCACACCTACATGGTTTTTGAACCTCAAAACAGCGACATAGATATATGTGTGAGGTCTTTCAACCCTTTGGTATCTTGGTCTATTCAATTTACTTTTATAATAGTAGTTTCTTTAGTTGAATTCTTCAAAGCTTAAAATTCCTTTGCTATAAGTATGCTTGACTTTAGTTTTAAAATGGAAGAAGTGAGATTAACTATTTCAATTTACTTTGATTTTAACCTCTTTATTCTGGCCCAGCAGGGTTAGTGGAGAGGAGAAACACCAAGGACAGCCTCTTTCTCCCTTCTCCCCAATGTTAGCATTGTCATTGGGTTAAGTTTCCAATAGGAATCAATAGAGATGAGAAGAAATTCCACATGGAGGATTGTGATTCAGTTGAATCAGTGATACTTTGGGTTATTTTCTCCAGACATCTAGGGAACAAAAAAGTGGGGGGGAAGCATGACACCATAATGTTAAGGCTGATCCCCACAGGTTTGGGAAGTTAAATCATGCTTCCACCTTCCTTTGGCAGAGCTAATTAAAAGTTTAAAAAATCTTATTGATGATTGAGTAGTGTTGAACAGATCAGATGTCAGACCTTGAAATGAATATCTCTTTCAAAAAACATCGTCCCCAAACACATTCCTGCCGTGTACCCTGGATGAAAATAGAATCCTACTTCAAATACGGGATCCACATGCTTTCAACATGAAAGAATTAAAATATTTTGTTACTTGTGTGTCTTATTATTTCATTTGCATTAGGACAAATTGGGATGGCAGGAGTTTGTTCTTTTGAATTTGTTTATTGCATGACTGTTCCAACTTGCAAGCAAATATGACACTGACCTCTACAGAATCTTTAATCTTCTTCAATGAAGACTAAGAGGTGAGATTTGAAAAGATCAAAAGCATAGAGAGGCATTAGAGCAACAAAAGATAAAATACTTAAGGAGGTCTGAACTAGTTGTAAAGTGGTAACATTTTTTGACACAAGCAACATGGTAATTGTCATCAAACATACTTTCTCATTGAGATCCTCAGTTTTGGCTGAGGAGACTCTGTCTAGTTAACTGACTTAAGAGTAGGAGAAAAGTAATTATTAGACTTGAGAGTTTTTTCCTGGGCTAGATGTTTGATGAAATGAATATATATATATATATGTATATATATATATATTAAAGAAAAGAATAGTCCAAACATACTATCACTAGTGAGGCTCCATTCTTTTTTTTTTTTTAAGCCGGTTTTGGAATCAATACAAGTATTGGTTCCAAGGCAGAAAAGTGGTGAGGGCTAGGCAATGGAGGTTAAGTGACTTGCCCAGGGTCACACAGCTAGGAAGTGTCTAAAGCCAGATTTGAACCCTGATCCTCCTGATTCTAGGCCTGGCATGCCATTGAATCACCCAGCTGCCTCACCCATTCTTTTATTTATTTTTTAGTTTTTACAGTTTATTTTTTTTCTGGGCTACACATATATTATCATGCAAAATACATTTCCATATTGTTCATTTTTATGTAAATAATCTCAAAGAACCAAAACTCCAAAACATATATCCAAACAAACAAGTGAAACATCTCATGCTTTCAATTTGCATTCTGACTGCAAGAATTCTTTCTCTGGAGGTGGATAGCAAATTTTCTCAAAAGTCCTTAGAATTGTCCTAGATCATTGTATTGCTGATAATAGCTAAGTCTATCATAGTTGATCATTCCACAATGTTGCTGTTATGGTGTACCATGTTTTTGTGGTTCTACTTATTTCACTCTGCATCAGTTCACGTAGGTCTTTCCAGCACTTTTTGAAATCATCCTGTTCATCATTCCTTACAGCACAATAGTATTCCATCACTGTTATATATCATAATTTTTATCCAGCCATTTCCCAATTGATGAACATCACTTTAGTTTTCAAAACTTTGCCCCTACAAAAAGTATAACTACACATATTTTTGTACAATTGGTCTCTTCTCATTTTAAAAAAGTCTTTTTGGTATACACATCTAGTACTGGTATTCCTGGATCAAAGGGCATGCACTGTTTTATAGCCCTTTGGGTTTAATTCCAAATTGCTCTCCTGAATGACTGGATCATTTCACAATTCTACCAACAATGCATTAGTGTCCCAATTTTGCCACATCCTCTCCAACATTGATCATTTACCCTTCCTGCCATATTGACCAATCTGATAGATGTGAACTGGTATCTCAGAGTTGTTTTAATTTGCATTTCTCCAATTAAGAGGGATTTAGAAATAATTTTTCATATGATTATTGATAGCTTTTGATTTCTTCATCTGAAAATTGTTTGTTCATATTCTTTGACCATTTGTCGATTTCTCCCATTCTATTTTTTTTTTTGGTGTGTAGTTTGTTGCTGATTACTTTTTTTTTTCAAACATTTATTAATATTCATTTTTAACATGGTTACATGATTCATGCTCCTCCTTTCCCCTTCGCCCCCCGCACTCCCCCCATCCATGGCCGATGCACATTTCCACTAGTTTTGTCATGTGTCCTTGATCAATTCTCCCATTCTTTTAAAACAGCCTTATCATTGGTTTTTATTGTTCACTATAGTTATTTCACCTTTCATCCTTACCTACATCGAACTCTCCTGGATAATAAACAATAGGCCATTTAAGTAAAGCTGACCACCATTATCAACAGTCTAAAAGTGTATATACTGAATTCCCTGCCGGTAGTCACTATCTGTTTACTAAGAGAAGGTAGTAGGTATGTTTCCTGATCAATTATCTGGCATTGAAATGTTTCATTACACTTCACATGACTATGACTGCTTTTTAGTATTGCCTTATACTATTATAGTCATTCTTTTGGTTCTGTTTTCTTTACTCTGGATCGTTTCATAGAAGCCCTCTTATATTTCACTGAATCCTCATATTTATTATTTCTCATAAAGCAACTGTATTTTATTGTATCTCTATACCTCAATTTGTTCAGTCATTCTAATCTTTTGTGTATGTATGTTGTTTCCACACTTTGTTTTTCTGCCACAAAATGTGTTGGTATAAATATTTTGTTACTTATAGACCCCTTCTGCCACTGACTGTGAGGGGGAGGGGAAAGGAACTCGAGAATAAGCTAGAAAAAAAGATAAATCTGAAAAAGAAAAGTTTATAGAAACTACCTGGTACCCCCAAAAGAGCTAGCTGTGATGTCTCTTTTTTATCTAAACAGATGGCATGAGGGTTCAGCATGTACAAACATTTCTTTGTCATCCAGGGTTTTCCAGAGATGTCAGTTGGAAATGCAATCTAATTTATAAATATCTTTTTATTGAATAGTTTCAATTTTGACTAAATCACAGATATAGGCTTCAAAGAGAGATATGATAGTGCCCTATAACAATTTGCTTACCTTCCTGGAACATTTTAAATTTACAGCATTCTTTCTTTAAAAAGAATCCTACTCTGTGGGTAATGCAAGTACTATTAGTATCCTTAGTATATAAATGAAGCAATCAAAAAGTCTCTATTTAGCATCCTGTTAGATGTTAGGAATACAATGAGCAAAATGAAATAATTCTGTCCTCAAGGAACTTACATTTTAGTGGGGGAAAACAATATGGAGTAAAAGAAGAAAGATAATAGATTTTATATACATATGTATCTATGTATATACATGTGCATATGTACATACATACAAGGATGTGAATGTATACACATACCTATATACAGGTTGTTTTAGGAGGAAACACTAGCAGTAAAGGGATTAATAGAAATCTTGTAGAAGAAGTAGTTCTTGTGTTGAGCTTTAAAGGAAGCAAAAAATTCTAAGAGGCAGAAGTGAGAAGGTATTTATTCAAGTGCTGGATATACCTATATGGGAGTCATCTGCATGAAGATGATAATTAAATCCATGTGACTCGATAAGGTCATTAAGCAAGATAATGTAGAGAAAGAAAAGTCCCAGGACAGAGTCAGATGAAGAGATTACTGGAACTCTCATACGGTCAATTCAGTGACTTTATTGAATTCCAGCTCACTAAATATGCCTTCCAATCAAATCCCTCTTTTTCCTACTTTGAAGTGGCAAGTTTGCTCCACATGTACAAGTTATTAGACAATTCAGTGATAGGGACACAATTATGAACATGTCATTCTCCCTCCCCACTTCCAACAGCTTCTTTTCAAAGGAAACCAATCATCAAGCACTGAATTCTATATAAAGGGAATATAGAGTTTATTTTCAGTTCTTTCATTGGCTAAATTACCTAACTTCTCCATGTTGTTTTCTTAGCTTTAGCAAATGCTATAACGAAAAATGATATCATATCTATTATAATGAAATAATTTGAATTCTTTGGAGAGATGAGTTTGAGAAAAATAAGGTATTAGAGTATTAAAGATAAAAGAGCACACTACTGCTTATTACTTATAACGAGACTCTATATATAACAAAAACATTTTAAGCCGAGGTTAGCTGGGTAGCTCAGTGGATTGAGAACCAGGCCCTAGAGACAGGAGGTCTTGGGTTCAAGTCTGGCCTCAGATACTTCCCAGCTGTGTGATCCTGGGCAAGTCACTTAACCCCCATTGCCTGGCCCTTACCATTTTTCTGTCTTTGAACCAACATACAGTATTGATTCTAAGGCAGAAGATAAGGGTTTAAAAAATTATAAGCCACTTTATATATATTATGCAGTAAGAACTACATTATTATTCCCATTTTAGGGACAATGAAATTGAGGAACAGAGAGTTAAATTGTTTTGCCCAGAGTTTGTTTGTGAAGTGTTGATTCAGATACATTTCTTCCTGAACTTTAGCACTTTATTCATCGTCTCAACAAGGCTAAAAGAAGCCTCAGCAATAATTTACTCCATCACATTATTTTACAGATGAGGGAACTCAAGTTCAGAAAGCTGCATTGATTTAATCCTAGTTATTGAGAGAGTAAATGGCAGGATCAAGATCAGAATTAGGGCTTTAAAAAAATTACAAGTCCTAGCTCTCTTCCTCTCTACTCCATATGTCTCAAATGTGACTCATAACAGGCCATCTTTAAAATATTTTTTCTTGCTTTTAAAGTCTTTTACTAGAATCCAGAAGCAAACCAGATGCTTTGTGTCCTTAAAAATTCTTTTTGGTTTGAATTATTAGCTCTAATTTTGTATGGGTCAAAATGTTACAGACAGGGACTGCTGGAAGATAGTAAGATTCATGGGCTTTAGACCTTGCGTTATAATAAAGCAATGCAAGAAGAGTAGTGGGTATGAAGGAGGTGATGATAAATGTAATTCACCACAGCACTGATCTCTACCAGCTCCAACAGCTGAACAAGGAACTACTGAAGTTCCAGAAAACAGGTTGATGACACTCTATCCACTTGGCACCCTAACTGACTAGGAGACAAATGATCTATGTTTAAATCCAGTTTATGCTATTTATTCATTGTATGACCTTGGGAGAGTCACTTTCCTTTCTGGGTCTCACTTTCCTATCCACAAACTGAAGGAGATTTATTAGGCGATTTCTGCAGGGCCCTTTCTGGAACTAATTAATAATAATAATAATAATAATAATAATAATAACCATTTATATAGTGGCATAAGCTTTGCAAAACGCTTGACCTATATGGTCTAATTTGAGTTTCGCAGAAACTCTGTGAAACAGACATTTCAGACATTCCAACTCAAAGGTAAAATGAGTTAAAAAGTGTCTGAAGTAGAATTTGAAACAAGGTCTCTGAGACTAAATTCAGCATTAGGTCATTTTATTTCTTGAATACTGTGTAGCTCTACTATAAATGAAGATACCTTTCCCACAGAAGTATGGCATTCTTTGGTAGCAGTCAGTTCCCAGTTCCTTTGCATTGAAAACCTATCTGACCATAATAGATCAAATTCACACAATAAATCATTGCCTTGAAATCACATAAAAGGTATAATTTGAGTAGCAATAATGATTTCCCCTTCTGATCATTTGCTTGTCAGCTTTTGAGGGAAGAGAACATTTCTTATACTTTCTTCATATCTCCCAACATATCACTACCATGAATATGGCAAAATTAGCAATATCAATAGTTAAATCTGAGAAGTTAGTCAATTCTATGAATCAATAGTTGATCTTTTACTGAGTCTTTGACAGAATAGTGTCCACAAATGTCCTCTCTAAAGTTAACTACAGTCTCATGTGTTGGTATATTGTATTTATCTATTTTCATATGTGCTATCTCTATCATTAAAATGAAAGCTCCCTGAAAGACAAAGACTTTTTTTCTTTTTCTTTTTCTAAATTTTTAAAAAATTTACAATAATTTCCATGGTTCCATGGTTCATGTTCTTTCTCTGCCCTCTTCCCTCTGCCCTCCTGGAGCTGACAAGCAATTCCACTGGGTTATACACGTATGATTTTTCAAAACCTGTAATAGAGTGATCTTTTAACATCAAAACCCTAATCATATTCCCATTGAACTATGTGATCGATCATATGTTTTTCTTCTGCATTTCTACTCCTGCAGTTCTTTCTCTGGATATGGATAGTGTTCTTTCTCCTAAGTTCCTCTGGATTGTCCTGGGTCATTGCAGTGCTGCTAGTAGAAAAGTCTATTACATTCGAATGTGCCATAATTGATCAGTCTCTGTGTACAATGTTCTCCTGGTTCTGCTCCTTTCACTCTGCATCAATTCCTCCAGTTCATTATTCTTTTTCTTTTTAGCACAATAATATTCTATCATCATCAGATACCACAACTTGTTCGGCCATTTCCCAATCGTTGGACACCCCCCATTTTCCAATTTTTTGCCACCATATAGAGTGTGGATATAAATAGTTTTGTACAAGTCTTTTTCCTTAGTTTCTCTTTGGAGTACAAACCCAACAATGGTATGGCTGGATCAAAGGGCAAGCATTCTTTTAAAGCATTTTGCACATAATTCCAAATTACCCTTCCAGAAGTGGACCAACTCATAACTCCACCAGCAGTGTATTAGAGTCCCAATTTTGCCAATTCCCTCCAACATTTATCACTTTCCTTTGCTGCCATATTGGCTAGTCTGCTAGGTGTAAGGTGGTACCTCAGAGTTGTTTTTATTTGCATTTCTCTCTTCAGGAGGGATTTAGAGCACTTTTTCATGTGCTTATTGATAGTTTTTATTTCTTCATGTGAAAACTGCCTATTCCTGTCCTTGACCATTTGTTGATTGGGGCTTGATTTTTAGTAATTTCTTTTTCTTTGTATCTCTACCCCTAATAGTACGTAAACCATATACAGTGGGTTTTTGTTTGCTTGTTTCTTTGTTCAATGATTTATTGATTTGTACATCTTAAAGTTATATTTTTTTTTTCTTGTAGAAAAATGAAATGTAAGCTCTTTGAGGTTAGGAAATGTTTCGTTTATTCCTTGGGCTTAGCATGTAGCATAAAAATGCTTATTGAATTGAATTGAGATTGTAGCCATGCAAATTTATTTGCCAGGATCTAGTTCCTGGAGTTGTTACAGGGTTTCAAGTACTCTTCTTCTTTTTAAACCTTTCTCTTCTGTCTTAGAATCAACACTGTGTATTGGTTCCAAGGTGGAAGTAGTAAGTGCTGGGCAATGGAAGTTAAGTGACTTGTCCAGGGTTAAATGACTTGCCCAGGGTCACACAGATAGGCAGTTTCTGAGGCTAGATTTGGACCTAGGACCTCCCGTCTCTAGGTCTGACTCTTATTCCATTAAGCCACCCAGCTGCTCCCTCAAGTACTCTTTATTCTAAGACAGAATCATAACTTATACATGTTGTTTAAAAGGTTAGTTTTGCTGTCCTAATTTATGATAGCATATGAAACAAAGCATTCATGATGAGCGAAATTATACATACCATAATCACAAATTTTTACATGTTTATGTAAATGTATACTTACAAACAGATACCATGTATGGTAGCCTTAGCTCCAGACCTAAATCATAAGTCATTCTGTGAAACAGGAATGGAAAATCCTGGGGTGAACCTTAGAAGCTAATGCTAGCTTACATTTATCTATAAGTTTTCAATTATCTACTAAGTGTTTTCTTAAACAATACCTCATTCGATCATTAGGATGAGTGTTGTGCATGTGTCAAGTATTCTTTTCACTATTTCATAAATAAATAAATGATGATAAAGAGAGGTTCAGTGACTTGGCCAAGAACACACTAATAACCAGTAAATAAACTCTGAACTTCTGATTCCATATACAGTGAGTCAGTTATCTTTCTACTGAACTACCCTAAAGGTCTTTGATCTACCAAAATCTGAATCTGACCTAGAGGAAACAGAATTAAGCACAGAGGAATACAACATTCAGTAACTGATTAAAAATTCCCAATCCAGGGCATGCACAATCCCATTAGAACTGGTCAATAAACCAATGTCAGTAGCTCACTTGCCATTCTGCCATTCACAGCATCTTCATAGTAACAAGAAGATGAAACAAATATCAAGGAATACGAAAGATGGTAGAAGATAGACTAAGTCATATCAATGGCATCTTTATTTGTAAGGGCCACATTTTTTTTCACATCCTACACCATCAATTCGTATTTAAGGCAAATTTTATTTTCAAGAGATCTTAACGTGATAAGAAGTATCATAGTATAGGTTGTCCTCTATTGGCTATGGGACCATGGAGTCACTTAGTGAAACCACCAACCCCAACGCTAAACCTCTTAGTGCTCCAGGAAACTAGCTGAGACCTGCCTTGTTGCTCTGGGAATTCTATATTAATATAGATCAATGCCTAACAAAGTAAATGAGTGACTAAATAGATGAATGAATGAAGCAAAGGATAAATGTTTCCAGCATTCTATTTTCCATATCTTCATGCTCCCTTTCCACTAATAATGGCATTAAGGAGGCAAGTAATAATACTCCTAATAGAATAATAGCAGGGTAGAGTGGAAAGGAATGCTTGGCCTGAAGTCAGAGGATCTGGGTTTCAATCCTGGCTCCACTCTTATCTGCAAGACACTGAGCAAGTCAGTTTACTTCCCTGTATCTCAATTTATTCATCTGTGAAATGCGGGGCTGTAAGATCCCTTCTAGCACTAAATCTATGATCATGATATAAATATGAGCATCTAACAATGCTATAAGCTGAGAAATGTTAAATTTCCTATTCTGGAATATTTTCATAAGGGCCATCTTGAGCTCTTACACAGCTCAAGTAGAAGAGAGTCTGGTTTGAATGTGCACATGATGCAAGAGGCCAGGGAAAGATTATGTCGTTAGATCCCAAAGCTTTGCAAAGTCGTCAAATTGCAGCATAGCACTCAAACACCAAAGTGAAACCACAAACCCCAAACATTTTTCAATTATGGACAAAACTGTGGCATGGCATAAAATGTTAGCAGTAACCAGAGCAGAGGGGATGGTTGCTCTAGTCTCAATAGTGTATGTAGAGGGGTACACCTTGATTCAGAAGAACTGATCCATCTCGTCCACTCTCTTGCCTTTCATGGCTTCCCTTATGTTTGCCAAAAAAAGTGTAGGGGACAAAAGACAATGTGGTGCCTTGTGCAAATTAAAGGTTGGATGCTACAGGCTTTTTTTTTTTTTTTTTTTTTTTTTTCTGAAGCAAACTCCTTTAAAAATCTAAGGTTAGAAGCTTAAATGTGGACTGAGGGACTGTGTCCTGTTTCTCCCTGCTGGGTTCATTTAGGATAAATCCCAGGCTGTCCTGCATTTTAGTTTGAGACTCTCACAGTGGGGGTGATTGGACTTTCTCTGCCCTAGGCACAACATATGCTACTTCCCATCACTTTAATAGGCATTAGTTCTGCAGACAGCACTGGTCAAATGTACATTATTCACAATCACTTTAATGCAAATATGCAAGGCTGAGAGAGTGAAATATGTCACAAAAGAAAAACTATCCCTTTCTATTCCTTTCTGGCCTCCTTCCTGAAATGTCTCTTCCTCCTTTTGGTCTTTAAAAAAATAAGCACATATATAGTTTTAATTGCAAAAGTCCTAAAAGAGAATCAGGAATACTTCATTTTTACCCTACCTCCAAAAAGTGCCTTTTGTTAAATGTCAGTTATCAGGGCCATATTTTTTTTCTTTTTCTGGTCCTCACTATAATTTTTATTTGTGTATGTGTGGGGGTTCAGTTTTTAATTAAGAAGTATCCATCCTGATTTGCACTCTGACACTGTTACATTTAAAAGGAAGGAAAGAAGGAAATGAAAGAAGAAAAGAGCAGGGCTGTATTTAATCTGCTAAATGAAAATAAAACACACAATTAGGTTTGTATTGCAAAAATTAGCTTCTGCTGCATTTCCAACCTCTATTTAAAAAACTGTCTTGTTCCTCAATAACAAGGCATCTGATCTGTAGCAGTGCACTTCTAGTACAGATTTGCGAATGTTCGATTACACACACACATGCATTTTAAATCAGTGCAGCATCCATGCTGGAGGACTCCAGAGCTAACTTGGTCTATTGGTTATTGAGAATCTCGAGTCTCTGAAAACCAGTTCCTAAATCTGAAATGAAATCTTGGGCTTCCAAAAATTTTAACCCTTTCCCTTTATTTTATTGGGAACCCAGCGAATTTATTAACATATAACTATTTGTAACAACAGACAATTTGACATACTCCACCTTGCTTTACATTAAGCACATGAAAGTTGTTGTTTTTGTGGAATGAATAACTAAAATGTAACCATCTGTATATGATATTTGGAGGGATACATAATTGTACCCAGCACCCTGACAAGGCCATATGCTTGAGTGGTAATATAGTATTTCTTTTAAAAAATGTGAAGAGTGATATGACATTTGGAAAACATTGTACTTCTTAAAATAATATGATGGAAATGTTAAGCAAATGCGGTGTTAGTCTGAGATTCACGTGTAGCAAACGTGCCATATGAAGGAAACAGTGTGCCTCTGTTTTGCTCCATTCTGTTAACTTAATGATACACGTCAACATTATTACATATCATTTAATGCATATCTTAAGCAGCCGCTCTAAGCTCCCCTTCTGCTTTCTTTCTTTCTTATTGTCAAGTCTATTGTTATGTGCGTGATGAACTGAAACAGGACAGAAAGGGGAAACAGATCCAATGAAGTGTTGGGCCACCCATTATTCCTCTTTTAATGCAGTCTTAAAATTAGATAATTACTTTAAAGATATTACTTTTTTTCCCTTATCCAAAAATTATTTTTCATTTGAAATAGCCAATTACCAGATGGATGGTGAAAGGTCCCTTCTCCTACTGGTGCCTGGTGATTTACATAGACACCTCCTATTAACACTAATGGAAGATGTGTGCATAAATCTCTCTACATCGAAAGGATAATGGTCTCCTATTAGTCTCCTATAAAAGCAGACTAAGCAAAGCCTGTCTTTATAAGTGACCTAAGTAGTGAATTACTTAAGGGAGATTTACATCATATCCAATTAAATATTTTCAAGGGTTTAGGAACATTAGGAATCTTGTTGTAAATAAAAAAAACAAAAACAAAAGATACCAAATATTTTTGACTGCCCACTTAACTTAATACATGGTTTCAAAGGAACTATGGTATTTTCTTAGTGGGTACTCAAAAGATCAGATTTCTAGAGCTGGAAGGGACCCAAGAAGCAATCGAGTCCAAACTTTATTTTATTTTTTCAACTAACACATTCATTTTCTCTCCCTGTCCTCTCTCCATTAAAAACAAAAACTTGTAACAAATATATAGTGCCAAGGAAAAACAGTTCTCCTACTGGTATGTCCAAAAATGTATGTTTCATTCTGTATCTTGGATCCATCACCTTTCTGTTAGGAGGTTTCATCATTGGTCACCTGGAATCATGGTCGATCATTGCATTTAAAAGAGTTCTTAAGTCTTTCAAAGCTGTTTGTATTTGTAATATTGTTATTGTACAATCTTTTCTCCTGGTTCTGCTCATTTCACTCTCCATCAATTCATGCAAGTGTTTCCAGGTTTCTTTGAAGTTATGCTTTTCATTATTTCTTATGGAAAGAAACAAGGGAACAAAGTATTTGTTAAATACCTACTATATAGCAGGCACTAGGCTAAGTGCTTTTTAACTATCTCATTTAATTCCCAAAATAACCCTAGGAGATGGTTGCCATAATTATCCCCCATTTTACAATGACAGAGAGAAGTTAAGTGACTTTCCTATAGTCATACAAGTTAAGAAGTACCTTAGGCTGGATTTGAACTCAGTTTGCCTATCTCCAGGACCAAACGTCTATCTACTGTGTCACCTCACTGCTGTTTATGGAACAATAGTATACCATTACATTTCTTTATCATGATTTGTTTTGCTATTTGCCAATTGATAAATACTGCCTTTAGTTTCTACTTCATCACCACCACAAAAATGGCTGCAATAAACATTATTGTACATGAGCAACTGTCTCATTTTACCTATGAAGAAGGTGAGTCTCAGGGAAATCAGGATTCAGACTTTGGTCCTATGATCTCAAGTTCTGTTCTCTTTTTATGCTATCTTTGTTTCCTACGAATTCAGATAATAACTCCTCTGTGTCTTAGGAGATAGATTTTAGGAGTTCTGGGATACAAAATTTCAGCACCCAACATTAATCTTATGGTGATCAGCTACTATGCACTTGGATCAACTGATAATCAGAAGCGAGACATAATCTATCACAAGAAGGACATATCTATCCTTATCATAAGCTTTGATAGGACTATCCAGAGTCACTCTTATTATAGCCTTTGGGACCCCCAGGAAAACTACTTCATGTCATGATGAGGATTCACAATTGAATTCAATGACTTTGGTGTCTACACAACCCAAATTACCTCTATATTTGGGCGAAATCTTCTTTTGACATTTCTCTGAACTTCCAGTTAAAATGGAGTAGTACAAAATAGGTGATGTTTCTGGGAAATGTGTTTACAAATTTCCTTTTTTGCAAAATACTAACTTTTGCCAAGTCTTGACCTTTAGAAAAAAAAGATTATTTCAGACCTAAGTGGAGCCATTTGTTTCAGAGACAAATAGAAAATGAATAAAACTAGTTTGGATTTTGAAATAAATTAGATAGAATATATTTGTATGATATCTTGCATACAGTTAAAAACAAAACCAATTCTTAGTCTGATCCAATGTATTAAATTCTCATCGGCAAGTTACAGAATCTTAAAGTTGAAAGGTACTTAACATCATCTATTCAATCCTCCAATCAATGACTGAATCTTTTCTCAAGTATTCCTGATAGGTAGATATCCAGGCTATTGGTTGAACTTAATACCGTATCTCAAGGCTGACCATTCCATTTCAGGTCTCGCGTGATGGTTAAAAATCTATTAATTCCAAATTTGCTTTCCTATATTTTTTCTCCTCTTGGCTCTATTGCTTTTTTTTTCTGGGCTATGTAGGAAAAATTGAATATGTATTCAACATGTCAGTCCTTCACATATTTGTAGACATAGAAGTTACTTAGTACAATAGAAAGAGTGCTTCCTTTTGAGTTGGAAGACCTGGGCATGAATACTAACTTTGTTTTCATTAATTAATGTGAGCAAGTCACTTCTATGCTATGATCTTTAGTTTATTTGTCTATTAAAATTATAAGCAAGTTGGCTTAGATTTATCCTTAATATCTCTTTCAATTCAATCTCTATCATTTGGGAGTGTATAGGGGTGTTCAGGAAGACTAGCATCTTGTGTAAGGGCTTACTAAGTCCTTTTCAGAGCTGTTCACTCACCTTTGGTGTTTACCTAGGACTTAACTCTAATCTATGGCAATAAGAAGCTATAGTATACAGTGGCTCAGCATATGGACTAAACCATGTTAAGGGTAACTGACAGGTCTCAAACCTATCTGTGAATTAGAAGGATGTCTAACTCAAGCATGTGAAGATTTCCCCCTGGAAGAATGGGCAGATGAGAACAATTTGTTTCAGTGGTCATGAAGGTGGCTAAAGCAGGCACTATGGAGCACTTAGAACTTGGTCAGACATCAAAGAGGCCAAGGATCTTCATTGCATTCTGGGCTATCACCAGTCATCCTGACTTGTCTTGCCACTGGACTTTGATGACTGGAAGAAGGAGTGAGGCTTATAATGATGCAACTCTGTCTCACTTCAATTAACATGCGAGTCAAGGCATTATCTTGTGATGTCATTGGTCCTCTTCAAAACAAGGGACAAATAACAATCTATAATCCTATGCTTAGTCTAGTCTAAGATAGCCAGTTCTTCTATATAATTTTTTAAAAAAACATTTATTAATATTTATTTTTTAGAAAAGTTAACATGGTTACATAATTCATGCTCTTACTTTCCCCTTCACCCCTCGGATTCCCCCCCTCTCCCCCTGGGCTGATGCGTATTTCCACTGGTGTTAACATGCATCATTGATCAAGACCTATTTCCAAATTGTTGATCGTTGTATTGGTGTGGTAGTTTCAAGTCTATATCCCCAATCATGTCTGCCTCAACCCATGTGTTCAAGCAGTTGTTTTTCTTTTTGAGTTCCTTCATCTCAATGGTGACATTCTTCTGGATGAACCTTAGGTACAAAGATCTCCTTGTTTTTCTTTAAGTTTGATACCCAGAACTGAACACTCAAGATGCAGTCTGACCCATACAGAATTCAGTATGACTATTATTTCCCTTGATTCTATTAATGCAACTTAAATGGACATTTTAGACACTGCTTATAGGATGGTGGGTAATAAGAAAACAAAGAATAATAGGTGAGAGATTATCTGTGGTACCATTTCATCTTTTTTATTTTTAAAAAATTAATTATTATTGTTGTTATTTTTACGGTTACATTTTCAGTTCTGACCCTTTCAATTTAAAGTCCCTAATGTGGTGTCCATTCCTTATATTATTTCCAGAAGGCACCCAGACATTTATCCAGTGATATGACTAACCCTGAGCAAAATTCTAAAAAAGAATGAAGTCATAATCATCATCCCCCTGACCTCTTTTCTTTCCTTTTCCTCTTTTCGTTTGGTGCTCAGCCAGTGTTCAGTGTCTGGACCCTAAACAAACCTGCTCTTTGGTTTTCATGGGAATCAATGTAGTATCAATACTACGGTGCATTTGAGATTCCATTTTGTCCAATGGAATGCAATATGGAAATTCCTTTCATTGTTGCAGATCACAGCCTCTCCATGCTTTCTCAGGGATATTTGCTACATTTTTTGAAGACACAATCAACTACTTCCTTTCTAATGATAGATGCACTGATTTTTTTTTTTTCAGGCAAAAGCATTTCAATTTTATATAATTGAAGTTAATTGTTCCCTTTTGTGATCACTTCTGTCTCTTGTTTGGTTAAAATCTCTTCTGCTAGCCATAACTGAAAAATTCTTCATCTTCAACCTTTCTACTTTTCTTTTAATTATGAGGTCTTCTACATTCAGATTACATAACCATTTGGACCTTGTTATTGGATATGATGTGAGGTGGTGAGTTAACCTATTTTTCTGTCAAACTCTTTTCCTATTTTTCCTGGCAGTTCTTATAAAATAAGGAGTTCTTCCCTCTCCCCCCACCCTGAGTAATTTACATTCTTGGGTCTATTGAACACTGAGTTATTGAGTTTAACTGTTTCTGATTCTTCTCTATCTAGTCTGTTCCATTGAACTACTGTTCTATTTTGTTGAATACCAAGTAATTTTTATAATTACTGCTTTATAATATAATTTGACATCTGTTAGTGCTATTCTCCTTTCATTCATACTTAAAAATATTTACCATAAGATCCCAGATGCCTTATTCTTCCAGATGAATTTTGTTATTATTTTTGTCTATCTCTATAAGATATCCTCTTGGTAGTTTAATTGTATTGTACTTGATCTGCAAATTGATTTTTGTAGCATTTTCATTTTAATTATGTTGGCACAGCCCAAGACTGATCATTGAATATCTGTCCAATTGTTTGTCAATCTGTTTCTGTAAGGTATTTAGTAATTGTGTTTATATATTTTGAACATCTTTTGGTACATTGATACCTTACAAATTTTGTTACAACTATTGTGAATAGTACTTCTTCCTCTATTATTCCTTTCTATTACCCCTATTATTATATATCCTTCTGGATTTTCTCATTATTACATAGAAATGCTGTTGATTTTCAAGGATTATTTTGTTTTCTGGGAGTTTGTGAAAGCCATTAATTGTATCAATTAGTTTCTTTGCTGATTTTCTGGGGTTTTCTAAGTATGTCACGTCATCAGCAAATAAGGATAATTTTGTCTCTTCTTTGCTTGGGCCCCTGTCTACAATTTATTTCTTTTGTCATTACTATTCTAAGCATTTACTTTTTTTTTTTTAAACCCTTAACTTCTGTGTATTGGTTCCTTGGTGGAAGAGTGGTAAGAGTGGGCAATGGGAGTCAAGTGACTTGCCCAGGGTCACACAGCTGGGAAGTGTCTGAGGCCGGATTTGTACCTAGGACCTCCCGTCTCTAGGCTTGGCTCTCAATCCACTGAGCTACCCAGCTGCCCCCTAGTCTAAGCATTTAGAAGGTATTCGGAGATTTATGCGTTTTGCAAAGGCAAATAGCCATTAAATTTGATTTTAGATATATGCTTTTTAATACTATTTTAATTTTTAAAATATTTTAAAATTAAATATAGGGGGGCAGCTGGGTAGCTCAGTGGATTGAGAGCCAGGCCTAGAGACAGGAGATCCTAGGTTCAAATCCGGCCTCAGACACTTCCCAGCTGTGTGACCCTGGGCAAGTCACTTGACCCCCATTGCCTACCCTTACCAATCTTCCACCTATAAGTCAATACACAGAAGTTAAGGGTTTAAAAAATTAAAAAAAAATAAATATACATGCAGATTTGCCTACATACATATACCCACCCACCCACCAGCTAAACTAGTATTGTCTTTTTTTTTTTTTTAAGAATTTAAAGTCAGCTAAGTGGTAAAGTAGTTAGAATGTTGGACTTTCAACCAGGAAGTGTTATATTAAAATCCTGCTTTCCAAAATTACTATGTAAACCTATGTAAATCACTTAACCTCTCCAAATTTATTTGTGAACTGAAGATAATAGCACCTACTTCTCAGGTGTGTTGTAAATATTAAATAATATTAAATATATAAAGTTCTTTGCACATCTTAAACAATATATGTGGTAGATATTCTTACTTAATATCTTTTGCAAAATATTTATTAACAAAATTGATGAATAGTTCTTTTTTGCATTCTTTTTATGGTGGTTTAAGTATAGGGACAATATTTATTATGTAAAAGGAGTTTCTCAGAGTATTTTCTTCCTCAATCTTTGAGAATAAATCAAATACCATGACTGTTCATTGATTTTAAAAATGTTTATAGCATTCACCTGTTATTCCATATGGACCAGATTTTTAAAATTTTAAGTTACTAGTTACTTTAAGGTTAATTCAGTTTTATTGTCTGAGATCGGATTATTAAAACCTTTATTTTATGCTTTGTTTTAGTTTGATATTTTATATTTCTGTTGTAAATATCTGCCTCGTTTGCATTTTCAAATTTGATTAATTTAATTAACTATATGGCAAGTTCTGATAATTCTTTTTATTTTTGTCTGGTCATAATTTATCTCTATGCATTTTTCATTTTGGAAATTACATTTTCCTTTGTCTTTTTGACCAGAAGAGTCCATTTCTTTTCCTATACCAACTTCCAAGTTTTCCTTTGCTTTATCTTCTTTAATCCTCTTCTCTCTACTTGATTTTGAATTTTGTTTTCTCTTTATTCATTTCCCTTTATTTGCTCTTTGTTTTCTCTTTTTGTATGTTTTTTTATGTTTGTCATTACCTTCCTAGAGCTTCTTCCATTTCATTTTGTTGTTGTGTCTAGATATTATAAACATTCGTTTGTGATTCAATCAGTTTTAGTTTTGCAAAGTGATAATTATTCTGTCCTCCAAATTTTAAGGCTCTAGTCCTACAACCTGCCTGTACTATCATCAATCTCTGTTTCTAAGGCTATATTCTCTTATGTCTTGTTGATAGTGAGGACCCATAACATCCTTGAGCCTGATAGGAGGTGTTATCTATTCAGAAGCACTGCTCTTTTTCAGAAAAAATAATGTGCAAATTTTCCCAATGTAGAAATATACCTCCTTTACCATAGGAATACTTTTTAATGGCACCCTTTTTTCTTTTCTTTCCCATTTCTGAGACTAAACTCCTTCATCCATTCTACTGATTGCATCCCAGTCTTTCTCCTCCATTACTATAATCCTATTTTCCATACCCTTCCTCTAGTCCTTTCCCTTTCCTTGGGGTGACTGGGCAAATTCAACATCTGCCATCTCTTGTGGAGTCTGAAGGGATTTGAGCAGAATCACTGCTATTAGGGATCCCTACAGCCAGGCCTTAAATCACAGAACTTGAATCAGAGGTCTGTGATCTTTCTTATGCTCCCTGGGGGAGGTGCATGGAGTTGATTGGAGGTATGAATACCAAATACAAATTCTAAGTTTTAAAGTTCTATGAGGCTAATTCATAATTTTTTTACATTGTGCAACATGTTCTTTTTTATCTTGTGGACTCAGCTGTTATTGCTTTATATCTGATATATAATTCCTTTAGTTTGAGGTTTTGGGGTAGGAGAAAATTCAAGGAAATAATCATCCCACCATCATGCTGATTACATGATGTAGTCCCTTAAGACAATTGAAAATGTAATTATTGTCAAGTTTCTTTAGTATTTGCCATGTTCAGTGCCTCCCAATTCTATTCTTGAAGTTAAGATTCATGATATATAGATTTGAAACTTCTGTGTAATTTATATTTTTTACTTGATGCTGAATCATTTTTCCAACTTTTTTTATACCCCTTTACTGTGTCATCTTTGCATGGAAGTCATAAAGAATTAAAGTTTTGTCATTTTAATTTAGAAGGTCTTATTTAGATATGCTTTGAATTTTTTTTTTTCATCCTTTTACTCTGCAACAGATGCTGTTACATTAGAAGTAATTATCTTCTTGGTGATCTTTGATCATATGTTTATACAACCCAAGTGTGACATCAAACTCACCCATATGAGCCTGCAGACATAGCACCTGAATGCTCTCCCCTCCTCCAACTTTTTCTCTCCCACTTCCTTCTCCTGGATTGCTGACTATAATATATCCTAAAAACTATAAATCTTTCAAGGGTGGAAGGTGTTGTGTCTACTTGTTACCCAACTTTCATCTGTGGCTCTAAGAAACTGTGGCACATGCAGTGGCCACATCCTGGTAAAACTGTCCTGGTAGATGGGTTAAACCTGTCTGTGAGTTGGGAGGGATGTCTGCTTCAAGGATGTGAAGACTTCCCAGGCAGAATAGATAGATGATGACAATTTGTTGCAATGACTACGAAGGAGGCTGAAGCAAGGAATGTTTAGAGCTTACTCAGAAATCAAGGACACTAAGGTCCTCCATTGTATCCTAGGTTATTGCCAGTCATTCTGACTTATCTTGCCATTGGACTTTGATGACTCTGGAAGAGAGAGTGAGGCTGATGACTCTGTGCCACTCTCCCTTATTTAAATTCAAGTCACTTGAAAGTGAAGATTGTCATTGGTCCTCTTCAAAAAGTGAGTCAGAATTGAAATGATTCAGTTTTTTTTCCCAGTAGTATGTTGCTTCGTTGATTGCTAGACAAAAGTCTAAAATTTAGTGGTTCAGAAGTTGTTTTTGGATGCTTTGAAACCATGTGATTATTAATACTTTCTACTTCTATTCTGACTACCATACTTTGTTGATTATAGGACTGTAGTAGCTGAGGACTATTTTGTATTTTCTCTTTATTTCTTAGGTTTCCACAACCAAAATTTATTACCAACTGGACAACCTACTGGTGATTGGCCTTTCATTATTTAGTAATGTTGGGCCTTAGAAAACAAACACAGTCTATCATAAAGAAAATAATAGATGATTTTTCAGAAAGGTAAACTGCCAGCCAATCAACAAATACCCCAAGTATATGCCAGGTACATTGCTAGACATTGGGAATACAAGTACAAAGAATGAGAAAATTCTTATTTGCAAAGAGATTCTGTGCAAATAGGGAAGAAGAAAAGGGCATATAAAAATACAAAACATAAATATTAAGAAAATAAGTGCAAATATAGCCTAAGGAGTCATTCCTCTGGAATAGCCTTCAAGAAGTCAGAAACACCTTACGCCAAAATGCGGCACAGAAATGGAAGCTTGTTTTATATAAGAAGGTAGATATTAGCCAGTAAAAGTCTCAGTATGTATTGAATACAGTGTTTTACACCTCCTAAAGGTATTTGCATTTTAAATAATCTTTTTTTTGTTAATTGAAGACTTTGTCCCTTGTCAAATGCATTCCAGGCATTTGCACATCTCTCACCTGGGTATTGCTACCTAGCAACTTCTCCAACTGACCTCTCTTTCTTTTAAAAATTATATTTTCCCCATTACATGTAGATACAATTTTTATACTTATTTTATGATGCTGAAATCTATGTTCTCCTTTCCTTCCCCTTCCCCAGGATAGCAGGTAATATGATATGGATTATACAGATGCAAGCATGCAATGCATATTGCCATATTTGTCATGGTGTGAAAGAAGACACATATCACCTATACATGAAAAATAACTCATGAAGGAAATAAAGAATGACATGTTTCAATTTGTATTCAGATTCGATCACTTCCTTTTATGGTGGTAGACAGCCTTTTACATCATGTGTCCCTTAGAGTTGTCCTGGATCCTTGGTCGCTGACAATAGTTGACTTATTCACAGATTATCATCATCCACAATCAGATACCACAATTTGTTCAGCCATTCCCTGATTGGTGGACATCCCTTCTGTTTCTGGTTCTTTGCTACAACAAAGAGCTACTATATATATATTTTTATGTAGGATTGTTCTTTCCCGCTATTTTTGATCTCTTTGGGATATAGACCTAGTACTGGTATTACTAGGTCAAACCGTATGCACAATTTTAGACCTTTTGGGCATGGTTTCAAATTGCTCTCCACAATGGTTGTATCAGTTCACAGTTCCATCAACAGTGTATCAATAGTCCCAATTTTCCCACAAACTCTCCAACATTTATCATTTTATCTTTTTTGTCATATTAGCTATCTTGATTGGTATGAGGTTGCATCTCAGAGTTGTTTTCATGTGCATTTCTCTAATTAATAATGGTTGGGAGCCTTTATTCACATGACTAAAGTTGGTTTTAATTTCTTCTTCTGAGAAATACCTGTTCATATCCTTTGACCAACTGAGTCTAACTTCTCCACATGCCCAAGGAAGCTCACTGTTGAGATGACAGACCTTACCATCTTGGAAAATCTTATCAATTTTGCTACTGAACCTCCTCATTGCCCTCTGCTTCTCTGAGACTCCACATCAGATATCTCCTCAACTTTCACCTGGCTGTATCTCTTTGGGACATCTCTGAATGACTTCTCCACAATGACCTTGTATTACACATCTTCCCTGGTCCTTCCCCATGCCCCCTAATTTTATCTTCTTTTTGTATTTTATCTTTCCCCATTAGTTTGAAAGCTCTTTGAAGACAAAGGCTGTCATTTTTTGCATTAGGTGTTTTTTTCATGGTTGTTGCTTAATAAATGTTTACTGACTATTACTTGAGCAGTGGTAGAGGTATTCTTTGGTGTGCTGTAGAAGTCCTTTCCCAGTGTCCCTGAAATCCCACCAGCTCCCTGTTATCTTGGGTACAGAACTTTATTGGAATATTATATTTTTTGCTATTCAGTTTTTTCAGTTGTTTCCAACCCTCCGTGATCCCATTTAGGTTTTATTGGCAAAGATACTAGATGGTTTGCCATTTCCTTCTCCAAAACATTTTAAAATTGAGGAAACTGAGGCAAATAGAATTAAATGACTTGCCCCAGGTCACACAGCTAGTAAGTGTCTTCTTCTTGATTCCAAGCTCTGTGCTTTATACACTGAGCTACCTAGCAGTCCTAAATATTACTATAAAGGTAGAGAATAAGCAATAACAATTGATTATCTCACTGTAAATTCTTAGCCTAGAAAACTAATGGCATGGATTTTTCTTGCCTATTTTGTGGAGGTCAAGGTTGACCAGCTTTAGTGTCAAATAGAAGCATTGGTTTCTATAGAAATCAGGGCTGGGTCTATTAGATACTGATGACCTGGTGATATAGTAGATTGGATTCTTGCTCTGGTAACGCTTTGGCCTAGATGACGTCTGAAATCCTTCAGCTTGGATTTTATGGTTTAAAACTATACTAAAAAATAGTGACTATAGTCAGAATTGATTAAGAGCCTTGCATTTGGAAAAAATAGCATTATTAGCTGTGCACTCCTCATATTCCCAGTGAAATTTCTAATGAAATATCATACTATAAAGTTCTTATTTTACCCAGTGTCTCTCCTTTAGTTACTGTTCCACCAAGTTCTCATGTCAACAAGCATTTATTTAATGTTTAACAGAAATTGTGTAAAGAACTGAGAATAACAAATAAAACTAGATAGATAATTCCTGCTCTCTAGGGATTGACATTCTAAAAAAATAAAGAACACACAAAAGGAAGATAAAAAAGAGAAAGGAGGAAGATAGACCAAAGGTACTTGGCACCAGGTATGATGGAGAGAAACTAGAGAGCTGCCTGGAAAGGAAGAAAGATATAACTGGCCTGTCCTCTTTATATATATATATATATATATACATATATATATAGATATAGATATAGATAGATAGATATAGATATAGATAGATAGATATAGATATAGATATACAAATATAGATTTATTTTTAAAAATAATTTTCCATATTTACATCTTTCAGCCTGCCTTCTTTAAATGAAGGTTCTGGATGGAGGCACACAGTCAGAGGGAAGGCCACAGGGGCAGAGGGTATTTCTAGTGTATGAATTCCAGAGCTAGAATGAGTTTGCAAGAGGAAATTTCTGGACCATAGTAGGAATATAGACTTCAATCTGGATAATAATACTAATACTAATAATACCAGTGTCAACAACAATAACACTATTTATAAAGTGCTTACTATGTACAAGGCTGTATGTATTCTAAGTGCTTTATAATAATTTCATTTGACCCTCACAACAACTCTGGGAAGCAGATATCATTACTATTCCCATTTTTCAGATGAGAAAACTGAGGCAAACAGAGGCTAAATGACTTGCCCAGTGTCACACAGCTGGCTTGTAAGTTGTTGGAGAAAAACAAATAGCCTCCTTTGTGGATGTTTTGGTTTGAGACAAAGCTGTTTATTACTGTCATATAGCCTTAGAAGCTTATATGGAAGTAAATGGAAAGAGTCAACTGTATTTTCACAAAGTCTACTACAACCCCCCATTGAAACTAGATAATGATTGGTTTCATCTGAAATAAGTAACAGTGATTATACTATTTTCAAAGGGTTAGGTATCTGCCTCCTCCATGAAGTTTTTGATACCTCTATCTAAAAGACTCAGATCTTCTTGTCCCTCTCCTGGAATTCTATCCATTATGCCAGCCAGATGCCTTGACAGTGTGACTGATGAATGATTCCTTGAGTATAACTAATCTAAAGGGATGCCAATATCTAATCCTTTGTGTTACTATGGGATTGTTTTAATATCTCCTTGGTTACTGCCCTGCTGCTTTTATGATATCAACATGTAGGCACATAGTTTATCTCTTAAACTTGAACTTTGGCCCAAGAATTCATCTTAACTTTCATATGTGATAAAGTAGACCAAGAATTAATATTAATTACCTATAAATGAAAGCTTCTGTCATTCTTTCATTTCTCCTTTTCTTTTTCCTCTCCTCTCCTCTCCTCTCCTCTCCTCTTCTCTCCTTTCTTTTCCTTTCCTTTTCCTTGTCCTTTCCTTCCTTTCTTCTACAAGTTTAATTCAATATATTCATTGTTTTTTTCAGCACAGTAATATTCCATTACATTTGTGTTTACAATGTTTGTTTTCCCTGACTGATTGATATCTACTTTTTTTTTCAGATTTTGCTACTACAGAAAGTCATGCATTTATTAAGTATCTGTTTTGTGCCACCTATTGTGCACTGGACATACAGAGACAAAATTGAAACAGTCCTTGCTTCTCAAGGAGCTTATATTCTACTATAAGTTGCAAAATTTCATTTTTATTGATGGTTAGGAATTATGATGCTTACTTTATCATCATAGAAAGATGCTGGCATCCTACCTCAGATCTTTACTGGTTGTGTGACTGTGGGCAAGCCCCTTGACTTTTCAGACTCAGTTTTCTCATCTGTAATATGAGAAAACAGCTGTAGTATTTACCTAACAGAGTTATTGTGAAAATCAAATGATATAATGCATATAAATGACATTGCAGATCTAAAATGCTAAATAAATTGGAGTTACTGTTGTTAACTTTTGTAATTTTCTGAAGTTATAGCTCTTTTCTTATAGAATATAGCATTCAATCCCAGATAGTGATCATTTCAAACTTATTGAAGGTGTCAAATATTTTCCAAACATTTTGTCTTCTGCAGAATCTAAAATATGTCTTCCCCTCAAGCATTTCTAAACCCATGTACTTTTCACAGGAAATTGAATTGACAGCATTCTGACTTATTTGTACTTGGTTCATCCAAACATTTGGCAAAAGCCATCTGATAGGCTACAAGCCTCAAGAATTTCCTTTTTTCTTAGAAACAGGAAGCTGAATTTTGCCAAGAGTGAATGGATTCAACCTCCTGTCTTTGTTTGCTTTAACACTTGGCACTTTGAAGTAGGAAAAAGGGTCTGACCTTGGGAAGACTCTGATTCCCATCCTTAATTTTGAAGGGAAGGTTTTCTTCCTCTTCAATTATCCACATTTCCCCATCTCAGACCAAGAAATAGCCATGGAAAGCAGTCAGAAATACTGTTATTACTTCATAACTCTATTTTCCTTTTCTTATTCTTTGGCATATTTGCTTGTTGTATATTTTGGCATGATCTGTATTTTAGTTCTTTTTCTCCTGGCATTTTGGGTTGAAACTGAGACTTGAGGGATTAGTTATCTTGGAAGAAAAGAAATGGAAAACAAAGCCAGAAACCTTTTGCAGGTGATTTGTTTTGAGACAGAACTATTTCTTACTACTGTCACACATTATTAGAGGTTAATATGGCAGTAAGTGGATGAGTCAACTGCATTTTTGCAAAATTTACTCCAAACCCCAGTGAAACTAGATAATGATTGGTTTCATCTGAAATAGGTAACAATGATCATGCTATTTTCAAAGAGTTGGTTAGCTACCTCCTCCATGAAGCCTTCTCTGATACTTCTAGGTAATATCATTCCCCCCTTTCCTTTCACAATTTATTTGAGAGTGTGAGACTTTTCTTCTACTGGTTTCCTAATATCTGCTATTGTCCAAATCTTTGGTATGCGATATGCCTCTTTGTAGTATCTGTTTTAAAGGTCAGTGCCATTAGAGCACTTAGTATTGTGTCTGGCACATAGTAGGTAATGAATAAATGTCGATTGTTTTTTTATCTTTATATTCATAATGCCTAACACAGTGCTTGGCAGATAGTTTGAACTTAAATGCTGGCCTATTTTTTATTCTGTGAAAAGATCTGTTTTTAGTGTATTTGGTTCAATCCATGCTATTAAACAGCTACAACAATTATTCCTTTGCAAACCTATCACTTTATTTTTGTTTACATCATGGTCAAGTAAGGGAGGCAAAGAGTCTGTGCTGATTAGGCAACTAGTTATTATTCATATAACTAGGGACTTGACCTATGTAACTAGGCACACAGGAAAAATATCATTAAACATACACATGACAAACAGTTGTTCTTCCTCCAGGAGGAGATATTGAAGAGAGGACTTTGTCATGTTTCATAAAGATACAGGTGCTATGATACCACCCTATAAGAAGGAAGTAGAGAATTCTGGGACACCAGCCCCAAGAAGAGACGCTGTGAATCTGTTCACCCTACTGATAGGGTAACCATTTAGTAGCTTCACATTTTAACTCTTTTTTTCTTGTTCAGTAGAGGCTAAGCTTTGTTGTTTCTAAATGTAGAAGGATAAAAGTCCTGCCTGTGAGTACCCTCAAAATCTCAGTGAATTGAGGCAAAGTTATTTCTCTGTCTTGCTGAGAAAGTTTTAGAAAGTTATAAAATATTGGGATAATTCTTCTTCTGGGGAAGAAGGACTATCCCAATATTTTACATATATATTTTCCCATTGTGTTTATTTTTGGTCCTGCTGGGAATAAAATGTATACCTAAGGTCCTGGGAGAGATGGAAATTTTGCCTTTGAAGTTTTGGTTAAATCTGGGGAAAGCAAAAGGGGGAAAGAGCTTGTGTTGATTAGGCAATATATTTCTATTGTAACATTTATTTATTTATTTGATTTACAAAGTAACACATTTATTTGAGTTCTGTTATTGTATATTCCTGCTAAGTTTTTTCTTCCTTTAGGTTTTAGTTTTCTCTTTCCTAAAATGATGATGGCATGAATCTGTCTCTCAGATTGCTCAGAAGAATAGCCAACTCATAAATGTATTAAGTACTTGGGGGAGGGGTGCTAGGTTTTCCATGGGAGCTATTTGATCGCTGATGAGTCATGGATCTTAACTTTTTTTTGTTCTTACAAGGTAAACCAGTAATTCCCAAAATGGGTTCTACTGCCCCCTGGTGGGTGTTGCAGCGATCCAGGAGGTGATGATGGCCACAGGTGCATTTATCTTTCCTATTAATTGCTATTAAATTTTTTTAAAAAAATTAATCAATTTCCAGGGGGCACTAAGTATATTTTTTCTGGAAAGGGGGTGATAGGCCAAAAAAGTTTGGGAACCACTGAAGTAAACCAATTGAATTTCCTCAAAAATACAGAATCTCTTGAGGGCACAAGCTTCAAAAAGAACAAATGATGTCCTACCACTTCCCAGATAACCAGTTCCCCAAAGCCAGTCAGTGTGCTTTGGGATCTAGCTAAACAAGCCATGGTGGCGGTTGGGGAGAAAGAAAAAAAAATGACAATCTGCCAAGCCCAAATAAGTTTTCCCCAATCACCTGAAAATCGGGTCATATTCACCTTCCATAGTCAGTGTCCCCTGGCACTGGAGGGGTTGGGAGATGCCAGGCAGGAAGCTGCTACTAAACAAAACATGTTTTTATATTTTCTTTTCTATGCTGTTACACAATTAAGTGAACCAGTTTACTGAACCAAGCCGAACAACAAAACAATACAATTAGGGAAAGTAAGCCTAGGGCAACAAGCAGCTACTCATGCTTTATGTAGATAGATACCTCAGTGTTAACGTCTGTAGTGGAATCCTGACTAAGCAGTACACCCACGATGTTCAATCAGTTAGGAATATTAATGCAGAGAGTAGCAATCAGTAGGGGCAGATGAACCAGATAAAAATGAGCTGCTAACCTTCACCTTCTGTAAATGTAGGAAGAACTGGAGTGGATGTTCCCTTTGGTTTTCCTTGGCTCTGTTTCTCTTTCTTTTCTTAAGTGCTTTTTTTATATATGGCAAGTGTGGATGCTTTTATAAATGTAAAAACAGGAACATTCCCGTTTCTCAACCTTTCTAATTGTTTTCATTTGGGGTTGGGGGTGGGACTGGGCATTGGACTTGTGATTTCATTAGTGTGGCAGAACTTCCATTGTGAAAATTCTCTTGTCTGATGTAGTTAGCCTGAGACCTTGTCTATAGCCTAGAACCTTTGAGAATTGTCTCTAATTGTTGAAAGCACTGAGAAGTTATGTGGCTTACCCAGAGTTCCAGAGCCAGTGTATTTCAGAGCAAAGACTGGAACTCCCAGTCTTTCTGATTCCAAATCTAGAAACCATGTTGCCTCTCAAGTTTGGCAAAGAAAAAATAAAGAAAAGTAAAATTTTGGAATATGCTAATTAGGAATTTGTTTTTACTGGGGAGAAAGACTATAAAGGTAAAATATTATGGGAGTGCTTTTCTGAATTATTCTCCCCATTCAATTATGAATAACCTAAATAAAGCCCCATTATGAAGACAACTTTGGCCTTTTACAAGAGGAGGGAACAAATTATTTACAAAACAGTTTACTTCATAATCAGTCAGTACTTTGGTCCTCATGGGAAGGAGATTTTTGTCTTAAAATTTTTTTTTCTTTAAACTCTTACCTTCTGTCTTGGAATGAATTCATTCCAAGGCAGAAGAGCTATAAGGGCTACTAGGCAAAGGGAATTAAGTGACTTGCCCAGGGTCGCACAGCTAGGAAGTGTCTGAGGCCAGTTTTGAACTTAGGTCCAACCATCTTCAGGCTTGGTCTCAATCCACTGAGCTACCCACCTGCCCCACTTAAAAATGTTTTCTCTATGCTTAAAAAATTTCCTAATTTATACCCCCTTCCACAGTCTCTTGGAATAAAGAAGTAAAGCTAATCAAAACAAAGTAAACATTTTCCTTACCTACATATGATAGATGACTGTTGCTTAGCCATTTAGTCTTGTCCAACTCTTTGTGACGCTGGGGGCCATTTCACACCAATACTGTCTTTAGGATTTCCTTGGCAAAGTTACTGGAGTTTGCCATTTCCTTCTCCAGCGGATTAAGTCAAACAGAATTTAACTAAATTGTCCAGGTAAATTGTCAAAAAGCGAGTAAGTGTCTGAGGTCGGACTTGAACTCAGTTCTTCCTGACTCCAGGCCAGCCCAGAGCTCTATCCACTGAGCAGTCTAGCTGTCTCAATACAGCAGTACATTTTGCTCCTCTCTACTCTATAGCCTCTTCGTTGGGAGAAAGCAGTTTGGTATTGGAAGATAATTCCTCACTAGTCCTCCAATGGTCAAGACTTTCCCCTTACTTTGATTTAAATTTTGATTTTTTAAGTGTTATTTTCCTTTACTTTATTGTAGCCTTTGAATAAATTGTACTTATGGTTATATTATTTTGTTTTGTGCCATTCATATAAATCTTCCTGAAACATTCATATTCATTAGTTTTTATGCCACAATAAAATTCTATACAATTATACACTGCAGTTTGTTCATCCTCCATTCTTCTGATCAATATGTGCCCATTACATTTCCAGGTTGTTGTTTTTTTCTACCACACACACACAAAATTATTACAAATATTTTGGTATCTGTGGAAATTTTTCCTCTGACTTTTATCTTCTTGTGTCTCTTTCTTCTTAAAGCTTGTCATTAGATATTTCCCTAACCATTGGCCTTTTCATTTGAAAAGAATCATATACACTTCTCTCTTGAGAACAGAATGACTGGGGAGTAAAAGGCGCTAAGTCAGCTTATGCTATTTTGCTAGATTATAGATTTAGAATTTGAGGGGGTCTAAGAGGCCATCTAATACAACCATCATTTTAAAAAATGAGAATTGAGGCACTAAGAGGTTATATAATGTGTCCAGAATCATGGAGCTGGTAAGAATCCTGAGGCAGGATTTGAATCCAGGTATTCCATAGTGGTCATACTCTAGTCTTCTATCCACTACCTCATGTTGTCACTCAATGCCTTTTCCATTTTCCTCTTTTAGAATCATGAGTCATCTTGGTATTGGAAGATAATGATTGAAATTATTCCCTGCAGCCCCTTCATTTTACAGATGAAGAAACATGCTCTGAGAATTAAATAATGGGCTCAAGGTTAATAAATACCAGAGCCAGGATATATCTTCATGCCATCATGTCCATCTTTCAGAAAGAATTCCATTTTTTTCTTATTCCTCACTTTGTTCCATGGCCTTGAGAATTTTGCTAAACAAATCTATGTCTCCATTCCCATCTGCAAAATAAAAAATAATGCCTGAACATTACCTCCCCCCTGAATAATTAAAAAATTTGAAAAATCATAACTGCAGAAATTTATTCTCTAATCATTTATGGTATGTGTGCATCTTTATCCTCCATAGTGAAACCATGGAGTAGAGTGTCTACGAGTTCTTGAAGTTTTTGTTAGCACAATGAAAATCCTAGTAGATTCTACCAAGCTGGAAAGACTTTGGCAACAGATTTGTCTGTCTACCATTCACAAAGCAGCCCCTAGCTATGTTTAGAAGGTTGGCCGGAAGGCAACTATTTATTTATTTGGTCGAAGTGATTCATGAAGATCCATCAGGCATAGGGGAGTTGATCACCTTTTGTGGAGAGAGTGATTACAATAAGATAATCATTCTTCAAAGCACTGAAATCTTAAATCTTCCAATAAACTTTCAAATGATGTTGTTTGTTGTTATTTTAGTCATTTTCAGTCATGTCTGACTCTTTTGTGATCCCCTTTGTGGATTCTTTGGCAATGCTACTAGAGTGCCATTTCCTTCTCTAGTTCATTTTACAGATGAGGAAACTGAGACAAACAAACTGAAGTGACTTGTTTGATGAAGAATCTGTAGAGTGAGCTGAAGAAAGAAATGGCAAATAATTCCAGAATCTTTGCCAAAAAGAATCCAAATGTGGTAAAAAAAAGAGCTGGATGTGACTGAAATGATTGAGCAACAGCTTGTTTGGGCTGCATTTCAACCAAAATTTCAGGTCCCCTGATATTTAGCCCAGAGATCTTTACAGCATCACACTTAAAAATAATCCCAAATTATGACTTCTTTGGCAGATGGAATTCTTAGTTAGCAAACCTACTATAGCAATGCAGACTAACACACCTGTTCTGTGATTTATTATTTTCAAGAGTTTCCTGGGATGAGGAGATGTGATTTGTCCAGTCACTTTCATCCTCTTAATGTCAGTGGCAGGACTTGAACTCAGGTATGTTTGAAGGAAGGTTAGCTCTCTATCCACTAGTCAAAATTATCTTTCTTTGACCATATAATTAAGAAATTTATTTTATTTGGATGTGTTGTTTGCTATTTCATATGTGTTAGTCTTGTTTTTCCAATCACGATATTGAGCAAGTATATTTATGTCCTTCTTAGGTGATGTCATGGATAGACTAATAGAGATGAGTTCAAGTCTCACCTGGCTTTTACTAGCTATATGACTGTAGGTAAATCACTTGATCTCTATTTACCTCAGTTTCCTCATCTTTAAAATGAAGAAAATAATAATCCCTACTTTCCAGGGTGGTTGTGAGGACCAAATGAGATAATAATTGCAAAGGATATAGCACAGTGCCTGGCAAATAAGTTTGATATAAGGGTTAGCTAATATTATTGCCTTTAGAACAGTGGTTAGCATATTCTAGTAACACCAATAAAAGTGCATTTCATAGATTACCTTTCCAACTGAACTGCTCATTTTTAAAGCCCCAAATCCTGAATCAACTATGCTACTAAGGGCTTGTCTCCACTCTCACTTTTCTGAATATAACCCCAAATGATATCAAAATATAAAAAACTTATTGGGAGAATTGAGCCAAGGATTCAGGTAATTCAAGAAAATTCTCTCAACATTTTTTTTGGCCTAAATTATCTGACTACTTCAGGCAAATTATTTTTAGAGGCCTTGGATCACTGGGATAACTTGCAGATTTCCCTACTTAGAGAAAATGCCTCCTAACTTTAAAAGATCATTGGGAGTCTAGTGTATATTGCATAAAGTCAAGGGGAGAGACGGTGGACAACCATTTGGTGGACTGGGGCTGCATAGAAAGTCAGTTTAAATCAATCATCCCTCATGCCCAAGTGGGTTTTTGACCCAAGAGAGATTTAGAGCCAATCTAGTTCTCAGATGATACCCAACTTCTATTTTTCATACAATCAACCCTATGCTTCAATAGTTCCAAACAAAAAGACACTAGTCCTCATATAAAGCATGAAAACATGATGGAGTCAAAGTCCAGCAAAGATTTGCTAAAAATGTCAGGTGAATTTGGGACCACTTATGGGACCATCTGGATCACTCAGGGAGATCTACACTAATTTTCTGGATAATTGCACAAACCACCCCTTCTCTGTGGCTCTATAGCCCTGAACAAAGGAAAAGGATTTTCATTTCTAGGGAAATAATCCTTATAAATGCAGTCAGTATAGCACATAAAGTCAGGAAAGTAATTTATGATGCAAGGCACCACATAAAAGACAGAACATTATTATTATCCTCTCGTGTAACTCAAGAGAGATATAAAGTTGATCTGCTTTTAGCCCTTAAAAATGAATGCAATTGAGTAGAACAGGTTTATGTGACCAACCAGTGTTACTCATTGGAATTATAACCTGTTTTATTAATCACAATTATACTTGATGGCTCTCTATATATTGTTTCATATTCATATATTGTTTCAAGGACTTTAATTAATTCACTGATAGATTAGAAGAGAAATCTTCTGTAATTCAAAATGAAAAGCATATAAATAGGGGAATAAAATTAGTGAATTAGATTGACTAGAAATAGAAAATGATAATTCAATTACCCAATCTATATTTGGGCATTTAGTTTGGAGGTTTGATTTTTTTTTTTAGGCAGGAAGATCAAAAGTACAATGGAGTTCTAGTCAAAGGACCTGAGTTCAAATTATGACTCAAATAATTCAAGCAAATTACTTGTCAAGTGACTTCAAGCACGTCATTTACTTTCATGGAGTCTTGGTTTCTTTATTTGTAAAATTAAGGGGTTGGATTCATATGATTCCTAAAGTTCCTCCCTGATCTAAAAACTTGATTCCATTTTTATATACTATAGAGATGTTGAAGCTACCATTTGCAGGGGAAAATAAGTCCTCTCTGTTAATAATAAACACTCTTTTCCTCTCCTATTATTTAAATTCAGAATTATTATGAAGCTATATTTATATTTTTTATATTTAGAGACTGTGTTGAGTAAATCATTCACCTTCCTTAGGCTTTATTTTTTTCATCTTCAGGATTAGGAGGTTGACCTCTGAGATCTCTTCTAGTTCTACACCTATGATCCTAGGATTTATGAAGAATTTTTTTTTCCTTCTCTGTATAGAAGAAATTGAAGTTTTTCTTTGGGTCAGCTCCCTAATTAGTGTTTTAACAATTCAAGTGCTCCATCAAAAGAAGGCTTGAACTTTCATTCAATATCTATTTATCTTCCTTGTAACTAAACTTTATGAGCTTTTGGTTACTTAATGGATTTTTTTTTTCAAAACACTCTAACTCCATCTTTCCTTAAAGTCATTATCCTCTGTCTTTCTTTTTTGGTGCCCAAATTCTTAAAAGAAGTTACTTATCTTACTCTGTTTACTTCAGCACCACCCATTCACTCTTCCATTCCTTGCAATTTGATTGCTGGTCCTATATTACTGAAACTATTTTCTCAAAGGTCATTAATGTCCTCTTAATTGCTAAGTTCAATCTTCTTGTTCTCAGACTTCATGTGCCTTGATCTTTTTGAACCATTTATGATGTATCCAATTCTTGGATATTCTCCCCTTGCTTGGCTCCTGGGACTGTTCCTTTGCTGAAGCATTGTTCTCTCATTCACTAAGGATCTTAAATGAAAGGAAGGTTAACAATCCCAAAAATGAAAAATAGTCATGCAGTCTCTTCTTAAAGGCCTCAAATGAGGGAGAAATATATCACCTCACAAGGCAGGCCATTTCACTTTTGTACAGCTCTATTTGTTAAGAATATTTTTCCTGACATTTAACCTGTTAATCTCTTTGCAGCTTATACCCATTGTTCCTTAATCTTCCTTTGGGGGCTATACAGAACAAGTTTCATCCCTTCTTCATATGACAGACCTTTAAATACTTGAACACCGTTGGCTATCATTATCTGTCTCGGTCTTCTCTAGATTAAACATGCCAAGTTCTTTCAGTTTTCTCATATATTATGGACTTAAGACATTCACCTTCTTGATTGTCCCCTAGTTTCTCAATTTCTTCCTTAAATCACGGCCCTTTGAGCAAAACCCAGTATTCTAGACAAGATCTGACAATGGTATAATACAGTGGGCCTCACATTTCTACCGTCCTAATTCAGCATCTCATCACCTCTTCCTGAACTCCTGTATATAGTCTTCTAACTTGTCTCTTTCTCTTCTCTATCTAATCCCTCACAATGCAACTAAAATGATATTTTATAGCCATTGTTCTCATATTCTTTGTATAAGTACTTCAAAGGATCCTTATTTCCTATGGCAACCAAGTTGAAGGTGATGGCAACCCTCTGAGAGCTATGAGCAATTATGATGGAGCTACTGAAGAATCCACATTCCTAACAGGATCTGTTATTTGTCATGTACCATTTTACTCAACAGATATTACAACCACTATTATGAAACTGTTTTACTGTAATGAGAGTGTTCTTACTAAAAAAGATTCTGAACAACTAGCCTTGAAAATAAAATACAAACTCTTTAGTTTAGCAATTATGCCTGTCCACAATTTGATTCCAACCTCCCTTTCTAGCCCTGTTTTGTATTACTCCCCTCACGTAATTTAAATTCTAGAAAACTCAGGCACAATTAGTGCCAATGATGAACTCCTGAAGTGGTCACATGTATTCAAATTGAATTTGTACCATTCCAAGTTATAATCATGTAAAATATGGTAATTGATTCTCCCCCAATGGAAATACGCAGTGGAAATTCAAATAATGCGACCACTCAGGACATTCCTTATTCCCAGTCACTTCAGGGGATTCATTATTTACAATAATCAGGATACCGCAGTACTAGTCATTCCTTAGAATAGACATGCCATCTTATTTCTCTATTCATTTATTCAAGGTACCCTTCTGAATGAAATACACCCCCTATGCATATCTACCTTTTTGAAAATTCTTTTCTAATATAGTGAAAGGGAAACCTTCTTTCTGAAGGCTTCACTGATTCACCTTGCTCAAGATTCTCCAGATCTCTGATAGCTGATCTCTTAAACCCATTATTCCTTATTTATATCCAACCAGCTGCCAAATCTCATCATTTTTATTTTCATGATAAAATTTTAATATGGTATATAATCCTTTCTCTCTACTCACGTGACAATCTCCCCTGATCCCTGACAATTCAGACATTTAGTACCTCTCACTTAGATTCCTAATTGTTCTTCTTACCTTAAGTCTTTTCTGTATTCCAATTCATCCTTCACTCAGCTATCAATATTATTTTTCCCAAAGTATTTGTCTAACTATGTCTCTCGCCATCTCCTCACTCAGTAAACCCAGTGAGTTCTTATTGCTTCTAGGCTGAAATACAAACTCATTTATTTATCTGGCATTTGATAGAACTTCCCCACCTAGGCCCTTCCTATGTCAATAGTCTTATTCATTACTCCCTTCCTCATCCTCTAAAATCCAGCCATATTACCGACTTGTTGTTTCTCCCTGTCTGTTTCCACACACTTATGTTGGCTGTTCTTCATGCCTCAAATGCTCTCCCTTTGTTTTTTGTCCTTTGAGATCCTGTGTTTCCTTCAAGAATTAGCTGTATCTATATTGGCTGTATCAAAAGTTAACTTGTTTTTGTTTTGCGTGTCATACATATCTATTGTGTATCTGTTGCCCCGACTGTTAAAAATGTAAAATCATTGGAGACAGACACTTTTGTTTTTGTATCCCTAGTCCTTAGCACAGTGTATGTCACCTAAATACTTATAATATAATAAATAACAAATAAATAAAATAAATACTTAATAAATGCTTATTGAATGATGTCTCAGATTATCTATATATTTATGTATATGTCACATTTTTCTTAATTATAAAATATCAGCTCCCTGAGGAGACCTTCTTTTCTATCTTAAGTACCTAGTTAGTGCCATGAACATATTAGACTCCTAACAATCTGAGAATGAAAGCTGATGTGAATTTATTGAATTGTATTTTATATATTCATTTTCCTATCCACTTGTCCTTTATAGCTTTGTCTGCTTCTCTCAGTAGCGTGCCTCCATCAGCCTAGTATGTTAGGATTCCATTCTGGCATTTTGTATTTTCAGGTCTCTCCTTACTTTAACTCCTATTGACAACCACAGCATATAATAACTCCCTTGCAATAAGTGCTGCTGGCTATTAACCCACGGAGTCCCATTGATCTGGAGCAGAGCTCCTAGACTGATGGAAATGAAAAACAGTGACTGCTGATGTCCATTATTACAATTACTATATAGGTTAAGATGAATCCACTGAACAGATAAGAGCAAACTTTGCTTGTGTCTGCATGATACCAAACATTCAAATAATTAACTGAAATGCAATAGAGGTCCTCAGTAATTCCTAATTGATTTACATTAAGAACAATAAGAAATAAGAATTTAAAATAGGCTGTGATTTAATTTTTGTGTAGGTCAAAAGGCCAACTGGACCTAGAAGGATAGCATACAAGTATACATCTGGGTTTGGGAGCAGACCAAAAGAAAGAATTCAGGCAAAATAATAGAAAATCCTAATCAGTCCATCCAATCTACTTAATCATAATCAGAGATGTTAATTGACTTAGCATGACTCAGGAGAACATAGAGAGATTGAAAGTTGATTTAAGGGTCCTGGGCCTTGCTCCATGAGGTAATAATCCCATGCCTTTCACTCTGTGTGTTTGTGCATGCAGTCTGAACATTTGCTTTGATTGGGGAATGAATGATTGGAGAAGGCAACAGCACAAAGGCATTTTGTGGGAACCTCAGATTGACCTAAGCCAGTGATGGGCAAACTACTGCCCATGCGGCCCCCCTGAAATGTTCTATCTAGCCTGGCCTGTGAAACATCATTCCTAATCTAACGAATACAATGAGTAGGATGCAATACGATGAAACTTCGAAAGAGTTGCCTTAGAAACAGACTGACAGATGAGCATTTCCTTTCCTTTGGTCCCTCTTTAAAAAGTTTGCCCATCACTGAGCTAAACTATGTCTACACTAAAACACTTTAAAAGGATCATGTTGGAGATCGTGTTCCTCATCATGGCTACAATGTGTATGAGAGTGAGTATCGATGGTGTGGGAGGTGTTTATCAGGTGTGGGAGGTGTTTATCAGGACCCCCACCCAATAGCTATCAATGGAGCCAGAGCAGCTAATCACTTATCCCCTCCCCAGGGAAGACCTATGTGGGAATAAACTCAAAGAGGTCCCTAAATTGGCAAAGCTATAGTGGGGATGTTGAAGGAAGGTGTTGAGGTTCAGTTGTGACCCTAGTGGGTTAGATTCCACCCTCAGAGCCAGCACTATGGGGACAAGCCTCCCCATGCCTAAGTTCAAGTAGCTTTGCCCTTCAAGATGGTGTTTGGAATTAGTCTTCTCCTCAGCCACAAGATCAGTCTTCCTCCCCTCAAAGTAACAGCCCCAAGCTACCACTAATGAACTAATAAAGATTTATGATAAGATAAGGAAATTCAGGATAACAGGGTAATGGTTATTTGTGGATTTTGAGGAAGGAGGGTACAGGGATAACTTCTCTGTCAACTATGAACCCAATATCCTATCCTTAACACTAGCTAACAAACAGGGAAATAACTGAAAGGAAAGGGTACAAGATGGATCAAGGAAGGGTCCCCCAAATGCCCAATCCCTCCTGAGTCTGGGCAGTATGGCTTCAACTCCAATGGCCTGCCCTCCTTTGCAAAATTCAGTCCACACTGTTACATATGATTATGGGATGGTGCTCAATAATTTTCATGGATCACCAAGAATGATTCGAGGATGAGCTTGTTGGTGCTGTAAGGGAGAAAAAGGGGTTTTATAGGTTCAATATATTAAAAGGTGGTCGCCAGGGGAAATGTCCCCAATTAAGGAATAATCTCAAGTCAAAATTGACTTTTATGGTGATTTATTTATAATTAGGAAGGTTGAAGGTAGGAAAATTGAGAGAGAGAAACTCTGGCCCAGACCAGAGGTCTGGACCAGGTAAGAATTTAGAGGTCCAGCAGAGGGGCACAGAGGTTAATTAAACAAGGCTTCTAGCCACAAGGCCTTTTACAATTAGAGAGGCAAGAGAGGCCTCCCTGAGGATAGAGCCTCCAGAAATGCCAAGGGAAGAGAGGGAAAGTCAGCCTAACTTACCCATGTGACAATTTAAAGGGAAGCAGTCAGAGGTCCCACCAGAGTCTCAGCATTCCAACACTCCTCCATGAACCAGAAGAGGTCCTCTTTCTTCCACCGAAAACATCAGCTGACTGAGGACCTTCTCCTTTTAAAGGGGTCACTTACAGGTCACTTCCTGTTCCTCCCTTCTAATTTGCATGTCCAATCACAATAGACAATTCTCGTAGACTGCCAAGGGGGTGGGTCAGTTGATTACCTCCCAGAATTAGAGGTGTTCTCACCTTTGGTGATTAAATCTAAAGATGGGCAGGGTAGACTTTATCTAATTATTACAGTGCCTTGGTTTGGTATGGACCAACTATAATTTGGAGAGACAGGCTTAGCATTTTGTGTTTCTAATAACCAGATATCAGGGATATGGAATGCTTTCCTCGGTCATGGGTTACGATTAGTCACTTAAAAAGTATGGTATAGATCAGTGATTCCCAAAGTGGGCACCCCTCCACCCTGTGGGTGCTGCAGCAATCTTTATTTTGAATATTTCCCCCTAGTTACATATTTCAGGTTCTTTCCCTCTCTCCCAACCCTCCCAGCCCCCCTTAGCCTACACACAATTCCACTGGGTTTTATATTTATCAACATGTATAATTGATCAAGACCTAATTCCATATTACTGATAGTTAGAATAGAGTTATCGTTTAGTGTCTACATCCCCAATAATATCCCCATCAGCCCATGTGTTCAAGGAGTTGTTTTTCTTCTGTGTTTCTCCTCCCACAGTTCTTGCTCTGAATGTGGCCAGTTTTCTTTCTCATAAGTCCCTCAGCCTTGCTCTGGATCCTTGCATTGCTGCTTGTAGAGAAGTCTGTTATGTTGGATTGTACCACAGTTTCTGTACAACAAGTATGTAATGGTGACAAACAGATCCTCCCATTCTTCCCAGAGGACACTGGACCATTTCTGGTCAACTACTTGCATTCTGGCTCAACATTTAAGGGCTTGGTGTTTTTTGATGACCCAGCAAAATGTAGGTGGTCTCTTAGTTTTAGTTCCTGTCTTCCCTTCTCTCCATTGGATAGAGGGAATGTGTTAGAGAGGGTCATCCACTGGGCCAAGAAATGTTGTCCATATGGTAGACCCTAAAAGGGGTGACTTTCTGCTGGGGCTCTTTTCCTTTACCCTCTCCAGAATGCATGGCATATATAACTCTCTCTTTCTAGGACTTCTCCTGAGGCATGGAAAAGTGTTTTTCCTGCCTCTAGCAGTAATGACCGCTGCCTAGGCAAGCCTAAGTCAGGATTTCTGGCCGTCTTTTGTGACCTTCAGCTGTCTTCTCCTTTTTTTAGTAATGGAAGTTTTTAGACTATCAGTCAGTATGGCTGTGACTCCCAGGTCAGGACCAAACTCCCTAAGAATCAAGAAGATATCTGAAGGATTTCCGTCCTGACCATCAGGCATAAATATCTAGCATTCATATCTCCATGGCAACTCCAAGGGCACAGGAGGATCTATTGTTTATCTCACTTGTAAAATGAGTGAGTTTGATTCAATCTGTTTACTAAACATTTACTTTTCACACTGCCCTGTGCTATATTCTGGGGACACAGAGATGGCATGACACAATTTGTGGGTAGAACTGGATGTGTTTAAGTATCACCTTCTGCTCTAGCATCCTATGAAAAGATATATTAAATGTAGAGCTGTAATATATATATAATAAGGAATAATCATTCCTTACCCACATGTTGTGGGGTTATCTAGTTAATAATGCAAATGTGTCTGAGAAACACTAGAGCTAAGCATACTTGTGTCTTAACATAAGGCCATTTCTGCTCTTATTGTCAGAATGGCACTGGGCCAACTCATTTAGAATTCTTTAGCATAGCAATCCATTCTACTGGTGGATTCTTTCCCTGCCCCTAGTAGAGATTTTCTTATTGGTGGGCCTCCATTGCCTGCTGTTGAGCCAGGTACGAAATCTTGTGAGATGTCTTTTAAGTGGGAAAAAAAATGTTAGGCTCTCCAAGAAATTACTAGAGTTGGCATCAGCTGCAGCCAGTTGATGTAGTGGATAGAGCTTTTGGAAATAGTCAGGAAAGATAGGAGTTCAAAGCCTGTTTCAAATATTTACTGGAGTTTATGTTACTTTGAGAAAATCACTTAATCTTGTCCAGTCTTGGGTTTTTTATCTGTAAAATGGGGATAATGATAGTATCTACCTCATATTACTGTGAGGATCAAATGAAAAAGTACTATTATTCTACTCCTAGCTGTGCCACTTTTACAAGCTGTTTGGTTTTTGAATGAGTCTCTTCATCTATCTGAGATTCATTTTCCTGATCTGTAAAGTGAAAGGGATGGACTAGATAATCTTTGATAACTTCCATTTCTAAATCTGATAATTTATCCATAATCCCTGGATTATCTGCTATGTACCAGTCACTAAGAAAAGAAAAAAAATAGTCTTTGTATCAATTATTATCATTTGAGCATAATCTAAATACCTAATTAATTTAATAAATCCATGAACTCATTCGTGTGGGTATTCCCTTCCACAGTGCAGATCAACTCTTTCTAATCTTTTTTGTTTTCATGTGGGTATTCCCTTCCACAGTGCACATCAACTCTTTCTAATCTTTTTTGTCTGGGTCCAATGTTGTGCTGCATCCAGCTCCTATTAGCCTGAGAAAGCTCTTTGTTAAATTTTCATTGTGAGCTTTTATACTTTTGAAGTGGCAAACTCTACAAACAAGGGCTTTAATTTATCATTTTGTTGATAATCTAGACATGAACAAGTAATAGAGAAAATATCAATAACACAGATCAAACCTGAATGTGTCACACACACTTTATTTTTTGAGATCCAGTTGTTAAATATTTATTAGTCCACCACTGTTTACATAGGTTTTTTGAAAGATATCTCCTAGAGGATTTATCCAATACTCTGAAGACCTTCTTGGTCTTTTAATATATATATATATATACATATATATATACATATAATATATAACAGTACAATATCTAAGCTATTTCTTTTTTCTTGCTCTTGCTACATTACCTCCTATTCTGTTCATGCATTTGGATAACCTGCTAATATCTCTTGGTATACAAGTCACTGTTCATTAATATGTTGCAGGTTTCTTACACCAACAATTCATTTCTTTATTGAACTTCAGAGCATCTGAAATTCTGATTCTTCATAAATTATGGTATTTTTTGATCTGTAGTCATAAAACATCACTGGGAGATTAGAACTACAAAATGAAATTTCTATTGGTGGCAATTTGGGTTATTGAAAGCTCTGGGCAGTCTCTAAAAGTCAATTTCATTTGCAATACCTACCCTAGAATTACTTTAAGAGCCTCACCTACCCCTTTGCCATAGTTTAAGAAATAGGCATTTTAAAATTGATTTTCCCTCCTCCCATCTTTTATTTTTTTAAAAACACTAACCTTGTATCAACATTAAGTATCTGTTCCAAGGTAGAAGAGTGATAAGGGCTAGCAACTAGAGTTAAGTGATTTGCCCAGGGTCATGCAGGTAAGTATAGCATTTGAATCCAGGACCTCCCATCTCTAGGCCTGGATCTCTATCTACTGAGCCACCTAGTTGCCTTTTTTTGGGGGAGGAGAGGTATGGAACATCTTTAGCAAGTTTATTTGAATATTTTCATGTAAAATGTACAAAAAGATGAAAAGTTATTTTCATTTGCTATGTATATCAGTTTTAAAATGATTAAAATGCATGTATATTTTTTCTCTCCCTTCTTTCTTTTCATCATTTCTATCTTCCTTCTTTCCTTCCTTCTGTTTTCCCCTTTGTCTCTGTATCTTTATTAAATCCATTTGTACAAAATTTTGACATTAGCTCATTTAAATACTGATATTTCTTTTCTTTTTTACTTTCATCTAATCAAGGTTTTGGTTGTGACTGTATCTGTAGTATAATACATATATGTGTATTTTAAAGAAACTAATATTTTTCTTTAGAAGTTTCTGCTATCATTCTTTATTCTATGGATAAAGAATTTTAATTCCCTTGGGGGAGAAAATCATTATTCATCCTAGTTTACTGATAAAATGATTGAGTAAAATAATGTATTCGAGATCAGTAGATCTAAGTATAACTAATCAGTTTCCTAAACCCCAAGTAATTTAATTTTGAATATTGTATCTTCAATTATGATTGTGACTACTAATAATATTAATAATAGTATGGTGCCTGATTGATAGTAGTATTGGTAAGCTTGATTATATAATTATAGTTAAAAATGTTAATGGAAAAATGAAAATATATTTCCTTCATCGCCTTTCCCCTCCTTTCCCCTTCCCTCCCCTCCCCTCCCCTTCCATTCCCATCCCTCCCCTCCTCTTCACTTCTCTTCCTTTCCCTTCCATTCCCTCCCCTCCCCTTTCCTCCCCTTCCCTTCCCCTTTCCTGTCTTCTCTCCTGTCCTCTCCTCTCTTCCATTTCTCTCTCTTGTCCTTTCTTCCCCTGACCTTTGATACTCTGAAGGATTCTTGATCTTATCAGGTGTAGGTACTCTTTTCACCTTTGCAGATGAAAATTTCACTATACTTTTTCTTCTCACTAAATCCATGTCCATATCTTTCTATGCATCCACCCTAGAAGATCCATCTACTATATTTGAGGCCTTCTCTTGTTTCTTTCTTTCATTATTTTGTGACTATCCATGAAGCATTTAGACTGTCCATTTTACTTTTTTTTTTTTTAATTGCTCAGTCTTGGCTCAATGGGTTTTATGCTACTTTTTAAACTACAGGTCATCCATAGTACTAATCTACAGTCTATTGGCACACCTATCCTATGTCTTTCCAGTATCCTTTAGTTCACTTGTATTTGAGTTAATCAAAAACTGAGTTTTGTATTCTCTTTGGAAAAGCAGCAAATATAAATACAATAAAACCATATTAAATAATACAACAACCTCATAAAATCATATTTAAAGGAAAATTTTCCTTTCTGATGAATTCCTCCCCAATAAATCATAAAATGTCAGTATAGAATAACTATACAGTAGTACTTTGACACACAAGTTGAATTCGTTCCAAGGACAAGCTCGTAACTCAATTTGCTCATGTGTCATCTAATTTCCCCATTTAAATGAATGGGAATGCAATTAATCCATCCTGTCCCCAAAAAACCACATGATTTTTTTGTTTTATATGCTTTTAAATATAAAAATTTACTTTATAAATAACAAATAAATATATTTATGGATAATAAGAAAGAATGTAAAGAAATACACTTGCTTATGAAATGTTATTTACCTTCAAGGTCAGGTGAAGATGTTGGCAGAGAAGGTTTTCATTTTGTGTGCTATCACTTAAAATAACTTAATCTCTACACATATACACTACATTTAAATGCAAAATCGACCTTACACATTACTTATGATATGCAACTTTATTGCTAAACAATTGTTATTTTTTTACTTTATTTAATCATCCTCATTTTCTTCTGGCTGTTTTGCCACATTTTCCTCAATTTCACTTAGAGGCTGTTTCAATAAAAACCTTTCCATGGAAGTTTGTTTCTTCCTTCCTTTCAGAATGTTTCAATAATCTGTGAAACAAGTGTTGTCCAATGCAGGAACTGTTGCAACTTTACCTGGGTGTGTCTTTTCAATAAACTGTTTAATTTTCCCCCCCAATTCTCCACATTTCCTTAATCTTGCTTGTACTGATTACTTCATTCACTTCAGACTCCTCCCATGGGCAGAAGCTTGTGATTCAAATATCATCTCCTGACTTAAAGCCAACAATCTGGATTGTGACTGTTCATATCTCAAATTGCTCATGTATCAAGGTACCACTGTATTTTAAAAATAGTTCCTTTTAGCAGAACCGGGAGAACATTGTACACAGAGACCGATACACTGTGGCACAATAAAATGTAACAGACTTCTCTAATATCAGCAATGCAATGACCCAGGACAATCCAGAGGAACTTATGAGAAAGAACGCTATCTACATCCAGAGAAAGAACTGTGGGAGGAGAAACACAGAAGGAAAACATATGATCAATCACATGGTTCGATGGATAATAACAAGTCTGAGTCAAATGTCACAGGTATTTATTAGCCCCATTTTACAGATGGAGTAACTAAATCTCATATATATGCCTTCAAGTCTGGTCAGACAGCTGGCAAGTGCTAGAGGCAATATTTGAATCTCTATTTGCTTGGCTCTAAGTGTAGCATTCTAGTCTTTACATAATGCTAAAAAGAAGGAGAACAGACCAAAACAGAAAAAATGTAGGTGAGCAAAAAATTCTTGAGTTAAAAAAAATGTAGATATCGAACCTTATGATGCACTGGTATAAGAAATGCCCAGGTGAGGGTACTCCCTTACCAATGTAAATCAGTACCTTCAGTGCAATTTATAGTAAAAACCAAATACCTAGGACACTGAGAGGGTAAGTGATTTACCCAAAGTCACAAAGATTTTGCCTAACTATTCTGTCTTAAGAAATTGATCAGGGTGCTTCTTTTTCTCTCCCCCCCACCTTAGCCAATGAGTTCTTGACAAGCTTCGATTAGTTTCTAGATTAATCTAAATGACTCAGGCCATGGGAAAGAGACAAAGAGAAGTGTCAAGAAATGATGAGGGAGAGGAGAGGAGAATCCTGTTTTAGGACCCTGGCAGGAATTAGCCTTTCATTGAAAGGGGAGCTTATTTACTGAAACATAACAGTGGAATAGACAAATCCTGCAGGTCACCAGGTAGTCTATTAAATTGGTTTCCTGCTTTTATGAATACAGTTATGTTCCAATCTCATTATTTCAATATTGATGTAGAAGCTTTTTTTAAATTTAAATTTTTTAGAATATTTTTCCATGTTTCCATGATTCATGTTCTTTCCTTCTCCCCAAACTCCTCCCCCCCATCCTCCCCATAGCCGACATACGATTCCACTGGGTTTTACATGTTTGATGTAGAAGTTTAACAAATGTTCTCACTGAAAGTAAGGAGCTGGTAGGGATCTTTGAAATCTTCAACTGTCTCATTTTATAGATAAGCAAACTGAGTACAAGGAAGGGAAGGGAATTGCTCAAGGTTGTACAAGCATCCAGGAACAGAAACAGGATTTGAACTCATGCCTTTTGATCCCAAGTCCAGACAAATTCTTTCTCTGGATCATTCTGCTAAGAAAAATTATCTATATTTCAGTGATGAATGAGTGACTTGGACCCCTGATAAATGGCCTAAAGCAGAGATGGGCAAACTACGGCCTGGATCTGGCCCACTGGGAGTAGTTTGCCCATCACTGGCCTAAAGGACATGAAAAAAATATGATTTACTTCTCCCTTTCCCATCTCTTTCATGCAAAAGTCATGAAAAACAGAAAGGGAAGCTCTCAAACTTAAAGATTTCTTAAATTGCATGTAACCCTTTTGGTGTCTGCAATATTCAGTAAGTCTCTAAGTTTATGTTTATGATGATTTCAAGGTCTGTGATTTTGTTGCTGCTCTCTCTAATGACTCAGATCCCAACCCTTTCATAACTTAGGTCAATGATTTTTACAAGCTACTGTGGCCAAACAACTTGTCACTTAGTGGCCAGCCTTCTGGTGATGGGCCTTGACAGACTTAGACAAATCCTTGGATGGAAAATAGTCTGATTAGGTTTGTACTCAGAGCCTTTCTAGCTTGGTAGTATTTGCCAGATCATGCATTCTCTTCATGTGGCCTTTGAGAACCCAGAGTTATTTTCATGTTATGATGAGGCATCAGAATAGGACTTCAATGTGCCATTTTTTATGATGGATTATCATAAAAATGAACATAAGCATTAATATCACAGGTGTTTTTGCTGATTTGTTTTTGCCAATTCCATGTTTTGAAACACCGAGACAATGTGTGTATCTATCTCTATCTCTATCTCTATCTCTATCTCTATCTCTATCTCTATCTCTATATCTTCTTTCCTGTTATTGTAGGGTATCTTTCTTGCTTGTCTGTTTGCTCTCTCTGGTTCTTTCTTTTTTCCTTCCTCCTCCATCCCTTCTCTTTTCTTTCTTTCCTTGTGTTCCTATATGATACTCTAATTCCCAGATAAAAAGTCTAGACACTAATTTGCTAGTGTTGCCTACATAAAAGCACGGTACCCAGATATTTGGAAACATCTGGATCTTTTATGGTTACATAGACAGCTTCTCTTGATCACCCTTCCCACAGCTACATTCTTTTGGCTATATGCTCATCGTCTTCTTTGACTTTAAAAAGTTAATGTAATATATATTTTATTTTACTGAAGAGAAAGTGCTTGAGTTATCAAAGGAGATTTTGAGACTGCTTAAGGGAAATAAGTGACTAGGTTAGAGGTTATCCCCCCATTTCTACATAAAAATTTTCCACTATAGCAATAGATTGATTCTTCATGTTCAAGATATTTGTAGGAGAGTAGGTGCTCGAACAGTTGATGTAAGTCTCATAAGGAGAGACACAAATGACGTGAGGAGTTTTTGATCATTTCTGATCAGAAAAGAGGCACATTTCCAAGATGCTAGGCAGTGGATTTCTTTTCTATCCCATCAAGTAGGGCATATTTCTTCAAAATGAATTTTTATTACTATTATAATAACAAATAACCCTCTTCAATACTGCTACAGGCAAAGCTTCCAAATGAGTGACTAGTCCAGTGACTTCTCATTTGGGAGTTTTACTGTCACATAGAAAGGAACGATAGTGAGGGAAAGAGAGCAATTTCAAGAGACCAAATAGGATCAAGTTTCTATGATTTGGATGCAAGGCTAGACTGGAAGAAGATTAGAAGTAGAGTTTCATAGCCAGCCTGACACATCTATTAACACATATCTACTAACCATTGCCTTCCTCACCTGAAAAACACAGGTTGTTTTGAGGGTCATGACATAAATGTTAAACCCATATAGGGAAACTAACCTTAAGCAGGCATCTTAAACTGGTGATATTAAACTGCAAATGCACTGGAACATTTGTACTCTTTGGATTGTATGAGGAATGTAGAATAGAAATACTCATTATTACAATGTTTGACATATAGCAAGTACCTAACAAATGTTTTCCAATATATTGATTGTTACATAGATAGTAGGAAGAAGGTACATTTTGTTTCTGAGAATTTTGCTTTTCTAACTTCATTGTCCAGGCACAAAGACCAGTTCATGACCATTGAGAAAAGAAATGAAATAAATGGATCCTGAAGAAGAGAAGATCTAGATGGGATGTAAGGAGAAAAAGAAATAGGTAGAGGAGAAAAGCTATTTCTTATCGAGAATAGAATAAGAGTAAGTAAGCCCATAACAACTGTCATTGAGACTGCACAGAAATTATGGATACTTGTCTGACTCAGAAAAGTTGTAAGAGTTTGGGAGGGGCTACCAAACATATTTGGTAGTTTGAAACATTTATATTATACCTGCCCCAAGGAAAGTGTGACAGGAAGAAGACACTTGGTCATTGAGTGATCCTGAGTGAAAGCCAATGAAATCCAGTTGCGAAGATTATGGAAAAGAGTGGGCAAATTATGACTATAAGGAGAAACTGGAAAGGAGAGAATTCCTTTTTGTACAGAAAAAAGGGAAGAGAAAGAATAAAAAATATTTTTGAGATTATAGTACTTCTAGTACAATAGAAATACTGAAGCATGTAAGTGTGTGTGAACATCAAGAGAGAAACCAGCTGAAGTAAGGGAAAAGAGAAGAGAGAAACAAGAGAAGAGGAATATTTTTAGTTCATTATGTCTGTAAGAAGCTGAAATATAATTATTTATGGAGATTCTTTTGATTTGGTTAATGGTGAAAAGTAATTATCTACATATGCATACAAATCTATAGATAGATACATATATACTTTATTCAATTTTTGTGGCAAAGGAACTTTGGAGACTAATTCCTCAATCTTTTAAAAATTATTATTCATTTATTTTTAAGTATCTTTAAAATTTTTCTCCCTCCTTCCTATTCCTCCCTCATTTGCTGAGAAGGCAAGCAATCGGATGTCAATTGTATCTGGGAAATCATGCAAAACATATTTACATATTAGCAAAAAAAGTTATATTTCAATTTGAAGTGTTCATCAGTTCTTTTTTTTAGAGGTGGATAGCATTTTTTCATCACGAGTCCTTTGGAATTGTCTAGGATTATTGTATTGATGAGAGTAACCAAGGCTTTCACAGTTGATCGTCATTATGACGTTGCTATCGTGGTGCACAATGATCTCCTGATTCTTCTCACTTAATTTTGCATCAGCTTATGTAGGTCTTGCCTTGTTTTTCTAAATCCATCTACCTCATCATTTCTTTTAACACAATAATATTCCATCAAAAACATGTCTCAACTTATTCAGATATTTCCTGCTAGATGAGTATCTCCTCAATTTCCAATTCTTTGCCATCACAAAAAGAGCTGAAATAAATTTTTTTTTGCACTCATAGGACCTTTCCCTTTCCCTTTGATTTCTTTGGGATACATATACAGAAGAGATATTGTTAGACCAAAGGGTATTGATTTTTTAAAAAAATACCTCTTTGGGCATTGTTCCAAATTGTTCTCCAGAATGGTTGGACCAGTTAACAACTACATTAACAATTCCTTAGTGTACCCATAGGAGTGAGCTGATAGCAGTGAAGTCATATGACACAGTTATTTTAATTTTCATTTCTCTAATCAATAGTGACTTAGAGTATTTATATATGATTCTAGATAATTTTGATTTCTTAACCTAAAATCTTCCTATTCATATCTTTTGACCATTTATGAATTGGAGAATGGCTCTTATTTTTATAAATTTGACTCAAATCTTTGATTAGTTGAAAAATGAGGCCTTTATCAGAGAAACATGTTATGAAAAAATTAATTCATCATCTATGGTACCTTTTAGCAAAATGTAGTTTTTCTAGATTATCTCCCTTTTTAAAATTTAACTTTATTTTTTGTTGCATTAAAATACCTAGTTAACTTCCTCCTCTACCTCATTAGAGAAGGCATCATTTGACAAAAAGACATGCACACACATATACACACATAAAGCTTTGTCTTAGTTTTTTCTTAGAAGGTAGATACAAATAGTTATTTCCTCTGGAGGTGCTCATTCTTCAAGCAATATTTCTGTTGCTCTATGAAATGTTCTCTTGGTTCTACTCATTTCAACATTCATAAATTCATGTAGGTCTTTTCAAATTTTTCCAAAATCAACTTGCTTATCATTTCTTATGGTGCAGTAGTATTCCTTTATAATCATATGCCATAACTTGTTTAGCCATTCCTCTATGGGTGGCATTACTTCAATTTATAATTCTTTGACATAACAAACAGAGCTGCTATAAATATCTTGGAATTTATAGGTTGTATTCTTTTTTTCCCTGATCACCTTGGAAAATACACCTAATATTGATATCACTAGATCAAAAGGCATGCACAGTTTTATAAGTCTCTGGGCATAATTCCAGATTGCTTTCCAAAATGGTTATATCAGTTCACAGTTCTAACAAGAGTGCATTAGTATTCTCATTTTTCTAATCCTCTCCAACATTTGTCATTTTGCTCTTTTATCATTTTAGCCAATCTGAAAACTGTAAGATGATATTTCAGAGTAGTGTTGATTTGTATTTATTTAATCAATAATGATTTAGAGAATTTTTCATATAGTTATGTATAGCTCTGATTTTATCCAAAAACTATCAGTTCATATCTTTTGATCTTTTATCAATTGAGGAATGGCTCATATTCTTATATATTTGACAAAGTTCTGTATATATTTTATTTTTTATTATTATTAAAAACCCTTACCTTCTGTCTTAGAATTAATACTGGGTGTTGGTTCTAAAGCAGAAGAGTAGTAAGGGCTAGACAATAGGGGTTAAATGACTTGCCCAGGATCACACAGGTAGGAAGTGTCTGAGGTCAAATTTGAACCCAGAACCTCCTGTCTCTGGGTCTGACTCTCAATCCACTGAGCTACCCAGCTGTCTCCTGAATATATTTTAAATATGAAACCTCTATACAAGAAACTGCCTATAAAAATTTCCCCCAACTGTTGCTTTCCCTCTAATCTTGGCTACCCTAGTTTTATTTGTATGAAAACTTTTTTATTTAATGTATTCAAAATTATCCATTTTACATCTCACAATACTTTGTATTTCCTGTTTATGCATAAATTCTTCTCCTGTCCAAAAGTCTGATAGGTAATATGTTCCCTGTTCTTCTAACTCGCTTTGGATAGCTCCCTTTATGTCTAGGTTATGTATCTATATCTAGTTTCTGCCAAAATGATTTCCAGATTTCCCAACATTTTTACCAAATAGTGTTTTATTATTGCCAAATCTTGGATCTTTACTTTTGTCAATCACAAGTTACTTTATAATCTTTTACAAATGTTTTCTGTGTTTCTGTTCTGTTCTACTCATCTGCTTTTCTGTTTCTTATATAGTGTAGGTAGGTAACGAATGCTTTATAATATGGTTAAAGTGTAATACTGCTATATCTCTTTACATAGTGACCTTTTATTTTTCCAAATAAATTTTGTTATTTTTTTTTCTACTTCTGGCCTATTTTTGCTTTTGCTTTGTCTGAAATCATGATTGCTACTATTGTCTTTTTTTGTTTTTACCTCAGCCAAAGCATATTGGATTCTTCTTCAGCCCTTTATTTTAACAGTTTGTGTCTGTTTCATGCTCTGTTTCCATTCTATGGGTAAGCTTATTCAATTCACATTCACAGTTATGATTACTAAATGAATTTCCCTCCATCTCATTTGTTGTTGTTGTTGTTCTCCTCCTTCTCCTTTTTCTCCTCCTCTTCCACCTCTTTTTTCCTCCTTCTCTCTTTTTATTCTGTCCCTCCTCAAAAGTCTATTTTGCTCCTACCCACTATCTCCCTAATCTAGCTTCCCTTTTATCACCTATTCCCTTTCTTGTATCCCTTTCCTCTCCTACTTCCCTATTGGATAAGATAGGTTTCTTCCCTCTATGAACCAATTCTAATGAGAGTGACATTAAAGCCCTTCACCTATTTTCTCCTTCACTGTAAAATTTCTTCCTTACACACCTTTTATGTGAAAAAAATTCCCTCTTCTATCTCTCCCTCTTTTTCTTAGTCATCTCTCTTTCTCATTTCTTCCATTTTTTGTGGTCACTCTAACATAATTGACTCACACTCATACCCTCTATACAAATTCTTTTTAATTGCCCTAATAATGAAAAAGTTTTTAGAAGTTACATGAATCATCTTACCTATAGGAATGTAAACAGTTTAAACTTATTGACTCTCTTATTGTTTCTCTTCATGATTACCTTTTTATGCTTCTCTTGAGTTTTATATTTTAATGTCAAATTTTCCATTTAATGCTTGTCTTTTAACCAGAAATGCTGGAAAGTCCTCTATTTCTTTAAGCATTTATATTTCCCCCATGAAGTATTACTCAGTGTTTCTGGGTGGGTAGGCAAGTCTTGGTTGTAATCCTGACTCTTTTGCCCTCTGGAATATCATATTCCCAGCCCTCCATTCTTTTAACATGGAAGCAGCTAAATCTTGTATAATACTGACTCTGCAATATTTGAATTATTTATTTCTGGCTGCTTGCAATATTTTCTCCTTGACCTGGGAGCCCTGGAATTTGGCTATGATATTTTTGGGAATTTTCATTTTGGCATATCTCTCAGGAGGTGATTGGTGGATTCTTTTAATTTCTATCATACCTTTTGGATCTATGATACCAGTGTAGTTTTTCTCAATAGTTGCTTAAAAGATGATGTCTATGCTCTTTTTTATTTCTCCTTGATTTATTTTCAAATCAGATTTTTTGATGAGATTTTTCATTTTTTCTTTTTCATTCTTTTGACTTTGTTTTATTGTTTCTTTATGTCTCATGTAGTCATTAGCTTCCATTTGCCTAATTCTAATTTTTAAGAAATTTTTTTCTTTAGTGAGATTTTGTACCTCTTTTCTTCTTTTTTGCTTTTTAGATAGTTATTTTCTTCAGTGAAGTTTTGAAATTCTTCTTCCATTTGGCCAATTCTGTTTATTATTTTTAAAGTGTTAATTTCTTCAATATTTTTATGACTCCTTTACCAAGCAATTCTCATTTCATAATTTTCTCAAATCACTCTCTTTCAAAACTTTTTCTTCGATCACTCATATCTTTCTTCAACTTCCAGGAATTCTTGTTGGGCTCCTGTCCATTTAGCAATTTTCTTTGAAGCTTTGGTTGTAGCTATTTAAAAAAAGTTTTTGTCTTGGTCTTTTCTGCCACTGTAGCAACTCTTTATGGTCAAGTTCTGTTTTTTTGTTTTGCTCATTTTCTTAATCTATTTCTTGACTTTGAATTATATACCAAAGTTGAACTGTGTTCACCTGAGGTTGGGAAGACACTGTCCCAAACTGCAAGCCCTTTTGGGTTTCTGTTTTCAGAAGTATTTCTGTGGTCTGCAGGTTTTCAGTACTTTCTAGGTGGTGTGATCAGGGACAAGGTTTGGTCACTGCTCTCTTGTTCTGATTCCATGACACCACAAACACTTCCACTATTCTTGGCCTTGGAACTGTGACTGGGTCCTCTCTCTCATTACCACTCTAAGACCTAGTGTTCTGCTTGACACTTGAACTGATATTAGAAACCCTGCTTCCTTGTGATCAACTTCCAGTGCTCTAGAACTATATATGGGAAATAGACTTGCTGATCAGTACCAGCTATACCCAGTGTCAGCAACAGGTCTCCTATATCTCTTCCTGACCAGTTGTCTAAGACTCTTACCATCTCTGGACTGAGAGCCCCAAAATTGCTGCTGCTTCTGCTATGGTTACTGCTGTTGTTGCCACATGTGTGCACTCCAGGAAGGTCTATACCCTGGTGTCATGGACCTTTCCTGCAGACCTTCTAAGTTTTCTTAGACTGGACAAGCTTTTTACTCTGACCATTTGTTGGTTCTGCAACTCCAAAATTTGATTTGAGGCATTATTTGAAAGTTGTATGGAAGGGATTATTGAGAGAGTTGGGTTGTTGCCTAAAATACGTTTTCTTGGCTCTGTTCCCCCTGCCCACATTTGATCTTTAAAAAAAAGATAAGCAATTACTTTTCCAAATGCTTAAAATACAATCTTCTTTTAACATAAGAAGTTGGGGTAGTTGATCCCTCCATCTCTTCTGATTCTATGACCCAGTGCTTCTTTTTTGAAAGGCTTTGTAAAATGCAATAATGCTTATTTTTGGAGGGAGGGGGCAATTTATACTATATATAGCATGCTAGTATTCAAAAGGATTAAAATAAGTATTTTAACAAGTTATTTTTGGGCATACTTAGGTGGCTCAGTGTATTGAGAGCCTGGTATAGAGATGAGCTGTCCTGGGTTTAAATCTGGCCTCAGATACTTTCTAGTTGTGTGACTCTGGGCAAGTCACTTGACCCCCCCATTGCCTAGTCCTTACTGTAATTTTGCCTTGGAAGAAGTAACCAGTATTGATTCTAAGATGGAAGATAAGGTTTTTTTTTTAAAAGAAAACAAGTTATTTTCAATAATGCCTATTCATATACTTGGAGGATAACTTGGATAGCCAATGGTTATACTGATATCAAGATTTGTCTTCTAATGATATTTAATGGTTCAAACAAAATCTGGATCTTATGACGTTTGACCCAGTCTCTTTTCTTGTTCATAGGTTCTCTTCTGCCCTTTATCTTTTTGTCCTCAGAAGGTGCTCTCATAGTCATTTTAGTTCTTATATTCTGCCTGTAGTGATGTAGGATATAAAATATGTATATAACTAAATTAATTTAGTGGAAACACTAAAACATTTGTGCTCTTAAAATTTTAACAGAAGCCTGTGTTTTTGCCAATAAAAAAAATTAATCGGACAGGATGTCTTTAATCAATAGACAAGTCAACTGGGTCACACAAAAGGCCAAATAATGGTGTTGTAACTTTAAAAAATTCTCTGACTTTTGCCTGCCTTTTATAAGCGCGAAAAAAAATCAAAAGCAGTAAAAACTTATATTATTTCTGTCAGTAGCCCTTTTCATAAAATGTTGTGAAAACAATCTCTCTAAGAAGGAAGCGACATACTGAGCAACAAGCCTCAATTTCAGGAAGTTCATTTTTTCCCTTGGCTTCCAGCCCAGTGCCATCAGAACTAATTAAAAACAGAGCCACGCTGGTATGAGGCTCAGTGTTTGGGCTTTTCAATAACAGAGTAGCAAACCAGGGGGATGTCTAATGAGAATAGTTTCTGAGTTTGTTTTGTAGCATTGGGCAACTATGTCAATTACTGGAACTGCAGCTCAGGGCCAGCACCCATGCTGAGATGTGAAAGAATGTTATTGCAGTGCAGATTGAGCGACTGCTTTGATACATGCGATATGCATGTCACTTGGATGCCTTGGCTCTTGACTGAATCAGAAGAGGCTGGTGCCACCTTGCTCTTCTTCTTGGAGGCTGGATCAAATGTCTCTGGACCTGGATTTCATCTGGATCCTTAGTTAGGCTTCAGTCAAAAAAATAAATAAAACCTGAATTCTGGTTTTATAGCATTTTTAAGGTTAAATCAGTCAACCAGTAGGCATTTATTAAGTGTTTTAAGGCGTTGTGGTAGGTGCTGACTATCCAAAAGGGTGACAATTCCACCCCTTAAGGACTTTACATTCTACAAGGCAGGGGGATCCTGACTTTCTTTTTATGTTATAGCCTCTTTGAAATTCTGGTGAATCCTCATCATAATGTTTTCAAACAAATAAAATAAAATACATAGGAGCCCAAATATATGAAAATACAGTCATTGAAATGTATTTTTAAAAAGTTTAAAGACCCAAAGTTTGCAACGTTCATACCAGGCATGTATAACATGATCACAAATAAGCAAATATTCAATTCATATAAAATATATACTTAATGAATAGTGAGGGATATGAGCAATCGAAGGAATCCAGATAGGGATTTTGAAGGAGGTGCCTCTTGACTGAGACTGTTATGTGTCATCAGAGTGTATAAGGTGCTCTATGAAGAATAGTACCTTTGGTGTAAGAGCTTTTCGAACCATTTACAGGGCTGCTTACCCAACCATGGTTATCTACCTGTCACCCACCTCTCACCTGTGGCCATACCCTGGTAAAACTGTCTCTGCAGGTTGATAGGTCTCCAACCCATCTGTGACTTGGGCTATGTCTACTCTGAGCATGTGAAGATTTCCCACAGTAGAAGATGGGGGTTCAAAGTGATAAATGTATGGAGTGAGAACCTTCTGGGCATACGGTAGAGCCTCTGAAGTCACAGAGTTGTAAGAAGGCATGTTGTGTATAGAGTCAGCAGAGCAGATTGGCTGGAATGTAAAGAATGTAAAAGTGAGCAATGTGGAATCAGACTGGAAAGGTAGAGTGGAGGTCACATGGTGAAGAACCTTAATTGTCAAACTGGGATTTATATTTTAACTTATAGGCAATAGGAAGACAATGAAGCTTTTTGAACAGAGGATTGACATGGTCAGACATTAATTTTAGAAATATCAGTTTGGTATCTATGTAGAAGACAGTTTGGAAAGGGAAAAAGAGTAGATTCAGGGAGACCAAATATGATTCTTTTGGTATCATTCGGGCAAGTGGTGATAAAGATCTGAACCAGGATAGCTGTGGTATAAATAGACGAGGACAAATGTGAGAGAAATGGAAGAAATAGAATTGAGAAGCTGGGTGGCGCAGTGTATGGAATGCTTGGCCTGGAATCAGGAAGACCCGAGTTCAAATTCATCTTCAGATACTATGTGATCTTGGGCAAGCATTTAACTCTGTTTGCCTCAGTTTACTCATCTGCAAAATGAACTGGAGAAGGAAGTGGCAAACCACTCTGCTATCTTTGCCATGCATGAAAACCCCAAATGAGGTCAAGAAGTCAGAAACAGTTAAAAATGACATTAAAGAATTGGTAAATTTGGATAACTTGAAATTTGGAGTGTAGAGATATAAGAATTAAGAGTCAGTTTTATTCAAGTTTGACATTAATCTCGGGATTATGGTGTCTTCTAAAGAAATAAGGAAATTGGGAGAAGGGGTAGGTTTAGGAGTAATGATACGGAATTCTGTTTTCAATGTGTTGAGTATCAGACACCTATAGGCCATAGAGTTGGAGATGTCTAACAGGCAGTAAGAGATATTCTAAATGAAACCAAAGAGAGAGATGAGGGCTGGCATGTAGATTTAGGGAACCTTTGCAGAGAAGTGATAAATTGAATCTAAGAGAATAGGATCCCAGAGAGAGAGAGAGAGAGACAGAGAGAGAGAGAGAGNGATTTGTAAATTGCTTTTCAATTCATAGTTCCAAAAGTTTATGGAAACAAAAGTTTCTTAAAGTCCTCAAATTCTTTTATTAAAGAGCTTGCCTTCTTTAGTCTTTCCATTATTTGTTATTCTTGTCTTCTGTCAATTTTTATAATTTGCTGGGTTTGAGATGAAATTTCATAGTTCTTTTAATTGCTCATTGTTATTGTTTAGATCAATCTTTCATATGATTATAAATAATTGGCAATTCTTTCAAGAACTCTTTGTGTATTCCTTTGACTAAACTATTTCCTTTGGGGAAAATATTGAAACTTAAAAATATTATAGAAATTTCCTCATATCCCTGATGAACTTTCCTTTATTTAAATTTTTTTTAATATTACCTTACCTTCCATCGTGGAGTCAATATTGTGCATTGGCTCCAAGGCAGAAGAGTGGTAAGGGCTAGGCAATGGGGGTCAAGTGACTTGCCCTGGGTCACACAGCTGGGAAGTGTCTGAGACCAGATTGAAACTTAGGACCGCTGGTCTCTAGGCCTGGCTCTCAATCCACTGAGCTACACAGCTGCCCCCATGAACTTTCCTTTAAAACAAACAAAAAATGCAATTAAGCAAAAGTAACTAATAACATGTAACATGTCTGGCAGTGTTTATTTCTTGTTCATATAGTTTACTACCATTCTACCAAAAAGAAAGGACATTTCCTGTTTGTTGGGAAGATAGTGGTCAGCTTCTTTTTAGGATTATTTTAGTTTCCATCATGTAGTCATAATCTGTATTACTTTCCTAATTCTTCTTTCTTTTCTTGGTTCATGCAAGTCTTTCCATGTTTCTGTGAATTCTTGAGGTAGGATTTATGCCCTCTACCTTCTAGCCAAACCGGCTTAACCACTTTTTTTTGGACATGATATTCCACCTCTCATTTCTCAGTTGTTTTGTACAGACTATCATCTGATGCTAGAATGATCTCTTTCACCTGTCTCCTAGAATCATTAAATTCCTTCAAATTCATTTGTGTAACCCCTTGCAAAAAACCTAGCCTGATTCTTCTTAGCTGCAATTGCTCTTCCAGGAAGTTATCAGGATATCTATTTTGTATTTAATTTCCATGTAGGTATTATTTTCCTCGATTAAAGTATAAGTTTCTTGAAATCAAAAGACTGTTTTATTTCCCCCACTAATACCTAAACAGTGTCTGAGCATATAGTAGGTGCTTAAGAAGTTGTTACTGAATGAACTTTTAGCTTTTGACAAATCTAATCGCTTAGTTGGGTTATCTAGGATGTATGTTAATATCTCCAGCCTAGGGAAATGATAACTAGAGTTATTGCACTGGTAGCACCTAAATTTTCTCCTCTTACATTCCCTTTTCTTCCCACCTCGCCACCATTTTTATTGCACATGTTATGCCTCACACCTTATCCTAACATATTTTAGAATTGTTGTGCATTCCTTAAATATTTCTCTCTAGAAGTAATATTTTAGAAATGGAGGTTGGATTTAAACATAAATAGACTAATTGGTTGTTATAACTCCTGCTAGTGCAGAATTGCTAGTTTAACATAAGAATAGAAGGAATTTTTATTTTACCATTTTTATATTTTTCTTAACATTCACTCATTCATTCATTTAAAAAACATATAATTTCTTTTTTATTGTAAAGAGCAGTTTATTCTTGTAGAAAATAAGCATCACTTTGGGCCACCAATGAAATTACAAATCCAAGATAGAAAAGTGGGATCCAGGAAAAATATACCATTTTAATAGAAAGACTATAGTGGAAAGGAGGAAGAACTAGAGGAAAAAACTAATAAAGAGTAAAGTCAAAATGAAAATGAAAAAGAAATATGAAAAAATATATACTTATTGAGTGCTTAGCACACTAGAAGTAGGTAGATACAGAGATTATTAAAATGTGGTTCTTACCCTCTAACAATTTATAATCTAGTAGTAAAAGTAAAATACATTCACAGATAACTAATGCTGGATACAATAAGTACCATAAGGAATTAAACAAGTGGAATAGAAGTTCCATAAGACTGAAAACATTCAACTAGATGGATAAGGAAAGATTCATGAAAAACAAGAACCCTATCTGTGTGTGAACATTTATGTATAACCATCTGTCAATATATGTATATATATATACGTATATATACCTGTAAAGTATATATTAGTCTACGACTTTAGTCCTAAAATAAGATAAAATAAAAACACTTTAATTTCCAAACCAAATCTGAATTTTTTAGGAAAGAGAATAAATTTTAACAATAATTTCCACTTTCCCTAGACCAGTTTGAGATTTGATATCCAGGTTTCATGTTGTAGCAAAATTGCCATAGATTCAAATATAATGAGGAAAGAACCTGCATTTAAAAAAAATGTCACTCTGGTATGTCTCAGAAAGTCATGGAGGTACCCTCTGTTCTTGAAGTTTCTGCCAATGGAACATAAGCTCTAGAAGGTCCTACTGAGTTAGAAGGGCTTTGGGCATTGGCCTGGTGCCAAAATGAATGTTTATTTTCCTAGAACCTGCCTAGCTAAGTTTGAAGAGGCATCACGAGAGAGAAGGTTGGTGAAGGCCATGTTTTTGGCCACAGCAGCTCATTAAACTGTCTAAGGTATGGAGGGCTTGTGATCTCTGTGGGTAGACGGAGAAACCACACAGATGAAATCATGGATCTTTGAAGTCTGAAAGTAAGTGCATAGCTCACTCCGATTACCACAGTAACATTCCTTTTAAATTAGAACTGGAAACTACTAATATTATGAGGTTTAACTGTCCTGGTTTGTGTCTTATCTTTTTTGCCTTGTTAGTCCATAGCTTTCTCAGACCCATTTCAATACAAGAGGAAATCTAGGAGTCTAATGTTTGTTTAGAACAATAATAGATTACAATCTTGAAAATAACAGCTACCTTCTCTTTGTGTACTTTAAGTGTCTGTTGACACATCCTAGGAATAAGACAGCTTGACCTACATAGAGCCAGTGTTTAATTGTATCTTAGTAACACAAATACATACAAACATGTTCCCCTCTAATAGAAAGTTATGACCAGAATGAGAAAAAGAACAATCGCTTGAAGAATCAGAGAGTCAAAAGGCAACAAAAATTTTGATGGTAGTAGTACCATAAAGTTTTGTCTTGTTTCTCTGAGTCTGTGGGCCATGTAAACTAGTACCAACAATTAATTAGGAGTGATAAAGAGAAGGATACTATAATTCCAAGTATTTAGTTTCTTTAGAATTAAGCAGAATATAATTCCATAATTAGCTTTCTCCAGGAATTATTCTTTTTGAGGAAGGTGATTTTTGTCCATTATAGATTCAGTATATAAAATAGAACTATACTATCAGTATGAAAAAATCCAATTTCTGTTACACCAACTAACTATAAGTCTGTTTTGATAGACTATTAATTTATTTTTTCTTTTTTAATTTTTTAGTTAACATTTTTTTAAAATACCCTTACCTTCCATCTTGGAGTCAATACTGTGTATTGGCTCCAAGGCAGAAGAGTGGTAAGGGTAGGCAATGGGGGGTCAAGTGACTTGCCCAGTGTCTGAGGCCTGATTTGAACCTAGGACCTCCCATCTCTAGGCCTGGCTCTCAATCCACTGAGCTACCCAGCTGTCCCCTATTAATTTTTTTTAAGTGGACAAATGAGACCTGAAGAGAGTATCTTGTATCACATAGGATGTGATGATGGTATCTTTTCTCTATAATGTAAAAAATATTCTGCTTTAACACAGTCTTCTTGGTTAACACAGAGTCAATCACAAGAGAGTCATATTCATTTTAGTAGGACTTTGTACTAGCAAAGAAAATTGTCAGTATGTGCAGTATGGATATTTATGGTTTATGAAATTAAAGTTCAAACTTCTGGATTCAGCATGCAACAGTGTACGAACATATTATCTTTATGGTCAAAGGTTTCTCTCAAGTCAAGAAATAAAAATTTGAAAACAGTTGCAAAGTACCCTTTTAAATTCAGAGACAAGGGAAAAAGGAAGATCTCAAAGAAGTACAGATAAGCAGGATAGCTTTGAAAGCTTTGACTGAACTTACTATATACTTAAAAATAAAAGCAAGCTACACAGAATAGAAATCCACAGTTTCATGCTCAATCCACTTATTCTGTTCTATTCATATGGAAATGCTCATTTTATTTGGTTAGGTTAGATTCAGAATAAAAACCAAATAATGATTTAAAATATAAGTAAGCTCTGCCTGAGTTATGGTCTGAGAGGCTCTCTTTTGCCCTTACTAGGTTGCCCTATTTATTATGCTGAAGGGTATTTTGCAACTGCTTCCACACACTTACTCAGTCCTAAATGGGTTTGGCAGGAGCTAGTGGCTATGGAAGCTTAAAGCTAGCTTCAACAGAGATTTAAGAAGGAGTGTTGTGGGAGAGTTTTCTAGACCTCCAAATGCTCAGCATTAAAAAAAGATATATCTTTTGATCTTCTAGTTAAAGGAAGATATCTTTCAGAATACAAATGGGAGAAATGAAGGGAAATAAAATCCTTGAATTCCTGTGATTTAAAAAGCAAAAGCTGGCTTTGAACCCATGACTATGAATTCTTACTCCTGCACACTGCGCTGATATCATGGTACAGGGAGAAAAATGCTTGTTTTGAAATCAAAGGACTCACTCAGTTTGAATTCCAACTTTATTACTATCACTTACAATGTATATGATGTTGGGTAAATTACCTAAACTTTCTGTGTCTGTTTCCATATTTTAAAATATTGGGTTAGATTGGTTGACCTTTAAGTTCTAACTGAATCTAAATCTTTGATCCCATTATTTTCCTCTTCTTCTTTGTCTTCTCTCTTTCAAAATATTACCCAGTGTTACTTGATTTCATGCACCTATTCTCATTGGTTCATGTCAGATAATTATATATGGTCCTTGGGGCTTTAAAATAATGCATACCCTTTGATCCAGCAATACTACCCCTGTGTTTGTATCTTAAAGTGATAAAAAAATGAGAAAGGTTCTGTTTGTACAAAAATATTCATAGCTGCACTTTTTGTGGTGTCAAAAAATTGGAAAATGAGGGGATGGCTTTTGATTGTGGAAAGCTGAACAAATTGTGGTATATTATGATGATGGAATACTATTATGCTATAAGGAATGAAGAACTTCATGATTGCTATGAGAACTGGAAAGACCTCCATGGACTGATGTGGAGTGAAATAAGCAGAACCAGGGGAACATTATACACAGAAACTGAATTATTGTGGGATGATCAAATGTAATTGACTTTTAAAAGCAATGCAACGATTTAGGACAACTCTGAGGGACTTATGAGAAAGAATGCTATCCATATCTAGACAAAGAAATCCAGAAGAAAACATATGATTTATCACTTGTTTGTGTGGGTATATGATTTGGGTTCTGGTTTTAAAAAGATTACTCAATTATAAAAATGAATAATATGGAAATGGAATTTGAGTGATTATATTATTATAAACAATCACTCAAATTCCATATATAAATATATATTTATACATATAACCCAGTGAAATTGCTTGTCAACTCTGGGAGGGAGGTGGTAAGATGGGAGGGAGACAATGAGAATAATGCAATCATAGAAAAACCAAAACCAAAACCTATGTTTGTCAGGTAGATTCTTGTCCTTTTCTTAAAAGAATAATATTGCTTAAACTTGGATCTTTAGACAAAAATGTCAGTGAATTCATTCAGAATACAATCAAGACACAACTCCAAATTTGGTATTTCTGATAAATCGAGAGTTCCAAGGTTAGGGATAGAGTGAACTACACCTGTCTGAATTGGCATGCAATTCCCAAATGTAATCCAGTTATTGATAATAAATCACCATAATGATGCTTACACAGCCCTATGAATCTTTCAGTCTTAGAAAGGTTTAGGGAAAAAAAAAAAAGATCAGCAACTCTAGAATCAGAGTTCCAGGGTTCAATTTTACTTTTAATGCGTACCAGCTGAGATACTTCTTAAATTTCCTGGATCTCGGTTTCCTTATCTATAAAATGAGGGTCTTGTATTTGATGGCTTCTGAGGTCACTTCTAGCTCTAGAGATATGAGAACTAGATCTAGAGCAGTGGTTCCCAAACTTTTTTGGCCTACTGCCTCCTTTCCAGAAAAAATATTACTTAGCCCCCTGGAAATTAATTTTTAAAAAATTGTAATAGCAATTAATAGGAAAGATAAATGCACTTGTGGCCATCACCAGCTCCCTGGATCACTGCAGCACCCACCACGGGGCAGTGGCGCCCACTTTGGGAATATCTGATCTAGAGATATGACAGTCCCAGAGGTCAGAAAGTCTTCCTGATACTTTTGTCATGAATTCCTTTATAGTCTTCCATGACAAGTGGTCACCATCCGTTTTGGACTTTTGTAGTACCATGTCGCCACTTCTGCTTTTAAGAAACTCCAGTTTTCACTCTCCTTTTCCTGAACTCCCTCCCACCCTATTATTCTTGTATTCTTTACTTACCTAATTTTTGTGATTTCTAGGAAAGCATTCTAATCAATGAAGTTGATTACTTCTAGAATATTTGAGGGGAAGACATAGCACCCTATCCTTGCCTCTCCTCTCCATATGCATTTTGCATGGAAAACTCAGTCACCTGCATAGATGCCGATGTAGATTGCTTTAGTAGAACAATGGGAATCTGGGGAAAACTGCTTTTAAGGAAATGAGTGTCATTTCACTAAAGAAGAAAAAAAATCCTCAAATCTGGTTCATCTCACAGTCTCAGTGAAAGTCCTTAATTAAAAGCCAACAGAGATTTCTAAAGTGGGGAAAAACTGGAGCAACAACTTTAAAAATTATCCTGTGGCTTTTTCCCCTGTTAGTTTCTTAAGGAAAGAAAATGGCTAATTCTGACCTATTCTAGAACATAATTTGATACACACTCTGAACAAGGAAGTTAGAATGGAGTTGATTTACAATTGGAATTGAGAGTCATTTCATATTTGCACTGTACACTCATGCTAAGCAGCCAAAGAAGACTAATGTTATTAATCTTGAGGAGTTATAGCTATTCAACTTTGATGGATTTTTATTTCAAATTCTAGTTTCTACAAATGTTAAGTCATATCTTAATGTTCCTTGTCTAGCCTAACAAAATCCCAGGCACATAGTAGAATTTCAGCAAATATTTTTGGGTGGATTGACTCCTTGATTTCATAGTTTCACATGCCAGCTATTTATTACATTTTAGATATGGATTTAATTTGAACAGATCTATGGTGAGTAATGACAATTATTGAATATTGATTATAGAAGGGACAATGAAAGCATCTTTTCCATTTCAGGGCCTTCAGGAAAATCTACTTTAAGATTTCCATTCCTTGCTACCTTAAAAAGAAGTTATATATTTATATGTTTGTACATACTTAGAATTTGTTCTGTTTGGGGTTAATCCTTCCCTTAATTTTCTTTCCAATTCCCTTCCTTCTTCTCCCTTTTCCTTCCTTATTTCCTCATTGAGTGAAATGTGTTTTTTTTTGTACTCTACTCTGTGTATATGAGTGTACTTTTCTTTCTTTTGACCAGTTCAGACGAGAATAAGGTTCAAGAGTCAGCTGTGCCCTTCTTTTCTCCTTCTCCTTGTTTATATAGATGTCTACATGTATACCTTAATTACACGAAAACTTCCTCTGCCTCCTCCTCCATCCGGTATATTCCTTTCTCTCTCTATTCTCTTAAAAGCATCAAGACACAATATAACCATTCCTAAGTCTCATCTGGTGTCACTTCCTCTGTGCACCCTAAAGATAGGGTTCAGAGGGGATACATACCATCCCTTCATATTTGAAAGTAAGCAATTTATTTTTAGTTTTTTATTATTGCTTATTCATATTTACCTTTTTATATTTCTCTTTACTCCCATGTTTGATTAGGAATGTTTGGAAATCTTCTATTTCATTAAAGATCCATTTATCCCCCTGAAGCTATACAGTCACTTTTGTTGGATAAATTATTCTTAGCTATAAACACATATCCTTTGCCTCCTTTGCCTCCTGGACTATCCTACTCCAAGTTCTCCACTGTTTTATAGTTGAAAGGGCTAAATTGTGTGTGATTCTGACTGTGGCTCCTTAGTCCTTGAATTCTTTCTTTCTGTGTACTTGCAACAATTTTTCTATAGCCTGTAAACTCTGGATTTTGGCTATGGTATTCCTCAGAATCTCACTTTGAGATTTCTTTCAGGAGATACAAGTAGTTTATTTTCTATTTTCACTTTGTCCTTTTATCCTAAGACAGTTATGGTCAAACTTTTTAAAGAGGGGGCCAAAGGAAAGGAAATGCTCATCTGTCAGTTTGTTTCTAAGGCAACTCTTTTGAAGTTTCATTGTATTGTATCCTACTCATTGTATTTGTCAGATTAGGAATAATGTCACCCAGCCAGATAGAACATTTCAGGGGGCCACATCTGGCCTGTGGACCGTAGTTTGCCCATCATTGTCCTAAGAGAACTGGCACTTAACTCTTAAGATTTCTTAAAAATGCTCTATGTGCTCTCTCTTTTTATTTACTTACTCATTTTTTTGCTCATGGGATTCAGGCAGTTCAATGATAATTAAAATTTTTTCTTTTCAATCTGGTTCTCAGACCAGTTTTTCTGCTATGAGAAATCTTATAGTCTGTTTTTTTGACATTCTTAATTTGTTTATCATTTTTTAATTGCCTCATAGAGTCATTGGATTTTATCTGACCAATTCTAATTTTCAGGGATTTTGTTGCCTGAGCAATTTTTTTGTACCTCTTGTGTTTATTCTGTTTTCCACTACTTCCTCCCTCCAACTTTCTTTTCTTTTCCTATTTTCCCTTAAGCCTTCTCATTTATTTAAATACTTCTAACTTTTTAAAAATTCTTGTGTCATCTCTTCCAGGAATTCTAGTTGATTTTGTGACCAAGCTGTGTTTTTCTTTGAGATTTTGCTTGTAGATGTTGTGGAGTCATCCTCTTCTTCTGTAGTTGTGTCTTGGACATCTCTTCCACCATAATAGCTGATTATTGTGGGTTTCTCTCTATTTTTTGTTCTTTTTTCCCAGTCTACTTCCTGAATTTGGACTTGATATTAGGGATATGCTTTGCCACACTTCTAGAATGAAGGTCTGGACTGTTCCTGCTGCTATTTTCATTGGTTATTTTATTATATTATACCAGGATCTTAGGGAAAGCTTAAGCTGGAGACCTGAAAGTGTTTGATGTTCAAAATGATTTGATTTGATCCAAAGCAAAGTCTGATTGCTTCCCCCATATGAACTCTTCAAATTCCTAGCCTGGGTTTGGGTTTCTGAAAGGCAGAGTGTAGTTAGATTCAGTCCTTATTAGCCAACTAAAATTTTTTTTCATTCTGATTAGTTGAACTTTAGGCTTCCCATTTGTCTGGGATTCTTGATTTGATTATACTCCTCTATAGGCTGGACTAGATGCTTTTGGCAAAATCTTGCTCTGGGCCTGGGATCTGAGCTATATTATTACTGCTAGCTTTTGTATATCCTCCTTGCTTGATTCACTACACATGACTCCCTCTACCTAAGAACCATTCTCCCCTATACAAGTAACTTTTTTATTCCACCCAGTATCTGCCTTCCACAACTAAGTAATGGGCTATGAATCTCCCAATTAGCACCTCTCCCTTTTGTAGTGTCCCAATGGCAGAATTGATTTCATAGTGGTTCAGATTTCTTGAATTGAGGAAGAAGAGACACTACCTGTGTTGGGGGCAAAGAGGAGGTTGTGTCAGGAGTAAAGTGAATGATGGTTGAATTTTTTTCCTGAAATAGTGGTCTGGGTGAGTCAGTCACAAATGAGGATATCTACCTATATTCCACATAGAATATCATATTGAGTCCTGATCTCCATGTTTTAGAAAGAGCATTGAAAAACATGAGAATGTTAAGAAGAGAGCGGCAGGGATGACAGAAAATACTGAAATCAGCTGCATGTGGACTGGTTTAAGAAACTGGATGTTTAGCTTGGTGATAAAAAGACTTAAAGGAGACATGAGTCTGATCTTCAAGGATTTGAAGGTGTATAATGTGACAGAAGGATTAGACTTGTTTTGCTTAGCCTCAGAGGACAGGAATAACTGACAGAAATTTCAAATATGTAAATGTTGGCTTGCTGTAAGGAAAATTTTCAGTCTTTCAAAAGTAGCATAAGCTAAATTTAGGAGTAGTGGGTTCCCCCTTTCCCTAGAGGTATTTAAAGCAAAGGCTGGGTGACCTTTTGTCTGGTATATTGTTAAGGAAATTTTGGTTCAGTTATAGGTCAGACTTGATGCCCTCTGAAATCCCTTCCAACTCAGAGATTCTGTGATTCACTAACAATGTGCTTGATAGCAAGTAGGACATGGAGAAACATTTTTTAAACATCTGACTTAAGTTCCTTAGACTAAAGTTTAAATCAGAGGTGTCATGCAAGTAACCAAATCAGATTAAATGTAATTGTGAAATATTTATCAAAATAAATCTATAATTAAACATAGAAAGTACTACATTTTAAAACTGAATTAACATGCAATCCACAGGGACACTTATGTATGGATTAATGTCCTGAATTTTTATTTGTTCGATGCGAGGGTTTAAACCACTTTCCTCTCTTTTTGGTTCTCAATTCATTAGTGCTACCAGCCCTTGCACAAGAACTCTTTGTGAACACGAAAATGTTTTTCGTATATGGTTTCAACTTCTGTGTACTATATGATCTTTGTTCCCTTAATTTTTCCTTTATGCTCTTATTTCACAAATTCTTAATTCAATTAACACATATTAATGTTACTACTATGTACAAGACATTGTACTAGGCTGGAAATAGAAAGAACAGTCCCTTTCTTCAGGTTACATTCCAACTGGGTATAAAACTTGTGCAAGTAAATCAATATAGAACAACTTCACGGAGAGATTGCTAATACCTCGTGTGATCAGGAATGACCTTATGAAGGAGGTGGTTTCTTGCCTACACTTTGAAGGACGGTGAGGAAGTAGTATATTTCAGATATGGAGGACCACTTGTACAAAGGTCAGGCGATTAGAAATGAAACATTTTTATGGAGAAGCGTTAGAATACAGCTCAACTAAAGTTAAAAGTATGAATGAGACAGGATTGGAAAGATAAATGGTAGTCAGATCATAGAGATTTTGTAGTTTATCCTCAAAGCAATAAGGAGCTATTGAATGTTTTGGATCAGGGAGTCCACTTGTTCAGATCTATTCTTTAGGAATATAAATTTGGCAGCTCTATGGATAATGAATTGAAGTGATAATGGATTACAGGGAGAAAGTGAAGTCGCTTAGAAGGCTGTTGCATAGTCTTTGGCAATTAGATAATAAAGATCTGAATTAGGGTATAAGTTGTATGAGTGGAAAGAAGAAAGGGAGGCAGATGCAAAAGATATCATAGTGGTAGGACTGATTAAAACTAAGCAATTGATTATATGTGGGATATGAAATGGAGTGGAAAAAGTAAAAGACAACTGCAAGGCAGGAAGCCTCAAGATTCCATGGGCAAAAATGGCGAAGTTTGGAGGAAACTATATTCCTTTTTGGACATGTTGACTTTGAGATGTAGCTATGTCTAGTGGGGAATCATTGATGTGGGTCTGGAATTCATAGCTCTGGGTCTTAGTTTTGAATCTTTTCCTTGTTTTCCTAATTCTTTCTAGCAATGATTCCAGCATTAAGGTCAAATCAGTGTTGGATATATTATATTTTAATATGTAATAGGTCTATGATCATCTTGTTGTGGGTGCAGCTTACAATCCATACATGCCTTTTCATTCTGTATGCTGCTTTGTCCATTTTCTCTTATAAATTCTCTAATGTGAGCCTCTAAACTTTCTAGGGATCTTGCTCTATATTTCCTGAAATTACATAGGTATTATTGTAGCATTTAGGGTATATCTATTCATTTCCCCTTATTCTAGCTACACTACTAGTTGATTTATTTTTCTGGCTATACACTTCTTTTAGGACACTTTTTTGCACTGTTGAGGCAGTTAGGTGATGTAGTAAAGAGAGTGCTGAGTTTGTAGCAAAGTAGACCTAAGTTCAAATCCCATTTCAGATGTATACCAGCTTGTGATCTTGGGCAAGTGATTTAACTTCTGTTTGCCTCAGGGTTGTTATGAGAATCAAATGAGATAATAATTGTAAAGCACTTAGCATAGTGTCTGGCACATTCTAAATGCTATATAAATGTTCTATTATTTTTGCTATTACCTTCTGTCTACTTCAACTTCCCCAATTGCAAAACAAGGCTAGTAATAGTACCTACCTATCATGGTTGTGGTGAGAATCAAACAAGATAATATTTTTAAAGCATTTAGCTTAGGTCTTGGCATATAGTAGTTCCTATCTACCTATTTTTTATTACTAGTGCTAGTGCTAGTAACATACTGCAGTCCATTTATACATACCATATTTTTCTTCCTTGGTCTATGTATGTCTCCAATTTCGATTCCTTGAGGATTTGTGGTATTCCATGATTCATAGACATTTAATATCAAAGGAAGAATATTAATTAAATTCCTTTAAGAAAGATGATAGATTGAGATGTTGAGTATTAGTCTAGCTGCTTCTTATTTTAGAATATCTAAGAATGTACTAAATAAGCAAGGAAAAATAACCATAATAGGTTAAAGGAAAAAATCTTCACAGAAAATAACAGCATAGATAATAAGAAAATGAACAAAGAAAACCTTCTAAAACTGAGAAGAAATTTTTTGGAAGTAGAGGAATCTAAAAGAAATTTCCAGTAGAGAATACATGGTAATTATAATTAGAATCTCAGAAAAGTGAATAGGGTGTCCACAATTACTCAAGAATGAATGGAATGTCTAATAATAAATTAAAATAAGTGAAAAGAGCCTGTGTAGTCATATAACATGTGGTACCATAACTTTGGAGGAAAATAGTGTTTAAGCTCTTTATGAGAAAGAAAAAAAACATACTGAGAAAGGATAGTTTAGAATAGTATCCAGGAAATTTTAGCAAAATAGTTGATATTGTTATTACTCAGTTGTTTCAGTTATTTCTGACACTTTGTGACCCCGTTTGGGGTTTTCTTGGCAAAGATTTTGGCAAGGCTTGCCATTTTCCTCTCCAGGTCATTTGACAAATGAGGAAACTAAGGCAAACAGAGTTAAGTTATTTACCCAGGGTCACATAGCTAATGAGGACCTGAGGCAAAGTTTGAATTGGGGAAGATAGGTCTTCCTGATTCCAGGCCTGGCACTCTATCCATTGTACCACTTGCTGCCCCAAATAGCAGAAACCTTGGGGTGGGGGGAGGTGCAGAGAAGAATGGAAGTAAAGGATTAAACAATGTAGTGATGCAATAAGAATTATTAGTTAACATCAAGAGGCAAAAGCAATATCGTTGGAACACATGAGTCTTATGATTAGAAGACTAATTGTATGGAGAAATCAAGATCTGATAGAAAATCTAAGAGGCTCCAGTCTAGCTGAAAATATGATGAAACAAAAAGGCACAGATGTTATATTTTTATGAAAATGTAAAGAACATTATTCTGAACTATTGGAACAAGAGTTCAAAATGTTGATTAAAAAAAATCCAGAGGAGTGATATCAGGTTTTAGCACCCAAGAAATGAGGTTGCCGAACTCCAGAGTTCTTAGGTCAAAGAGAAAATATTGTTAATGGCCAAGTAGAAATAAATCAAGATCAAGTACTGGGAGAAATCCAATCTAATTAAATTCAGTCCTAGTCAACAAGCATTTATTAGTTGCTTACTTTGTTTAAGCCTTGGTGCTTGGCACTGGGGACAAAAATCACTTTGAACCTCAAGGAGCTTACATCATACTGGAGAGATACAGCATTTACATAGACAAGTAAGCTTAAGGTAAGAGAAAGAGCACTTTTAAAGGAAAGTCTGGAATACCAAGTACTAAAAGTCAAGAAAATGGTTGACTTTCATAGATTAACTATCCTGCAAAGATGAGTACAATTCCACCGAAAGAGTTATATGAGTTTAGATTTTTTTTTACAGAATTAATTATTTCCAAACATCCCTTTGTATAAGCCACAATTGGGCAAAATCTTTGATATTCATGAAATGACAAAGGCTAGTAAAATGACTATTTATGAAGGGCTACCTGATGATTTGCCCTTCACATGTTTAAAGGTGGAGAAAACACGATTACTGTCCCTTGACAATCCCACTTTGTCTAAGGGATGTTTAGGGAAAGAAAAAAAAAAGATAGAGGCTCTGGACTTTGGTATTTGAAAAAAGTACCTAGAAAAAGAGAAAAGAGGGGAAGAATAGAACTTAGTACTTTTTAAAAAAGATTTTTATTGCTATCTTTTGATTTTACATCACTTATATTTCCCCTTATATTTCTCAGCTTCTGTCCCTAAACTGTGCCTTATAACAATGATTTAAAGACTTTTTTATTTTAAAAAAGGAAGATGAAGGCATCAAGAACAAATCAGTAAAACTTACCAATATCTTGAAAAATGACTGGACTGAAAGTAAAGTTACTTTAAGCATAGAATTTAGCAGGAAAGGATATTTCATGAAGCATACTCATCTGAGAGATCACAGAAGATTATGTATATGTATGTACATATACATATTAAAATATATATACACATTTGAAGAGTATTTATATGTATAAATATATATCCATATATAAAAATATATCCATATATATGGATACATTAGAAGTAGATAAACATGAGTCTATTTACTTTCGACTTAGAGAGGAAGTTATGAACTAGAATGGGGAAGTCATGGAAAGGAAACCCCATTCCACTTTCCCACACCAAACTATGTAGAGAGGGATGCTATTTTGGAATGGTATGAGGGTACCTCACAACACATTGCTATGGGCAAGGAGTTGGGCAAGTACTTTGTCATTTTCTGCTAAGGTACATATGGATAAGCTCCAAAGGATGATGATGTATTCCTTGTAATATGTAAATGACAAAATATACACATTATCTTTAGTTTCATTTTTGTTTAGTTATGAGCACAGGAATAGATGTTCTACCTCTGGCTGATTCTAAGACAGATAATATGTACCTTCCTTCATTTCCCAACTATGTGCCAGTTTAGCTCCCCACTGGGGATATCTGACATGTGTCCCCATGTCTTTGGATGAAAGCAGTACAATTCAGTTATTCAATTCTGTCTTTCAGTGCTTCCTTCTGAAGGCTTCTATCTCTGCTCTACTTCTTGATCTGTTTTGGATGTTTTGCCTTCTGAAATGACAGGGACACATTTAGTCTCAATTGTCCACTACCAATCAATTGTTAGTCACAGGGCCAATAAGTAAGCCAACCTAGCTGAAACATCAAGGCATCCTTGGAGGTCAAAACAAAGGTCAAACGACCACCACCACTTTGACCACAATCTCATCTCAGACCTTGATGGAGATGTTGCAAAACCCTGGAACCCAAGAGCATTTTAGAATAGCAATGCTTCTAGCCAATTGTGAAATGCTTTAACCTCCGTAACATACAATTTTTTCCAATGGAAATGACTTTAAAAATGAAGCATCATACCACCTTTGCTCTTATACCATAACAACCATCAGACCTTTCTATGTGATTTGCAACTGAAGTTTCCCATATGTATCTACCCATTAGAATGTGATTTCCTTGAGAGTAAGGACTATATTATTTTTTAATTTTTATCCCCTTGTACTTAGCACAGTGCTTTGCATATAGTAAGTGCTTAATAAATGCTTTATTCATTCATTCATTCATTCATTCATTCATTTTAGCGTTAAATTTAGAACTTTCAGCCTTTAAAGGTCATTTATAACCTTATTTCTTAGATGGTCCTTTGACATATAGCTTAGAACTAAATGTCCCTCAGGAAAAAAAAATCTTTTTTCCAAGGCCTTTTTATGAATGTTTCAAGATTGTAGCTAAATGAGTAAAAGCTTTTCAAATTTATCCACATTCCTTTTTCTAGGGAGTTGAAAAGAAAAATATCTAAAATCAGAGTTAATTTTTTTTCAAAAACATTTATACAGAGAAATATCTCTCAAAGGGAGATTTCTTTATCGGTCATACTTAATTATAGATAAACCACTCCATCCTTTCATGAATTTGGAACCAAGCTAACACTTGCCTTTATGAACCTTAATCAGCCATCTTAGTATTTGGATTTATGGGGCAAACACGGTGATTTACATCTGCTTTAGGGATGGAAGGGTAAAGGCTGAGATGAGGGGTAAAGTGTCCTGAGCACAAACTTTTGACACCTACTTTTATATCTATGAATAGGTTTAATTCATTCATAAAACATAAGGGAGTGGCAGAACAGATTAGAGAGTAAAACCCAGCAATTTACTATATACAAGAAACAGACTTAAAATAGACTCATTCAGAATTAAAATGAGGGATTGGAATAGAATTTGTTATGCCTCATCAGAATCCCAAAAAGCAGGGTTAGCAATTATGATCACAGGCAAGGAAAGTAAAAACATATTCAGTCAACAGATTATTAGTGGCAAACTCTGTTTTAGTTTAAGGTAACAGGAATATCAAAACAATATTTATATTCTATACAATGTCCCAAAAGTTTTAGTGCAGTTTTAAAGCTCTGGTAGTCTTTGGAATGCTCTACACTTCCCCAGCCCCAAATAACAACATATAAGTACTAAGAGGAAAAGCTAAGTTGAATTATTAGCAGATCTCAAAAGAAATATGACAGTCATCAGATACTTCAGTATTTCTCTTTCACACAGAAATCAAGACAAAACCTAAATAGGACAGGCATTATGATTTGAATTCAATGTCAGGAAAAACAGCTGGAGATGATAGAACTTTCATTATAATTGAATAGTAATCTTGAATATGTCTATTTTTTCTGTATCAACTGTGTTACAAAAATTGATCATGTGCTAGGACCTAATTTATAAATGAGGCAGAAAAATATTTTTAAAATCCTTGTGTATGAGGGTGAGTAATGGGGATGTTGGGGGGTGTATCTGGACTCCCCACTTGATAGCTTTCAATGGGCCAGTATAGCTAACACCTCACCCCCACATGGAGAAGACCTATGAGGGTATAGTTCTCAAGGGGATTTTCCCAAATGGATAAACTGTGGTGGGGATGTTGACAGATGATATTGGGTTTCAGTTAATACCCTGAGAGACTAGGTCCAATCTTCTGTGCCACTGATCTTGGGACAAGCTTCCCCCTACCCTGATTCAAAAAGCTTTTACTCTTCAAAATGGAGTTGGTATTTTTATGTCTTCCCCTTAGCTACCCGACGGTCTTCTCCCCTCAAGGTAACAGGCCCAAACTACAACTGATAAACTAACAAGGATATAGTTGAATGATATGAGCTTTCAGGGACTAGGGAAAGGGTTATTTTAGGGATTTATTTGAGGTAAGAGGGAATAAGGGAAGCAACCCTAACACCTAAGAATCCTCCTTCAAGAGATCAGCTCTGTTTTCTTCTGTAACTTGGTCCCAGAAACTGACTCTCTCTCTCTTTCACTATTTCCTAACTTTATTACTAGCTAACAAACAAGGAAATAACAGAAAGGAAAGGGTACAAGCTGGACTCAGAAAAGGTCCCCAAGTGCCCGCTCCCTCTGGAGTCCAGGCACTATGGTCAAACTGAAGGACAACTATCAAAGATTCCTCTTTATTGAAGATGAAGATCTGTAGAATGAGTTTAGCTGTTGTAGTCTCCAAAGATGCCAGTGAATTTTTGGTTTAGAAGAGCTGTTTCCTCCCAGATCCTCCCTGCCACCCTTTACCACCCCAAGCCCCAAGAAAAAAACTTGAATGTCTTCCTCCGTAATTGGCAGTTGGCCATTGGCAGTTCAAAATCTTCAGAATCTTCACCAAACTCCCTCCTTCACAGGCCCTTCCCAAATGGAACCTCTTCAAAATTCCATGAGGCAGCTTCAGCTCCAAATCCCAGATGTGTGCTTGATTGAATCCTTAATTTGCTCCCTTCCAACTCTTACACTTGGCAAATCACAACATAATATATAATCCATAAGAGAAATATCAATAAATGGCATAGACTTTAATAAAAAAATAAGTGCTATACTAATTAATGAATAGAGCCAGTAACAAAATAGAGAAACAATAAATGATTATGTTAAAGTATATTTTGATGATTGTACAACACACCGAAATCAGTGGGATATCACTAAAACAATCTTTATGGGGAAATTTATATCTATAAGCATTTGTATGAACAAAAGAGAAAAACAGACCAATGTAACAACAAAACTATTACTACTGCTGCTGCTACCACCAATACTACTATTACTACTACAACTACAAGAAAAACACAGAAAATCAATCACAAATACAAAAAAGGTGAACATTTGAAAATTAAAGGTGAAATAGACAAAATTAAAAAAACAAAACATATTGTTTAAGTGAAAAACATAACAGAGCTAATGTTTAAAATGACTAAAATAAAAACATAGACTGTTGAGATTGTTAAAAATAATTAGATTAAAATAGGGAGAGAAAAAAATTCAAATTACCAAAATAAAAGATGAAAAGGATAAATTAATAATAAATGGAAAATAAATTAAAAAATCTGAAACTTTAAACATTTGAAAATTACTAAAAAATACAAAATATCCAGTATAACAAAATGGGAATTTAAAAAAAAAGACAAAATATGAGAGAAATTGAAGAACTCTGAAAGAAAAAAAGCTTAATTTAGATAGAATTACAAGTAAAGATCAAACTAATAAAAGAAATTGAGGAAATAAATATAAGTAAAGAATAGGCAAAATATCTGTATTTTTAGACATGCTGATTTATTTAGAGAATTCTAGATAAGTAAAAAAAGAGACAATAGCTTTAAAAAATAATATAAAATGATAAAGGTGCATCAACTATTTGGAATATTCTAATGAAATTTGAGAAGAATAAAATTTTTATTTAATATAATTAGAAGCATTAAAAAGCTGGAAATTAATTTACAAAGAGATATAAAGGGTTTATATAAATGCAATTACAAAATATTTTTAAAATAACAAATTAAACAATTCTCAAAAATCCTAGAGTGGTTTATTGTTTGTCATTACAATGTAGTTGCTATTGACTATATTATTCTTCCGCTTCTTCTCACTTTGGTCTTTTATAAATTCATATATGTCTTTCAAGATTTTTTTATAAAAAGTTACTTACATCATCCCCAATAACAAAATAGTTTCCCTTTAAAGAAATTAAAGGCTTTTGCTTAAAGAAAAATCAATGAAACTTACATAAGAAGAAAAACTGTAGATTCAAGAAAAATGATTGTAATAAATATTCCGGATAAAAAATCAGATATCCAGAATATATTGGGAATTGTTGTAAATCCATAAGTTTAAGAAATTTTACCATGATAAATATGTATAGTTAAGCAAAACAAATCCCCATATTCACTATATACCCCGAGTCAATCAATTCTCTGTCTGGAGATGTGTAGTATGTTTCATCATGAGTCCTTTGGCATTATAGATGGTCATTGTGTTGACTGGAGTTTTTAAGCCTTTCAAAGTTGCTTGTTTTTACAATATTGTTATTGTAAAAATTATTCTCCTGGTTCTGTTTGTTTCATTCTTTTTTAAAAACATCTTACCTTCCATCTTAGAATCAATACTGTGTATTGGTTCTAGGGCAGAATAGTGGTAAGGGCTAGGCAAATTAAGTGACTTGCCCAGAGTCGCACAGCCAGGAAGCAGCTGAGGACAGATTTGAACCCAGGACCTCCTATCTCTGGGCCTGGATCTCAGTCCACTGAGCCACCCAGCTACCCCTTGCCTGTTTCATTCTCCATCAGATTCATCAGAATATTTTCCTTATACTATCCATTGGTTGTAAGTTCACGTCTTTCATACTTGATATTAAAATTTAGTTTTCTTTTTATATTGTTAGCTAGTTTTTATAGATTTGATTTAAAAATATTACTATTATTAATTAATTGGGGTTTTGTTTGTTTCAATTTTGTTGATCTCTTCTTTGAGTTTCAGGATTTCACTTTGGGTGTTCATGAAATTTTAATTTGCTGGTTCTCATATTTTTATTGTTGTAAACCCCTTTTCACAAAATAAAAATTTCCTATTCATCTTTCTAAAATTGAATCAATTTTTGCTGTTGGATTCTGCTTTCTAATTCATTCTGCTATCCTTTTTTGTTTCATGGACTACTTGTCCCATTGGCATTCATTGTTAATTGAGTATTTCCCTTCATTCTCTTCTTTTATGCTTTTCCTTTTTTTTTCCCCTCCACCTATTTATAGAGAACACTACCAGATCTCAAACTATGCTATAAAGCAGCAATCATACAAAGAAATAAAACAATCTGGTACTGGATAAGAAATAATGTAGTTGATCAATGGAATTAAATTAGGCAGAAAATATGCAAAAGTAAATGACCATAGCAACCCAGTGTTTGATAAATCCAAAGACCTTAATTTTTGGTGCAAAAATTCATAATTCAACAAAAACTGCTAGGAAAACTGGAAAGTAATCTGTCAGAAACAAGCATAGACCAACATTTTACACTATAGACCAAGATATGGTCAAAATGTGTACATGATTTAGACATATCGCCCAAGAAAATTAGGGAAAGATGTAAAAAATTACTTGTCAGATCGATGAATAAGGAAGAATTTTTTACCAAACAGGATATACAGAAAATTATGGGAGGTAAAATAGATAATTTTGAATACATTAAATTTAAAAGTTTGCCCAAACATAATAAATATAGCCAAAATTTGGAGAGCAATAAATTAGGAAAAATTTCTTAATTGTGTTTCCCTGACAAAAGTCTCATTTCTAAAATACATAGAGATTTGGGCCAAATTTCTAAAAATAAAAGCTATTCCTCAATTGATAAATGCTCAAAGTATATAAACAGGAAGTTTTCAGAGGAAGAAATAAAAGCTCTAAAAATAACAATTCTATGAAAAATACTCCAAATCACTAGTAAGTAGAGAAATGCAAATTAAAACAGCTCTGAGGTACTACCTTAGAACTATCAGGTTGACTAATATGACAGAAAAAGAAAATGACAAACATTGGAGGGGATGTGGAAGAGCAGATACATTAAGCACTGTTGGTGGAGCTGTAAATTGGTCCAACTATTTTGTAGAACAATTATGGGACTATCATGCCCAAAGGACTGCAAAAGTTTTTTAACCTTTTTAACCTTTAACCCAGAAATGCCAGTACTAGATACGTACCCCAAAGAAATAAAATAAAAAGGAGATGGACTCATATATACAAAAATATTTTAGCAGTTCTTTTTGTGGTGGAAATGAATTGCTCACTTAGGAGATTTACATTAATTGGGGAGTGCCTGAGCAAGTTGTGGCACATAATTGTGGTGGACTACTTTTGCATGATAAAAAAATTACAGTGTCCGGTTTCAGAAAAAGACAGAGAAGACTTATAAAAGCTAATGCAAGTTAACTCAGCAGGACCAGGAGAACATTGTACTGAGCAAGTTGTGGCACATAATTGTGGTGGACTACTTTTGCATGATAAAAAAATTACAAAGTGTCCGGTTTCAGAAAAAGACAGAGAAGACTTATAAAAGCTGATGCAAGTTAACTCAGCAGGACCAGGAGAACATTGTACATAAGTCACAACAATATTGTAGTATGATCAACTGTATATGATTTACTATTCTCAGAAACACAGTGATCCAAGACAAGAGAGTTCACAAGAGAAAATGTTTATTGTTGTTTCCTTAAGTTAAGCATATTGGCTTGTTATACATTGTATTTTCAAATAAAGCATAAAAGACTGAAAATAATAAAGAAGTAAGGAATGTGCTTAGCAACAATGTACTTCATATTAAAAAAAACTATAAACATAAGTCTTCTTACCCTTTTCATTTTACTCTTATCTTTCTTTTTAACTCTTTATAGATCTACTCTCTTAGAATGTTTTGCCTAGGACTAATGCTTTCTTTAATATACCCTGCTTTTTTATCCCCTTCCTTAATTTTCCTCCTTTCTCTCTTATTTTCCTACTGAGTGAAAACTTTCTGTAGCCAACTATGTGTATGTGTCCTTTCTTAGATCAATTCAGATAATATTGAAGTTCCTTATCCTTCACTACTTCCGCATGTATATAGTTTTCTATTTCTCTATCTCAATTTCGTGAGGCAATTTTCCCTATCATTCATCTCCCTTTTCCTCCTAGTGTATTTCTTTCTCCTTCTCCTTCTATTTTTCTTTTATGATCATCTAAACAGAACAGAATGACTCTCAGACTTCTGTCTAATTAGGTTCCCTCTAAGAATTCTAATGATAACTTGTTTCTTAGAGGACACATATTTCCCCTTCTAAGAATATAAACAGTTTATCCTTGTTCAGTCACTTATGATGGTTTATTCATATTTACCTTTTTTGGCTTTTTCTTAGCTCCTGTGTTTGTGCTTCAAAGTTGCTTCATAAGTCTGGTATTTTCATAAGAAATATTTGGAAACCCTCCAGTTATTTACCCCTTCCTCCATACCTATTCCCCAGGATTATAGTCAAATTTTGCTCAATAAGAGGTTAGTGGTTCTTCTTTGTACTCAAAGAGAACAAAAACGATATCAGGTGATGTCTTCTGATTTAAAGCATAAGTTGGATTTAAGTGAGGCAGAGTTGCACAGTCATCAGCCTCAGTGTCTCTTCCAGAGTCATCAAAATCCAGTGGCAAGAGAAAAGAGAGCCAAGATAACTGGTAATGGATAGCCCAGGCTTTCATTACCTTTAAGGCCATTGCAACAATTTTTTCTCATCTGCCCCTTCTACCCCCAAAAGTCTTCAAATGCCTGAGTAAACACCTCCCTAAACCACTGATGGATTTGAGATCCATCAGCTTCCCTCAATCTGGTTTAACCTACCTGCTGATTCAGTTTACTGGTATGTAGCTATGCACATGCTATAGCTTCTTGGAGCACCAGGTGAGAGCTGGACGGCCGGTTGACACAGAAGAAAGAAACCAGCCAAGCAAAGGGCTTGGCAAACCCTAACAACAAAAGGGTCTAGTCTTTCCTGAACATCCCATATGCCCCACTGTTATCACCATAGCTGCCTAATTTAGAGAAAGTATAGTGAAGGCAGCTGCTGAACTCAACCGTCTTTGAAAGTTCTGCAGGTTCAGGAAGACAAAACTGCAGGCTCTTCTTTCAAGTGGGATTCCTTCCCTGATTGTTTCCCCCATAGGCTTGAGACTAGGTTGGGGAATGAAACTAAGACTTTGCTCTACTCTTGGTGTCAGAGACACACACCTGATATTTGTTTTTGTTTTGTATTTTTCCCTCAAGAAGTAGATCTATCATAGAGTTCTGCTTTTAAAAAAAATCATTTTTATTATCATGCAAAACACACTTCTATATTGGTCCCTGTTGTAAGAACACACTTATATAAAACCAAAATCCCCAAATAAAACTGTAAATACACTGATGTGAAAGATAGTATGCTTTGCCCTGTCTCCATTGGACTCCAACAGTTCTTTCTCTGGAAAGGCTTGTCTCAGATCATTGCTTTGCTCAGAGGAGCCAAGTTTTCATAGTTGTTCATTGTACAAATTGCTGTGACTGTGTACAGTTTTCTCCTGGTTCTTCTTATTTTGCTCTGCATCAGTTCATGCAAATCTTTCTAGATTTTTCTGAAACCATCTTGCTTATTTCTTTTTCTTTTTTTTTTTTTAAAGTACTGCATATTTGTTCCAAGGCAGAAGAGTGGTAAGATCTAGACAATGGAGGTTAAGTGTCTTGCCCAGGGTCACACAGCTAGGAAGTGTCTGAGGCCATGAGTTCACATGGAATTCCTCCAGTTCATTATTCCTTTCAGCACAATAGTGTTCCATCACCAACAGATACCTCAATTTGTTCAGCCATTTCCCAATCGAAGGACATTCTCTCATTTTCCAATTTTTTGCCACCACAAAGAGTGCGGCTATAAATATTTTTGTACAAGTCTTTTTCCTTATTATCTCTTTGGGGTATAAACCAAGCAGTGCTATGGCTAGATCAAAAGGCAGATAGTCTTTTAATGCCCTTTGGGCATAGTTCCAAATTGCCATGCAGAATGGTTGGATCAATTCACAACTCCACCAGTAATGCATTAATGTCCCAATTTTGTCACATCCCCTCCAACATTCACCACTTTCCTTTGCTGTCATGTTAGTTAATCTGCTAGATGTGAGGTGGTACCTCAGATTTGTTTTGATTTGCATTTCTCTAATTATAAGAGATTTAGAACACTTTTTCATGTGCTTGTTGATAGTTTTGAATTCTTTATCTGAAAATTGTCTATTCAGGTCCCTTGCCCATTTATCAGTTGGGGAATGGTTTGATTTTTTTGTACAATTGATTTAGCTCCTTATATATTTGAGTACAAAGCTAATATGTTGTCTGAATGAAATTTGAACTCAGATGTTCCTGATTCCAAGTTTATCGCATTATCCACTATTTAACAAAGTTCTCTTTCAGATATAATGAAAATAAAATTTTCTTGTATTTGTTTTCTTGCATGTTCCTTTTATTTCTATCCCCAATGTTTATTTAATACAGTGTCTGGCTCATGGTAAGCACTTAGCAAATGCTTGTCACCTTACCTTGACTCAGTGCTTTTAAAATTGTGTCACCTCAAACCTGGACTTCCTTAGTGCTTACTTGGTATTATTCAACTGCTTGCCCGTCTTTGCTTTTTTGAAAAAAGTAAATTGTTGCATTGTAACACATTGGGCATTAGGAATCTAAGTATGATGATTGTGCTGCCATTGATGGAGAAAATAAAGTATTGTAGAGTTTTTGATTTGGGGTTAGTACTGTTTTACCCTCAAAAGAAAATCTTAGAGCAGTGATAGAAGTTTAAAAGATACAAATTTAGGCTGGATAAAATGTAAAAATACTTAAAAATTACAGATTGCCAAAATGAAAGGGGCAGTAGACAGTTCTCTCTCATTGGAGATCTTCAAGTAAAAGCTGGATAATAGTTTTTTGGAAATCTTATAGGATGATTCTTTTTCTCTCATGATTTGGATGAAATGTTCTCTAAGTTAAACCCCTTCCAATTCTTAGATTCTCTAAATCTGATTTAGATGAAAAAGAGAAAATGTATGCCATGTTTTCTTCAGTGACAGGACTCTTAAATGGTATTGGTTGGGACACCTATGTAAGAAGTATGGAAAAGACTAAGACTAGCACAAAATAAGAAAACATGAAAAGGTTGTGATCTGCACCTGTTCTTCCATTTATTTAGGTGCTAGTGAAGAGTGGTGTCAGTTTAGAGATGAGGATGCCATTTTAAAGAATCAGCAATCCAAATCCTTAGAATGTTAGTCATTCATCAAAGGAAGCTGTGAAGTATATTCAAAACACTAGCAGTTTAACTGGGCTTCCATCTGAATTACTAGCAAAGGTTCTGATGGTTCTGAACAACTGTATCTTTCCTTAATTTACATATTGTTGCCATTTTAGCAATGCAGAAGGGAGATGAATAAAAACAATTATCCTCAAAGACATTCAGTCTGGTCTTGACTTGTTAACAACGATAAAAGTCAGCAGTTAGTAGCATTTAATACAGCTGAACAAACCATAGAGTATCAAATAGCTTCATCTGGTGCATTTCTTCTTAGCGGAAAAAAGGCAGGGCTTTAATTAGGGCATGATTCTGTTTAAGTTCTCTAATAAAAGCTCTTAAAAATGATTGCCCTTACAGATGACAGTGTAAAGAACAAAGGACCTTGGGCAGTTTATTTATTGTTTGCTTATTAGTGTATTACACTGTTTGTATTTTGATGTTTAACATACCAAGAGAAACCAGGAAAAAGATTATAGGATCTTATTTAAAGTTGGAAGACACCTTAGAGCTAATTTATTCCATTTTACAGATGCAGAAACTGAGTCCAGAAGAGATCAAGTGTTACATAATAAAGCCAGGATTCAAACCCAGGTCCTGATTCTAAATCCAGTGCTTTTTAAGTAGAAAGACACATACTTTTATAAGAATACTTTGTTCACTGCTCTAGGCACTGCATTGATTATCCATTTATTGTGCATAAAGTGCAAAGTTCTGTACATAATTTGGGGAAAAAAACCAATCCCTTCTCATTAAGATCTTACCATTCACGTCAGAAATACAGAGAAGAGAAATTGGAATGAAGAGACATGGAAAGATAAGAGTAAGAGGATTTTTACTGCTTGGTCAAAGAATAGGCTTGAGCAAACTCAATTAATCAACATGTGCTTATTAAGTACCCATCCATGTCTAGGTTCTATGCCAGGTAATGGGGATGCTAAGACAAAAATAGAATAATCTCTGCCTTCAATGAGTTTACATCCTCCCAAGACAGACTATGTACAGAATAGATCCTAATAGGAAGGAAATATTAGGGAATTTTAGGAGGGAGGGTACAATGACCCTTTGTCATTAGGAAAGGCTTAATGTAGGAAGGTGCCCCTTGAACTAAGTATTGAAGAAAAGAAGAAATTCTAAGAGGCAGAGCTGAGGAGAGGGGCCATTCTAGACATGGAGTTGGTGGGATACAGATAGTCAATGCAAAGGCAAAGATGGGAAATGGATTATCATGTGTGATGAATAACATGAAGGCTAGTATAGCTTGCCTGTTGAAAATGTGAAGGGGTAAAAGCACATTAGGACTAGGTTGGGAAAAGTTTTAAATGAAAAGAAAAGTAGTTTGTATTTTGTCATAAAGGCACTAGAAAATGACTGGCATTTATTGGGTAGGTAAATAACATGTACTTAAGGAAAATCACCTTGCCATCTGTATAGAGGATGGATAGGAGAGAAGAGAGACCTGAAGCAGAGAGAGCAACTCGGATTATTCTGTAGTAGTCCAGGCAAGAAACACTGGAGATCTCTGGGCAGAGAGAAGGGGCCAGATGTAAAAGATGCCATGGTGGTAAAAATGACAAGATTTGACAAATTAATACATAATGTGGAGTGAGAGAGGGTAGGGAATCAAGTAGGACACTGAGGCTGTAAACTTAGGACTAAAAGGATAGTAGTGCCCTGAATATTGAAAAGGAATTTAAGAAGAAGAATGGGTTCTATTTTATACATAGTAAATTAGAGATTTGTATGGCACTTCCTGTTTGAAATGTCTAATTGGCAATGTAGGTGAGCCTAGATCTCATTAGAGAGCCTAGGAATGGATACATCCCATAGATTTGGGCATCATCTCCTTAGAGATGATAATTCCATTCATAGGAACTGATGGTGTTACCACATGAAAAAGTTTAGAGAAGAGAGCCTAGGATGGAACCTCAGGTTACACCAAAGTTAAGGGATATGATGTGGATGATTAATGAGGAAAGAGATTAACAAAGAATGGTCAGACAGGTCAGAGGACAATCAATAGGAAGCAGTGCCATGAAAACCTGGAGAAGAGAGAAGATCGAAGAAAACAGTATGGTCAGAATGGCAATAACTGCAGAATTTAAGATGAGGATTTAGACAAGATGATCATATTTACCAACTAATAGATTGTAATTTCAGTGAAAATCACACCTTAGTTGGGAGAGTGAATGAATGGAGAGGAAGGAGTGGCTTTAATGTAGAAAACATGTTCTAAGAATCTAATAAATGAAAGAGAGGAAAACTACAAATGATAGTTTGAGTGAGATGATGGAATTACATGTTAAATTATACTTAAAAGGAAAACAAAGCTCATATCATTAAGATTCACAGTTTTACGTGCCATCTTTTTCTCTTCTACTTTGTATTTGGAAAGACTCATTTTCTTTGGTGTTTGTTAAATTCACAATTTTGAAATTATATTTGGAAAAAAGTTGGAACAGATTATGTGTAGAGGAGATTGGAGGGACCAAGCACAGATTAAGTACGTATAGAGTTGAACAGCCAGTAGTACCATAGATAGAGTGCTGGGCCTGGAGGCAAGAAGACTTGAGTTCAAGTCCAGCCTCAGATATTTACTAACTGTGTGACTGAGGGCAAGTCATTAAACCATGTTTGCCTCAGTTTCCTCATCTGTAAAATGAGCTAGAAAAGGAAATGGGAAACCACTCCAGTATCTTTGTCAAGAAAATCCCAAATGCAATCTTGAAGAGTTGGACATCACTGATAAACAACTGAAACAACAAAAAAGTTGTACTGGTTGTCATAAATCTTATAATAGAGTGAGTTTGGGAAGGTGCCTGAAGACTTACAAGATGCTACAGTTGTACAGAAGTCCACCCCTTCGCTCCCCTCCCCAACACAACATCTACTTAGAGACAACCACACCGCAGGATAGCATTTCCCAGGATTTTAGAAATTGGTTGCCTTATCCTATTTCGGGGCAGTGTGGGTATGGTATTGTATAATAAGCTTCTGTGTTTTTCTGTGAATCTTCCAGCTGCTAGTGTTAGATATCTTCTAAAGAAACTACTTGAGAACCTTCACTGGTAGTGGTAGAGTTTCTACTTGAAAGCTTCCCTTCCCTCTGCTCATGTGCTAATGTTAATGTAATTAAAATTTTTTTTGGTAGCGACACGTTGAAAAAAGTTTTAATTTAGGTTCTTAGTGGAGGCAGTCTTTGTGCCCTGTGTGCAATATGGGAAAAGAATGGGTAATAAGTCAAGGCATTTTGTTTGTTCCTGTGAGAAAAGTAATACATTTTTCCCCCTTTGTATAAACCTATGGAAAGCTTCTCTATGAATGGTCACATGAGATCAGTCTTTGACATTCAGATAATAAAATTGTTCTCCATAAGTAGTTAAATCATCATGTTAGAACTTCTTAATTTGGAGTATATGGACTCCCCAAAGTGTCAGTGGATAGATATCGGAGAGTTTGTGGACTCGAATTGAAAAAAAATCTTTACTTTTACTAACCACTAACTGAAACTTAATATCTCTTTCAATTATTTGAAAGCATTCTGTGGAGTATATAGGATTTATCAGCATGCATAAAAGGGTCCCATGACACGAAAAATTAAGAACTCCTCTACTATAGAATATGAAAGGAATATGGATTAGCAAAATATAAATAGTGAGTAGAGAGACATTAGGTAAAAAACTAAAGGTCTGTTAGTCTGTTATACTTCTTCTAAATTGCTTGTAGAACCCTAGGATGATATTATCCTAGTACCCCTAAAGTATATAGCGATGGTTGTTTTTCTTTTCATTTATATTCACTCTGTTTGCCTCAATAGAATTAGTCACTGAGAATTTCCTCTAGTAGTCCCTTTTCAAAGTTTTAGACTCAAATAACGGTCGCAAGTCCAGCTACCTATTAAAGCACACCTGTTTTGTCTTTTAATTAAATATTAATTGTATATGTTTTCTCATATTTTCATTTCCTTTAGAGTTCACATGACCAAAGTGAAATAATACAAAAGGATTTGAAAGTCTTTCTCTCTCAGACTGAATCTGGGATGTGGAATCCTGTCGAGGAGAGATTTTTGACTGGTTGGCAGCCAAGCAAATTCAGCCAGTGTTGGGAATACAGTAGATGTCTAACAAATCTTGCAGAGTTTACTCAGCACTCTTCATTTGGGAAGGACAAACCATAGGATCAGACAACATTTAGCTACTTAGACTTAATTTCTTCACTAGTTTCTTCTGAATTTGAATTTGTTCTCTGGAATCCGAGTAACCAAAATGCAGAAGAAATATTTCCCTTTAAATTCTATTCCTTTTTCCCCTTCACCCCCCTTCCCTCAATCCATTCCATCTCTCAGGTCATTCCATTCCATTTCAAATGGCCTTATACAGGTCCCATTATGGGCTGCTGCTGTCACACACTGGACACAGTATAATTCAACATGACACATGGCGAGCAGAGATGTGTAGAAATACCTGAAACTATTAGAGCCAAACGGCCTTCTGTTAAAGTTTTTTACTGCCGCATAAATATTCTCCTGGCTGGCTGGATTCTCTAAGGAATAAATAGCCCATTAGAGGAAATATCCAAGTCACTAGCTTGGACCTGTAGGTCTTGCCCAAGAAACTGCCTGGGTTTGGTGGCATCTCATTCCTTTCTGCTGGTATGTCCTCTTCTGAGTCATTAAGGTGTCTTACATATTGCTAATTCTTTTAAGAAAGGAATCATAAGACTCCTCTGTTAGAGAGGGTCATCAGTCAATTTGTATTTATTGAGTACTTGCTATAGAGGATATGAGAGAAGACTCAAATCAGATGTTTCAAATAACTCATAGCTTTTGGATGTTAAAACATTCTTTTGTTAACTTTGTGATGAATGACCTAAGAATAAAAGAGTGGCATCACTTTAGCCAGAAAATCCAAAGTCACCTTCCATGGAGTTACAAGAAGACTGAAATTGATTAGCATTTGTAGTATAACTAGAAAAGACGAGAGATTTTAAGGTACATATTTGATTCACCATCTCTCCTTTCTCCCCCAATTAGATTGTAACTTTTTTGAAGGCATGTGCTCTCACTTTTTCATCTTTGTATTTCTCAAGTCTTACTCATGGTAAACACTTAATAAAATGTTTGTTGAGTTGAATTAAATGAATTTCATCTGCATTGTTTTCTCCTTCTGGCTCCGTAGTGAGTAGAAAAAGTCCCTAAAATTATAGATATAAGATTTTCTTTTATATATCTTTCTGAATAGTCTGGACTTAGGTCTCATCCCATGTGATCTATTTGGCAGCTTTTACAGACCCAGTCCTTTATCTACAAAATGTGAAGGAGAAAAAACATAAAACTCTAGGTTTTCTCTTTTAATGGCTCTAAAAGGATGATTTAGGGGCAAAGTTAATGTTGGTGATATCAAGAACTTAGAATTCTGTCAGAATAACCATTTTAGCTACATCTTCTCCAGTCAACTCTTCTCTGCTCCAAGTTCCAATCCCAAACTGATACAGCAAATATCGGAACAGAGTAGCAGAACATAAGGCAACTACATTAGTAAGCAGACAAGCGAATGTTCCTCCCGAATGTAAACATGAGGAGCATGTTGTCCTGTAGCTTTGAAAGTCTGCCCTGTAAACTTCAGGACAGAAAATTAACTTCAATGTCTCTTTGGCATTCATAATATTCCTGTGAAATGAGAACGAGGGGCATCTCCATTTCACAGGTAGGAGGATAGAGGCACAGATAAGTAAAGAATGCTAAAAGTAGTGATACAGTGAAAGCCTACATTTCCTCAGATTCCGGACTTTTTTTTCCCATTAAGCTGAATTCTCTCTCTCTAGCCTCCTTGTTATTGACTGATCAGAATTCCAACGAAACTCAATTTTAACCTTCTGTCAATCTAATAAAAACCATAGCTAAAGGTAGGTACTGTGCTTTATATGAGAGTAAGTTAGATTTAAAGAAAAGGATATTCCTTAAAATATACAACTTTGGAGAGGTAAAACAGCTGAAGCAAGCTATGCCAACAGTATGTTCAGGCAAATGGAACGTGAAGAGTTTTATGGGTGGCTTTAATCCTCTGAACCTTTATTGTGGTCACAGAAACATTGCACTATTTTCCTTGCTTTTTATGCTTTGTAAGCCATGTTCCACTATGTTTTGAAGTCCCTGGGGTATTGGCTTGCTAGGGGATTGCTGAATTCATCCCAGATTCACTTTGGGAAGAAATCTTTTAGCTCTAATGCCTTGGTCTCATGGCGATTAGGTCTGTGCTGTCTTCTAGCGCATTCTGTGGTAATAGCAATCCAGATATCATGTTCAAATGAAGTCATTTATGTGACAAAACTTTGCTTTATTTTGATGTTGGATTAGTTGGGAAGAAGGCAAAAATTTTATTTCAGCAGGTGGAAAAGGGTGTGGTCACACAAAACGGGTGAGAATTCTTGGTAGTGAATTGAATCAATCCCTCCCCAGATTTTTGCCATTTGTCAAGTAAATAACCAAATAAAAAAACCCCAAGTCTTCATTATCTATGGTATCTGGAGAATAAGAACAGAATGAATAAATGAAATCCACACCATAACTCTCAAAGTTCTTGTTTGTCATTAGTTTTAGCCTTTCTTTTCTTAAAACCATTTCCCAGATTTATGAATGAGAAATCAAATTTTGATGTTTCCCTTCATCTCCCAGTTTTATAGATGTCCTAGTAATCTTTGAAAGGGCAAAAAATTTGAGCAATGAGGAGAGGTCTTAGCTTTTCCTTTTTTCCAAGGCCAGATACCAAGGGGTAGGAAACTTGCTTTGTGGGGGATGAGATTTACTTGATGACAGATAAACTTTGAGAATCTAAGGTCATGTCCATTTTTCTTCATCTCTAGAACTTTGTCCACATAATGCTCATTTGCCAGAATCTTTTCCCACTCTCTATGCAACAATAACAATGTATAAGTGCTTACTAAGTGTGCTACACTAAGTTTTGGGAATATAGAGAAAGGCAAAAAACATTACCTCTAAACTCAAAGAACTCACTTTCTAGTAGAGGGAGAACATACAAACAACTCTTTGGGATATATATACATATAAACACAGTGTGGATGGGAGGTAATCTAAGAGGGAAGGCACTGGAGTGATGGAGGAAAAGGAGAAAGGACACTTATAGAGGATGAGATCTGTGTTGAATATGAGATTTGTGTTCAATATTGAAGAAAGCCAGGGAAGCCAGGAGCCAAAGGTGAGAAGGAGAGTAAAATTGAAAACCTACTCATGCTTAAAGTCTGAAATCACTTTTTTCATGGAATCTTACTTGACCCCTTGGGTCTTCTTATTTTTAAAACCCTTATGTTCTATTTCAATATCAATTCTAAGACAGAAAAGTATAGGTTAAGTGACTTGCCCTAGCTAGGAAGTGTCAGAGGCCAGATTTGTACTTGGGTCCTCCCAATTCCAGGCCTGGTTCTCTATACACTGTGCTACTTGGTGCCCTTGTTGAGTCTTATAATACTTTGCTTATACTATTTTAATTTACATATTGTATTCTTTTTTATTATGATGATGCGCATAGAATATCTCTATTCAATTGTAAGCTCCTTAAGTGCAGGAACTTCATTAATATTCTATCTACCAGGGGGCAGCTGGGTAGCTCAGTGGATTGAGAGTCAGGCCTAGAGATGGGAGGTCCTGGGTTCAAATTCGGCCTCAGACACTTCCCAGCTGTGTGACCCTGGGCAAGTCACTTGACCCTCATTGCCCACCCTTACCACTCTTCCATCTATGAGCCAATACATAGAAGTTAAGGGTTTAAATAAATAAAAAAAAAATTCTATCTACCATATAGAGTGGCTTGCCTATAATAAGTACTTAATAATATTCATTGAATGAATAAACTAATTTACACATATTTACAGAATAATTTGATAATAATGACATCATTTAACTCAATAATTTAAATTTGTGAACAGTTAGGAAAACCTTACAAAAAATCCTACTACTCCTATGTTAATAAGAAGAACCAAGTTGAGTAGGAATGTATGCTTCTTCTGGTTGGTTGAGTTCCATTGTAAGAATGAAGCTATGGCCTGAGGTTGTCCCATACATTACTAAGGGATATTAACATTTGCTTCCATGGGGACATTCAACATTCTATTTTGCCTGTAATAGGTGAAATCACCTCTAGGAATCAATGTGACTGTTAGATTTACTTGTATTCAATCTATAGAAGTTTAGAAGGCTGGGAAATGGCTTCACCACAGCTGGGCAGTGCTTCCCAGAGGGGTTCAACATCAGATAGTGGATCCATCTGCTGAGGATAATAGTAATGATGGGCATGGCACAGCCTGTGCCCATTCTCACCCCATGGATTAGGAGGATAATGAAAAGTAACACAGAGCTGGATATAGCTTAATGTAATTTGGTCCATCTTCCTAGATGCTTCAAATGATTTTCCTCTTGATTTTTCTCACATTCTTTCTTTGAAAATTATTTCTTTTTGCACATTTCAGCAATTATTCATGGTCTTCCCTTTTCAGGAAGAGATTTCTAATTCATCTCATGACTAACCCTAGTTGGCTGGAAGTGGCCTGAGTTGTGAATTAGGTTCTGAATCATGTAGATAACTAGCACCAAGTTTCTCCTACTTTACCACCTTTAAAACTATTTCCGTGCACGAGTGATGCTTAAGAGATACATTTGGCTGCCCTCGTTACCTACCTAACTTTGTACTGGCAGCAGATCTTAGATATTGAGATGAAATAAGCCCAGCAGATCCCCTTGGAGAATTATTGGAGGTGTGAAACACAGTACTGTTTAATAACTTCATTAAACTGGCCCATTAGAGTACAACATTTAGAAATTCAGAGCAAAACTAGGATTAAATTTGGGAGGAGAAAACGTCTATAAGTCAGAAATAAAAAGAGCTAGCATATTCATAGTACTTTAAGGTTTGCAATGAGTTTCATATATATTATTTCATTTGATCTTCGCAACAACCCTGGGAGGTAGGTCTTAATATCATCTTCACTTTACAGATGAAGACATGGAGGTAAAGAGAAGTTAAGTGATTTGTTCAGTCATGCAGCTAAGAAGATTCTGAGCCTGAATGAAATTAATTTCTTTCTGACTCCAAGTGTACCATTCTATCTACTGCATGACCTACATGCCTCAGTAGGATACCTTCATCTTACACCTGTCTAGAACCTCTTATTATTCAAAGCTTTTTTATATGACATGAAAATGCTTAATTTATTTTTTAAAACAACTGTGAAATATATCTATATCTATATATGTAAGATCTATATAGCTTTTTTTAAAAACCCTTAGCTTCTATGTATTGGTTCATAGGTGGAAGAGTGGTAAGGGTGGGCAATGGGGGTCAAGTGACTTGCCCAGGGTCACACAGCTGGGAAGTGCCTGAGGCCAGATTTGAACCTAGGACCTCCTGTCTCTAGGCCTGACTCTCAATCCACTGAGCTACCCAGCTGCCCTCCTATATAGCTTTTTTCCCACTCACTAAAACCCTCCAACAATCCATTGGATCTATGATCTCATTAATGAATGTGTTTATTCCATCAAATTAGGTCACAACCCATTCATGCTTGCTATTTCTATACTCTTCTTGTCCAGGTCCTTCCATAAGATGTCCACCCTAGGGCTTTCTTTGAGTACTTTTTTACATTAGACAGATATTAATGGAGACACAGGCTGCCACTGACTATATCTTAGTTTCATTATATCATTATCTTTTTTTCTAGTCATATTATTTTGACAAAATTCATTTTGTAACTTATCCTATGTAATATGCCGATCTTAGTGCTTTCTCTCTGTGATTATCTCCAGCTCAGCAAATATATACATATATTATATATGATAAACTCTCTCTCCATATATATAGTTGTTATTGTTCAGTCATTTCAGGTATGTCTGATTCTTCATGAACCCATTTGAGTTTTTCTTGGCAAGGATTCTGGAGTGGTTAAACATTTCCTTCTCCAGCACATTTTACAGATGAGGAAACTGAGGTAAATAAGGTTAAGTGACTTGCCCAGAGTCATACAGCTAGTTAGTGTCTGAGACTGGATTTGAACTCAGGGAGACTCGCTCATCTTCCTGGCACTCCATCTACTATACCACCTAGCATACACAGATAGATAGATATAGATAGATTTATGTGTGTATGTATGTATGTACGTATGACCACTCATGTATATGTAAGTATATGTGTGTCTTTATAAGTATGTATCTTGTTTGAACATAATTATTTGCATGCTCTGTCCCCTATTAGATCATGAGCTCTTTTAGGACAGGGCTGCTGTGTCCATTCTTTGTATCTTTAATATTTAGCATAGCACTTGAAACATAGCAAGCGCTTAATAAATGCACCAAATTCTGCTAAAGAAAGCAAGCAAGATTTATAGGCATTACATATACATTTGGTACCGACTTCTCCAATTTTCATTGTTTTAATTTCACCTGTTTCATCCTTTTGTTTACTATCACATGACTTAAATTTCATAAAGAGGTAATGAGCTAGGGATCTAAAATAAGATAAGCATTTTCAGACATGGTCTACCTATTGATCTGTTTTGTTTAATTCTATTTATTTCTTATAAGGGAAGAATTTTATTTGGTGGTTCATAGTATATAAGTGGATAGTGATGGTTAGTGGATAGTAATAGATATACACAACAAAATATAGGAGAATCACTAAAATGTTAAGAGACAAACAGGAGAAAATAAACAAAAGCTCAGAAGAGAACCTAAGCAAAGTAGATTTTATTAAACTTTTAAAATTTAGTATGTACTTTAAAATTATTTAACAAGTATAAATCTCATTTCTTGGTATTTTGACACATTTTTATTGTTACTGTTGTTATTTGTTATGTATATTGTAATGATTCTAAATAACATCATAAAATTTTAAGTTAAATTATGTTCCTACTTAATGCATATTTAAAAGCATCTATATTTTACTATTCTAAGAGGGTTTTGGTCCCCCAAACCATACATGATTTATTATTCTTTCTTTTAATAAGACATTATAGATTTTCTTGTAATCATAGCTGTTTAACTCTTTCCTTGCTATTCTTGATTATCTGGCTACAAAAATCAGTTGTTCATTGAGAGACTAGTTGGTATTGGGACTTTCATATTTTTCTCCTTGACAGATGCTCTTTCTCTTGTTCTAAAAATACATGTTGGTTTTAAATAAATAGTTTGTCATGGTAGACACTCATTTAATAAACATCTATTAAGCAAGCACTTATTAAGTGTCAGACATCGTGTTAAGCCCTGGTTATACAAAAAGAGTCAAGAGAGTTCCTGCCCTCAAGGAGTTTACACTCCACATGCCATTTTTGCCTTTGCTTTGATGCTTTGGATCTATAATCTAATCAGTGTGAATTTTTCTTTCCTGGGTATAGATTGCAACACTTCCACATATTCTCATTCTGTGTGATTTTTGCCCACATATTTCTATGAGTCTTCCAAAGAGAATCTATGATATGTGCCAGAGACTTTTTTCTGATTCTTTTAACATCCAGGGCTACAATGACAGAACCGAATCCATATTCATTTTTTGAATTAAATGAGTTGAGTTAATTTGTCCATTAAAAAAATCCCTTGCCACCGTCCATTTCTGATTATGTTTTTTCTTAAGGATGTCTTTTAAACTTTTTCTTGAATACTGTTAATCACTGGTAATTCTATAAACTTCTGTTCATCTTCCCATTGCTCTTCATGTTACTCAAAACTGATTCCACAAGGATTCTATGATCTGTCATCATGTGGTATTGCTGAGAGAATATTAGTGTTAAAGAGGTGGGCCACAAAAGTTGCAGTGGTAAACTTCAGATTGATTATTGAAAGCACTGAGCAATCCTCTGCTCCAAATAATTCATACTTACCTCAATTTGATCAAAGATTTACAAGGTGCTTTCCCACAATAAAATAATCCTGAGATAGGTAGTTTAGGTTTTATTAATTCAATTTTTAGATAAGGAAAGTGAAGTATCGTGTAATTATTTAATTTATTCATGATCACATTAACATAGCCAGTAAGTAGTAGAGGCAGGATTCAAACTTCTATCTCCTTAATTCAAGCCCCTTGTTTTCCTACTACAACATGCTTCCTCGAGTCCATTTAAATATGATCAAACCTGATCTTTTTCCTCCTTCCTTCTTCATGCAAAGTTTATTTTTTTATTAGCAGTACCAGTACAAGGTATTAGGACTACTGATGAACAAATATAGTGAGCTACCCATTCAATAGCTTGCATAATCTATGACAGTGATGGGCAAACTTTTTAAAGAGGGGGCCAAAGGAAAGGAAATGCTCATCTGTCAGTCTGTTTCTAAGGCAACTCTTTTGAAGTTTCATTGTATTGTGTCCTACTCATTGTATTCATCAGATTAGGAATAATGTCATGAGGCAGTATAGAACATTTCAGGGGGCTACATCTGGCCCACAGGCTATAGTTTGCCCATCACTGATCTATTATATATATATACATATATATATATACATATTTATTCACTGTCTTTTTACATAGAAGTATTTATTTTGAAGGGCAGTAATTATCATTGAAGAAACTTTTTTAGCATTGTAGTGCTTTAAGCGTTCATCAGTGAATAGGAACATTTAGGGAACTTTGCCATCTTGTGTCCCATAATAAAATCTATTTCTTTCTATTTTTTATGGTGTTTGGGGCTGGTAATATCTAGTTCCTACAATAGACTTCTTGAAGGAAATCTTTGTGAAATACTATTGAGGGTTCTGAGTTGTTTGCAAGTCTTTAATTACTTAATCTTGAATCATAATTTCCAACTTTCATTTTGTAGCTATCTTTTCTTTTATTTCACTTTGACATTGAAGTCATTGAGTAGCATAACTTAAGTTGATTTCCTTTTGGAGGATCTTGTAAATTTTTTCTTAGGATCTAATCCTTTGCAAAAAAGCATTGACACATAATCTATAACTATCTCCATGATGTTGTGTTTGCTTTCAGTCATCTGAAGGATTGCAAGTCAAAATGACCAAGTGAAAATATGTTCCTTATTGCCTTTGGGAACATTATGAATCTGTTGCTGACAACTCCTTTTTCTTCTCTCTGATGAGAACCTGTGGGCTCTTTTCCCACTGATATGCAATTTCTTTAGGTCTTCTTATTTAATTTGTATCAAGTATGTCAGTATGGGTGAAGGTTTGCTACCAAGTAATGAATTATTTAGGGACAGCAACTCATAAAGACTTCTCTCTAGATGTGGAATGCTTTCAATCTATTTCAATGAAATTACTGATCTTTTGAAATATCTAAGTACAATCTGGAAATTAAATCTTGTAGAATCTAACATCAAACCTCCTCCTTCCTGGGACCTGAATTACTATGATTATATACCTTGAATTCATCTCAATCGAATTAATAAACAGTGTCCTCAACACATAACCTTGTACTCAACAGGTAGCTTTTCTTGTTTGTGTGTTTATGTTTCTCATGACAACTTTTACCTTGAAGTATTCCACTGCTTTCCTAACCCAACAGCTGTAGGGGTTTTAAAATCTCGTTTCTTCCTTCTCTCTTTCTCTCTTTTTGTAACTCTCAAGTAAGAGGAAAAAAAGCAAGAGAACAGAAGCAGCATATGTTACGTATATATGGTGTGCTTTTTCTTGTTTGATCCTCACATCCCTAAAAGTTAGATACTTTTATTTTCCCAATTTTATAGGTCAGGAAGGGCAGACTGGTTCAGTCAAATAACTAAAAAGCAACATATAAACTCACATCTTTCATACTCTGGGTATAGCACATTGCCCAACCTAGTTGCCTAGAGAAACTAATACTTTTCTTTTCCCCTTTTCAGCTCCATCCTTTCTGCCTCCTCAATTCTTCAAATTTCAACTGTTCAGCTTTTTTTTCTTTCTTCCCGCCTTCTTCAGAGTTCCCATTTACAGATGTTCATTGGTGCTCATCATTCCCTTGGCTAATGTCAAGTAAATAAAATATGGAGGTCAGTATATGCTATGGCTTTGCTATTGCCTGGCGTTGTTTTTAAAGGCTTAAATTTTCCATCAGATTTTTTCATAGCTTGTGTTCATCTATCTCATGTTCTTGTTGTTTCCCTCCTTCCATACCTCATGATCTGTATCCTTGAAATGCTACGATTTCTGTAGGAATTAACTTTCCTCCTTTTCACTCCTTCTTTCCTTCTCATCTTAGTGGACATGTTAGCAAGTCTAGGTAAAAGTCTTGTGGGCTTTACAGCAAAACTCAGAGATAGTTAAGGCAAGGATCCTCATCCCTGTTTTATTGGTGATGAAACTGAGATGCACAATGTTTAAAATGTCTTTCTCTAGTCAACTAGCTGATTACTGGCAAAGGCATGATTGGAATCCAGGTCTCTTAATTTCTAGCTCAGTGCTCTTTTCATTCTGCTCTTGTAGTCAGAGGGGAATAACGAACTACAGTCCTTGACCCCTCAGAAAGGGCACAGACCAAAGAAAGACCTCCACAAAGAAGTCTCTCATGTACTAGGCTGATGCCTCATTGTGGTATGGGTTACGTTAGTCATGTCATTAAAAGTTTCATGATGCTTTCACATCAATATTATATTTTGAACGAGATATGTGGTGGTATGACTTCCAGTTTTTAATAAATTTAGGTAAATAGCAGGGCAATGATCCTTTAATTATGATGCTTTAAAGTAGCCACCAAGCTGTCAATAATCCTTTTTCCTTGTTGTTATTTATATTGGGTCTCCTTGGGCAGTAGAGAATTAGTTGGCCACTTCTGATTTTTCCCAGAACTGCTTGTTTCCTGTATCTTGAAGCCTACACATTTAATTCAATCATTTTCATATCTTGTGCACTAAAGAGACTAAAAGCAAAAATCAGGTTTGTGCAGTTAGATTGATAAACAGATGCTAATTCAATGAGACACAGCTGCTGCTGCTGAGCCAGGAAAAGCGGGTCAAGGTTATAGGGAGAAAGTGCAGGATTGTCACATAGCTGTGAGCAAAAAATTCTCCACGTGGAATCTCAGCTCCCCACTCCCTCCCCCCCCCCATCCTCTTCCTATCTGTGGATTGCTTAGTGTGGAAAAGGAGACATGCTCATAAACATCCCTGGAAGTGAGGAAAATCCAAGAATTGGAACATTTTCTAGTTTGTAATATTTAATTCAGTCTTTTCTGATCTTCAGAAAAATCATATCTTTTGGGAGATCTCATGTATAAAATAACAATGAACATTTATCATTTATTGATTATTTTTGAAAAGCAAAATGGGGTCATGCCTTAAAGACACTAAGCATCTTGAACAAATTCATCCCATATGAATGGGACGTCAGCATGCAACACAATAATAAGGCTTCTGGTTTCAGTTTTTTGTTGAAATAGAGTTTATAGGTGGTTAAATTTGATTATTTATGCAGAAGGACTTTTTTCCCTCAAAGGATGTTTTAACTCATTCCATGTAGTTCTGAGCTGAATTTGGAAGTGATATAGTTAGTGGCTTATAAGGACAGGGAAAATAAGCCATAAAACATTTTAAGAAGTATAACTTAGGATCATAGATTTGGAAATGGAAGGAATTTTAGAGATCATCTAATATAATTCCCTCAATTTACAGATGATAAAACAAAAGCCCAAGGGAGGGAAATGACTTATTCAAGATAACAAATAAGTGGTAGAGCCACTTAAATAATGCCTTCTAAATCCAGTGTTTATTTTTGTTTTCCTTTTTCTTGTTTTTATTTATTACTTTACATTAGGAGTTTCTAACCAGTAAACCATCATCTATCAGGAGAGCTTGATATCTGTCCCAGCAATCATCACAATACATCCATTTTCACAGTCCATTATATATCAAGGCTAGCAGAAGCTCTGCTTTCTTTGCTATCTTCCAGGCCTCTTATATAGTTTTGGGACTTGAATAGGAGCAGCAGCATCTCCTTTTTTTCCTGCTCCTCATTTTCTTCCTCCTCAAGAATGAAAAGCAACTCCCCTTGAAAAGATCAAGGACAATTCCTTTAAATATGACTTCAACTTCAGATTTTCTGTGTTGGATTATAGCTGATTAATGAACAAAAACCAATCAATCATAGAAGGACTTTTTTTCCTCTATTAGAGCTAATGAACAAAAAACCCCAACTACTCAGTTGCAGGAGAGTAAGTGTAAGGAAGCATAGTATGATGGTGATTATGGTGAGGCCTTAGAGGTGAGAAACCTTAGTTCTAGTCTTGTTTTACTTATCAGCTATCTGTTGAATAGTAATCAAGGCACTTTTTTCTAGGTCTTAGTTCCCTCATTTGTAAAATAATGTAGTCATCCAAAAGGACCTCCAAGATTCATTCATTTTAAAGGATACATAGCTTAGAAAGGTATAAACGAATTGATTTTAAAAAGAACTCATAATTATCATACCGCATTGAAGGATTTAATTTATTTGTTGTTTGTTTTTAGCTTTGACAAGGGATATTTGCTAAAATGATAAAGCAAGTACAAAAGTACAAACACATCTCCCCCAATGGACCATGCTCTCCCCCTTACCTCCTCAATCCCAAGGAGAATAGGCTCAGAATTAAAGCCTTTAATACTAAGCATTTTCTCCATCAAGTTCACTTCTGGTTGTGTCATAGACACTGGACAAATTGCTACCTTGGCTCTGCCTTGGCTGCATGGCTGATCTTTGGACTGTGCTTCCCACTAGGCTCAGCAGCTCATAAACTCTAATATCAATTTCAGTTATCAAACCTTTGATGGATCTTTGAAAGCTGGCAATATCATAGTCTATTCTCCCTCCACAACAATCATTCATCTCAGATAAGCAAAGTCAGAAAATCAGCTTCACTATGCAGTCATGGCTTCATGTTAGTCTAGGTGGGAAGAGTAGATCACTGAAATTATTTCTCCCCTTTCCTAGAGGCTTATAACATACTGTCTTTAACCTGATCTACACTAGCTAAAATGACTTTTAGACATAATTTTCTAAATAAATTTTAGCCATTTTATGAAAAACCCGTAAAGACTTAAATGAACTGATACAAAGTGAAATGAGCACAACCAGGAAAATATTGTACGTACTCACAGCAAAATTGTACAATGGCCAATTTTGAATAACTGAGCTATTCTCTGTAATACAAAGGTCCAGGACAGTTCTGGAAGACTTATGATGAAAAATGCTACCAACTAGAACTGATGAAATCTGAAAGCACATCAAAACTTTATTTTTTGTGTTTTTTGTCTTTTTTTCATGGCATGACTAATATGGAAACATGTTTTGCATGACTGCACATACGTGACCTATATCAAATTATTTCCCTTCTTAAGGAGAGGGAAGAAGAAAGAGGAAGGGAAAAATTTTGAAACTCAAAATTTAAAAAAATGTTTGTAAAAATATTTTCATGTGTAATTGGAAAAATATAGAAAAGGAAAGAATTAAGTTTTGGCTATTTTACTAATCTCAGTGATAGTGAGATAGTTAAGAATAGATGCTGTCATTCTTATTTTGCAAAAGAGAAGATTGATGCAAAAGAAAATCAATCCATCAATGAGTATTTATCAAGTCCCTACAATATGCTAAGCCCAGGAAATACAAAGAATAAGCAAAGAAATAACTTGCCTCAGGCTCATTCATTAAGGTGGGAATAGAGATTTGGATTAGAACCTGCAGGATCTGATTCCTAAGCCCATGGACAGAAGTTTATTCTTGATATGTTGTATAACTGAAAGTCACTGAGGGGTTTGAGAAGGAATGAACGCAATATGGTTTAGTTGGCATGCTTGATGGACAATTTTGCCTTCAATATGAAGTATACTTTGAACTTTGGATAAGATGAATGTGAAGATGCCCATGAGGAGGAGGTGACAGGATTAATTATAACTTAACCATAGCCTGACAAATGCTTATGTCAAATAGGCCAGTAGGGCCTGGAAGAGATACTTATTTATAATCTAATTTGATCTTCTTTGCAAGGATGTGTTGGTATTTTCAGGCTTAATATTGAAAATTATCTTCTCAATTTAGAAAGTTTATTTTCAGTTGGCTGCAGCACATAACCAATAAGAGATTAGACATAAAACCGAATGTACAGACATCATCCAAAAGATATATGCCTGGAAATGGTATGCAGGAAAGTTCTGATGAGAGAGAGAGCTATGTTTGTTCTTCTCTAACATTTAGAGACTTAGAGGAAGGTCAATTTATGGCAAGACATATTGGTGTTTGGTTGTTTCAGTCGTGACCCCATTTAGAATTTTCTTGGCAAAGGAACTGGAGTGGGTTGTCATTTCCTTTTCCAGTTCATTTTATAGATAAGGAACTGACTTGCCCAGGGTCATATAGCTAGTAAGTGTCTGAGGTTTGATTTGAACTCATGAAGATGAATTTTCCTGTCTCCAGACCTGGCACTCTATCAGCTGAAGCACATATCTGCCTTGACAGAACATTGAAGAGCCAAATAAATTGGGTAGGCATGGATGGAGGGTGATCTACTTTTTCAGATTCCTAATAAGTCAGCAGGGCAACAAAGCTTTTTTGAGCATCATAGTAGCCCTGTGAGGTACTACAGACATTATTATCCCCATTTTTTAGATGAGGGAACTAAGTTTAGTGAGATTAGCTGACCTACTTATGGTCACCCAACTAGTAAATACCAGAGGCAGGATTCAAATCTAGGTCTTCTGGATTCCTACTTTAGCACTTTGATATACTATGCTGTTAGAAGACACTCCATTCAGTGGGGCAGACTATAACATACTTGTGCTTCCACCATCTTGTCTGGCTTTTGATGAGGTCATCATTCAAATCTTCCACAAAGGGTTCATTCCAATTTTCCAGGGGCAAGCATATATTAAGATTATGTTTCTTTATACTCAGTAAGGACTAGTGTAGCACCCAGGTGGGCTATTCATTTGTTTATTCCTCCCACTCACTATGTGGCTGGCCTGCCTCCTTTTTCAGGTATCATGTGAAATCCTATACACTATTTTTTTTGCACATAGTATATAACATGCTGCTACTAGTTGAAAATATTTTCCCCTCTAAATTTAGAAGATAATTTACATTGACTATTAACCATTTCTACAAAAAAAAAGATGAAATCAGATTCCAAATAAGAACCCCTTCTAGGCCTTGTTGGACTTAGGATGCTCCAAACTTAGGATGTTCTGACTCTATACATTAGAATGAAAAAAAGGAGAAAAGGCTAATGGAGAACTTGGCTGCCTCCAAGACCACTTTGTTTTGAACCCTTACCTTCCATCTTAAAATCAACACTGTGTTGGTTCTAAGGCAGAAGAGTGATAAGGGCTAGGCAATGGGAGTTAAATGATTTTCCCAGGATTACACATCCAGGAAATGTCTGAGGCCAGATTTTAATCAGGACCTCCCATCTCTATCTTCCTCTCCATTCACTGAGCCCCTTAGATGCACTCCTACCCCCAACTCTGGCCATTTTAAATGAAGAGCCTCATCTAGAGTTGGTAGAAATAAGGGGTATTGGAAGAGCAAAAAGATGGAAAGTTGCTATATTCAGAGAAGAAAAGCATAATGCAAAGGGAGGTGGTTCCCTGACATTTGGCCTTAGGGGGAAGAAGAGTTAGATCCATTTAGGAATGTCTTTGAGACAACTTTTCTAGGTTCCAAAGAGTCAATTGTTAAATTTTCAGTGTGAACATTTACATCTCAGAAATTGGAAAATTACAAATCAGTGCTTGATTTATTGTTTGCTTGTTGTCTAAATTTAAGAAAGTAATGAAGAAAGTGTTAAAGTAGATTAAATTTGGGGGAAGTTAGGTGCTTTAGCTGATAGAGTGCCAGGTCTAGAGAAAGGAAGATTCATTTTTGTGATTTCAAATCTGGCCTCAGACACTTATTAGCTGTGACCCTGGGCAAATCACTTAACCCTGTTTTTCTCAGTTTCTTCATTTGTAAAATGATCTGGAGAAGGAAATGGCAAAGTACTTCCAGAATCTCTGCCACAAAATCCCCAATTGGGTCACAAAGAGTGGTGTATGATTGAAAAATGACTGAACAACAACAAAAACAATCTTAATAGTGTTATATATCTTTTCTTCTCTTGTCTTCTCTCTCTTCTCTCTTTCTCTCCTCTCTTTCCTTCTTTTCTTCTTTCTCTCTTTTTTCTTATTCTTTTTCTTAGAGGGAGAGAAAGAATAAGAGAAAGAAAGAGAGAGAGAGAGAGAGAGAGAGAGAGAGAGAGAGAGAGAGAGAGAGAGAGAGAGAGAGAGAGAGAATTGATTGTTAAACATTTACCAGAATAAACCTGGATACAGCCTTCTATGACAACTGGCATGAAAGGAAATCAGGGAAGGAGGGAGAAAAAAAATGCAATCCATCTGGTCTGGAAGGAGAGAGGAAGTTTTTATATCAGGTTTCTCCTGTATTCTTCCTATCATTCCCAGTCTAGTCAGTTCACAAATCAGAGTCCAAGGGAAATCAACCTAGTCTTAGCTAGTTTCTCTAGAGCTAATTCTTCAGTAATGCTTCACCTCAAACACAGCTCATTGATGTGGTCTAACACTTCTTCCTTCATAAAAATTTCTAAGCGAAATAAAGTTATTCATTTTCTGAGCTCAGCCATTAAATAGCTAGATCAAGAGATTTGGGAGTGACAGAATTCTTTCTTATTATCAGCAGAAGTCCACTCTTTATCCCTAATCATTTGGGCTATAGAGTATTCTCTTTTGTAACAATTCCTTTCAATACACATTTATGTGGCAATAAGGTGCTCAGAGTTGTAAGTGTTGGTAATATAATGATAAAAATAAGACAATTCTTGCCGTCAGGGATCTTTCTTTCTGGTAGACTGTGAGGGGATAGTAGGAAGAGGAGCAGAAGGAAATAAAAAGATATGTAGATAAAGAGATATTAAGTAAAGTGAGAGAGAACACAACATCTTTGGAGTAGGGGTTTCTTTCAGGAGTCTGGGACCTACAGCCTTTGAGATGGCAGAGTCAGACTGCTGAGTGAAGAGCAATTCTTCTGGTAGGACAATAAGATGGTTCAAATAGTTTTCAGATCTATTTGTCAGATCTTTTGTACTGAAGGGAGCTAACACATCTAGGCAATTAAGGAGACCTCTGAGGATGGAAAGAGATAAACATATTATAATATATTGAGCACAGCAAAAGGATAACCATGTAGGGTTCAACACAGGCACATGTCAAAAACCATGATGCTTTGACTCAAGAATAAGAAAAAAGGTTAGTGTAAATCTCTACAGAACTCTGATCAAGGGTTCTAGAAGCAGGCATCCTAGCATATGCCTATCCTGTGTCTCGTTTTCTTTAATGAATTTCTAGTTTCATTGATATGAGAATTCCGTCCGTTAATGGATATCGCACCTTCTGTAACATCCATGATCCTGAGAGGGGTTAAAGCTGCATCACAGAATTCCATAGTGCCCCACCTCCCTTGGAGTTCATCCTTTGTGATTTTTGCCTGTAACTTTTCATGAATTCTTCTAAGAGAATCTATCCTACACAATGTAGGTCCTCCTCTGTTTTTTTCATATTTCAAGTGTACCACTACGGCCTTCTTATTGTCTATCTTATCCCTGGGTATTACTCCATAAGCAGCCTACCAAATTATATGATAATTCTTACTTTAATGATGTCTTTTATGAACGAATGAGTAACAAATAACATTTATTAAACACTCATTATGGGCAAAGGACTGTGCTAAGCCCTGTGGATACAAATAGAAAAAATAAGACAATACTCAACCCCAAGGAGATCACATTCTAATGAGGATGATAATGTATGTGTAAGGTTTCAACTGCAGGTTAGATGAAAAGATCCCATGGTCTTTATGGTGCAACAGCAAAGAAAATGGAAATGCCTCTTCTTTAATGTCATTTTCACTGATAAAATGATATTAGTTTCTGATGCTGAACATTTTTACTGTGCTTAGGCTTTTGTGGTGAGAACTTTTCTTCAGAAGTTGTTGCTGTAGCCACTGAAGGAACAAGAACCAGGCTTCGTTTCTAAAGGTATTGCTTTACAGGATGATGGCTGAGGGGATTTGTTTGGAAGCATTGCTGTTCCCAGGATTCTGTGTTTCTGGATCCTGGACTGTTTTCATTAGAGTTTGAGTAAAGATAGTAGTTAAAGTGATGGTGAGGATGGCTTCGCTTCACTCATATAATTTGCCTCATTTCTCAGGGTGCTTTGATGCTTCAGATATACCAATGGCAAACAAGGCACCATTTTCTGTAATTCCTTTGATGTATCATATATCCTTCTGTTACTTTTTGGGTTGCTTTTCCATTGTTAACAGTAATGATAAATATCTGATGTTTTTATGATTTCTAGGCACAAGTAGATTCATATTGATGTTAAAACATGGACTTTTATGGCAAGCGAAACATTTCAAAAGAATGGAAAAGGTCATTATGGTGAGATGTCTGGCAAGGTCTCTAAAATAACAATGAATGGCAGTAATATCTGAATTAGGTACAGAGGCCACATGCAAGAAGGGTCATTTTAGCACTCCACAATGATACTGGCACTCAGAATCCAAAAGAGACGTATCCATTCAAAAGTGAAATTTCATTAGGGGTCCATGAAAGAAAGAAAGAAAAGCTGTTAGTTATCCCCTTATCATGTGTGTACTGTCAACTTGAGCTAACTTTTTCCTGGATTCTGTGTGTACTTGTGGGAAAGTACATCCTAGACTTTTGAGGAGGTTACTCTTTCTAACTGTAGTTATTATATTTGCTTAGTAAATATCCCTAGTAGAAAACTAATCACTGGGATGGGGGTTGGGGGAAGTATACTGGGACCCATGAGCAACAGTATTAAAAACTCTCAATGCTACAATCAGAGGGAAGGCATAGTTAACTGTCCTTGGGTATGGTAGGAATTGGGAGAATAAATACAGGAGTGCTACAATAGTTACACATTGGACTGAGCAATGTAGACAATGTTAGAATGGCAATGCCTATTGTTCAATGACTACAAAAAAGAGGTGGAGTTTCTTAAATGGTTTCTTCAAGAAAAATTTTTCTCTGTATGTGAACATTGTATAAGGTTCTATAACAAAGGTGCCATTTTGTTTAATGGTGTTGTGCATTAGCATCAGATATAGCTTAAAATCAAGATGTATGCTTGCCAAAGGTGTTTGATGGACTATATCCTACTTTTTTATTTTGGTTTGTCCCTTGTTTTGATTAACAACCAAAGGAATGGAATTATGATGTTAGGATTTGGAGATAATTCAATTCAATAAACATTTATTAAATGGCCACTATGTGTCAGGTACTGCGCTGAGCAGTATAAATACAAAAAGAGGGAAAATAACAGTATCTGCCATCTAGGAGCTTATAATTGAATGGGATAGACAACAGATATACAAATATATATGAAAGAAAGCTATATATGGAATAACTAGGAAATAATTAAAAGAGAGCAAGCAGTGGAATTAAGAGAGTTTGGTTAAGACTTCCTGTAGAAGGCAAGATTTTAGATGAGCCTTAAAAGGAGGCAAGGAGGTCAATAGCCAAAGCAGAGGAAGGAATAAGTTCCAGGCATGGGGGATGGACAAAGAAAATACCGGAGCTGAGAGATGGAATGTTTCCTTCATGGTCACTGTCACTTGATCAGGGAGTTTGTGTCTGGGTCTAAAGAGTAAGAATCCTAGAAAGGTAGAGAAGGAGGCTACATTATGAAGGGCTTAAATGTAAGAGCATTTTGTATTCATTCCTGGAGGCAATAGGAAGCCACTGTAATTTATTGATGGGGTGGGGAGACCTGATCAGGCCTTTGTTTTAAGAAAATCATGTTAGTGGCTGAATGGGCTGTGGTTTAGAGCAGGGGTCAGCAACCTTTTTGGCCATGAGAGCCATAAACACCACGTTTTTTAAAATGTAATTTTGTGAGAACCATACAGTGCTCACAGTGCGTTCCTGTAACAGCACCTGAAAAAAAATTGACTTTATGGCTCCTGCAGAAAGAGCTATATCTGGCCCTCAAAAGAGCCAGATATGGCTCGAGAGCCATACGTTGCCGACCCCTGATTTAGAGTGAAGAGAGACTTGAGGCAGGCAGAATCACCTGCATGCTATTACAATGAATACTACTCTGTGGGTCTTCTTACATTTATATTCTATTTCTAGTTTGAATCGTTGCTCACTCTGCCTCCACCCAAACTTACACTAAATGATCTCATACTGCATGATATAATACTCACATAAGCCACCCCTTTTACTCTCCTTCCACAAAGTCCCCTCATTTTGCCCTTTGGTGCCTTTTTTTCTCCCTTAATGTTGTGCATACAATTTACTTTAATTGGGGGTTCACCTATGTAAGAATGTTGAAGGGAGAGGAGGAGTATGCAATATTCCCAGAAAACCTTAAGGATGAGGCTCTAGAAATCCTATGAGGTAAAACCGAGGCACAACTGAGAGGGGAGAATTGGAGGGTATCTGATTCCTTTGAGAAAACCAGGCAGGAAATGATATTTATCCAAAACTTTCCTGAACCTTCCACTTTGGAAATTTGGGTTATAAATGTCATGAGAACAGGCTCTCTGGCAAGATTTCTAACTCTATTGCTTCCAGTTTCAACCGGATACTGCAGAAGACCAGCCTTTCCCAGGGTATTTTAGTGCTTTGGGTTCTGGTCCCGACTGGAATCAAGGAACGAAAAACTCCTGAGTAAACATTCAGAATGTTGGTGAAAAGTTTAGTTCAATATTAAATCTAGCAATTGGATGTTAGGGGTAGGGCTAGAAAGCATGGGCAAAGGAAAAGGGTTTGTGTGTATATATGAAATACATTTTCTAAAATGCCCCTGACAGTAGGCCTCCATTGGAAAGTCCTAGATAATTCCATCAAATATTTGATAGTTCTGCTCCCTAAACAGTTATGTTCCAGTCCACAGCTAGCTCAGCTGTATTGTTGCTAGACTAATGCAGTAGTTATGCCCTTTAGAGTTAATTGTTAATCAAGGCCAGGCATAATCTGCAATGCTACCCTGTGAGGTAGAAAGAGTAGGAAAAAAGAAAAAAGGGTCTTATTACCTTTGTCATCAAAATGTTTGGGAAAAAAAAAGTATCTTGGATAATAGCAACGGGAATGGCCAACACAACGCTATTATAAAACTCAAATAAACCTTTGGTTTCTGGTTTGGTATCATTTCATCTATGAAATAAAATCTATTGAAAAGGAGCTGAAGTAATAGAAGGCAAACTCTGAAAACTGCTTCCAGCCCCAATGCTTCTGATGACACTCATTTTGCAATTTCAGGATGCCACTTAGCAAACCAATTGTCAACAGGGGAGAGGAAAACACGATAGTAGTTAATCAGGTTTTACAAGGTCACACATCGAAATCAGACTATAAAAACACTTCATTAGTACCTTCTTTACCCCGTTCACAAATGTAACCTTTCTCCAGATCTAGGGCTCATACTACTTTGGATCCTTCTATAAGATATCAGGCAACCAATAAAGGTTGGAAGTCTTTATTTTTTTTACTAAGTGCCCCCCATTGGAGCCTATTAACACCGTTTTTATGGAGAACAGAGCAAGGAGCCACCTCCTGACATGTGTTGGCACTTTCTAAAAGGTTGTTAATGCTCTATATTTTCAGAGTATAACAAAGCCAGAAAGGCTGAGCTGGAGCCCAGCAGGCCTGAAATAAAAATTGCCAATCATTTAAAGACATCACCGACTGACTTTGACAGCATATGCAGAATGAGAACCATAAGAAAAAGTCTTATTTTCCCAAATCTTAATAGACTTGTAGAAATATTTCTGAACCTATGGAATTACACGGAGGAAGCTAGAGAAACAAATACTTTAAACACAGCCCTTCAATTTATCTCAGGGTAATGAAACCCTTGTTCAAGAGATATTCATGGCATTAAAAGACGTAGTATAGTTTTGGGTACTGGCTCACTTCCTTTGGACCCCAGCCAGGAAACATGAGAGTATGTATGATACACTGCAGTTTACTGAGACTGACTTCCCACTTTTAAGCACACAGTTCCATAACCTTACACCTTACATCTCTCCACTTTACCATCCCTCTCCTCCATACCCTGCAATTTAGTCCTCCTTGTTGACTCTAGAAATTTTCATTTGCTGTTCTCCGTGCCCGGAATTCTCCCTCCCCATCTTTGTCTCCTAATTTCCCTAGCTTCCTACTCAAATCCAACCTCTACAAAGAAAACTTTTCTGATTCTCCTTTGTTGTGAGCAATTTCCTTCTTTTGATTATTATTTTTTAAGCCCTTATTTTCCCTCTTAGAATCAATACTAGGTATTGGTTCCAAGGCAGAAGAGTGGTAAGGGCTAGACAATGGGAGTCAAGTGACTTGCCCACAGTCACACGGCTAGGAAGTATCTGAGGCCAGATCTTGATTATTTCTAATGCTTCACAACAATATCTTGAATATATCTTGTTTGTACAATTGTATGGTGTCTCCCCCATTTGATTGCAAACTCCTTGAGAACAAGGATTGTCTTTTACCTTTCCTCATCCAGTGATTAACATAGTGCCTAATATATAGTGGGAACTCAGTAAATAATCTGTTAACTGACAGTTCACAACACTACAGAAAATAAATATCAAAAGAAGGAGAAACAAGATAAAGATGTTTGAATGAACAGTCCTTATAGAATTATGGAGTCTCAGAACTGTAAACATCAGGAGATCATAGAATCAGAGCTAGAAAGGATTATTAAGATTACTTAGTCCAGAGGCAGCTGGATGGCTCAGTGGATTGAGAGCCAGGCCTAGAGACAGGAGGTCCTAGGGTCAGATCTGGCCTCAGACACTTCCTAGCTGTGTGACCCTAGGCAAGTCACTTAACCCCCATTGTCTAGCCCTGTAACAAATAAAATTAATATAGAAGGATATATAAAGATATTAGGGCTTAAAAATGAATAAAAAATCTTTAAAAAAAGATTACTTAGTCCAACTTCTTCATTTTAGAGATATGGCATTTGTGCCCCAGATATTAAATGACTTGTGTATGATCACAAAGATAGCTAATAGAAATCAGGATTTGAACCAGGTACTCTGATTCCAATTCCAATGTTCTTTCCACTGTTGTTTGTCCTTCCTTTTTGAAAAAGACCAAGGACATCATGATGAATGATGTTTTGACTTGCAAGTTGATTGGATTCAAATAAGGGAGAGCTGCACAAATTGACCAGTCTCACTCTCTCTTCCGGAGTCATCAAAACCCAATGATAAGATAAAAATCATGATGACTAGCCTAGGATGCAGTAGATAACCTTGGAATCTCCAATATCTTAATCAAGCTATAAGTGCTTCATAATGCTTGTTTCACCTTCATGGCTGATGGCACAAATTTCTCTCATCTACTCATTATGTTACCTCTTTACATGCTTGGGTAGGTACTCCAAGAGATCTCCAAAAAGTTTAAAGCCTGTCAGATACCCTCAACCTAGTTTAGTCTGTCTCCCAAGACATTTTTATTAGCCTGTGACCTCTGCACATCTTACATCTTCTTGGAGCCACAGGTGAGAATTAGACACTAAAAGTAGGCAAGCAACCCTGAAAAGGGCTTGGCAAGTCCCCTCACAAGAGGCATTAGTCCTCCCTATACACTCCATATACCCCATGTATCACTGTATCATAACGTTGGAGGTCATAACTGAAAAAAAATCCTCTTGACAAAATATATGACATTTGGTCTTTCAACTTTTGCTCAAAATCCTACTCTACCTGGAAACTCTTTGTTCCAAATTTGGGTAGCTCTAATTGTTAGAACCTTTTCCTTATTTATACCAAGCCTACAAACATGTCTGTTTGAAACTTTTATTTATTGTTCTTAGTTCTGTCTCTCTGGGGTCAAACAGAACAAGTCTAATATATTTTCCATATAATGACCCTTCAAATACTTGAAGGTCAAGCTATCATTTACTACCTTATATTTTCTCTTCTCTAGGCTAAAAATCCTCTGTTTCATCAACTGATTTTCATGTGAAACCATTCACTATCCTGGTCATCTCTCTAGATACTCCTCAATTTAGAAATCTCTTTCCTAAAATGTGGCCTCTAGAATTGAACATAATACTCTATCTGTGATCTGACCAAAGCATAGTAGGGTGGGGCTATTACTTCTATAGTTCTGGATACTATTCCTATCTTATTGCATCTCAAGATGGAATTCATTCTTTGGCCTTCTACATATTATACAGTTGACTCATTTTTAGCCTGCAGGCCACTGAAATCCTCATATTTATTTTCAGATGTAAGGCCTCGCTTTCTCCATTTTGTATTTATAACGTCATTTTTTAAAACCTAAATGTAAGACTTAGTATTTATATCTATGACATTTTTCTTATTAAATTTGATCTGGTGTTTTGATCTATCAAGAACTTTTCAGATCTTGCTTCTGTCATCAAATTGATCTATTTTTTTTCCTTTCGTGTCATCTGCAAATTTTATAAGCTGTCCTTTATGCCTTTATCTTAAATGATCTCCCCTCAGTTTATTTCCAATGTCAGTTGTTTTTGCTAGGAGAAATCTCAAATATTCTAGTTTTTCCAATCTTTGACTTTGTTCTACTATTTCTTGCTATCTCCCTAAATCATTGAGGTCCATTTGTTTTATTCGCTTTCTCATAGAGTTCTCATATATTTTATCTTTTGTTTCAAATAGTTTATCTATCTATCTGTCTATCTATCTATCTATCTATCTATCTATCTATCTATCTATCTATCTATCTATCTATCTATCTATAAGTCCTGATTTATTCTTACTCCATGCATGTTTATAATTTCACTTATGTCTTTTTTTCATTCTTCTCAGTCTTGAAGTTCTTATGGCTAGGTCTTTTTTTCCTTCTTCTGAGACTTGTATTTATTGTGGAATTGTCTTCTTCTGGGTTTACCTCTTGGGCTTCTCTTAAGTAATGGGGTTTATTCATTATTAGGATTTTTAATTTTTTTAATTTTAATTTACTTTTGTCTCTAGTATCGCTTCTTTGATTAGTACTTGAATGAGGACCAGACTCTTTCCCTTCTTGTTAGGTCTTGGTCCTGTCTTGGCTGCAGTCTGGATGTTGCTGATACTATCTTGAAATAGTTCTGCATGGAGTAGCTGGATTCCAGTTTCTTTTCCTCTCTTATTCCCCTAGCATTGGCTTTAGATTCTGCTTTTTTTTTTTTGACATTATCTCTTGGCTGAACTATCTCCATCACTTTTTGTATGTGTTCATACACAAAATTGGTATTGATTTTGTTGCTTACTGTGATTCTTTTAAGCCCTAACAGAATGTTTTTTGATTTTGAGATAACACTGGTTTTATACTTTCTGTAAGTCTCCAGAATAAATTTATGGAGATGAATTTGTCTCATCTCCCTGTCTTCTTGCACATTCCCCTATTTTTATGCTTTTCTCGTGCCTGTCTCTAACAAATTCCCACCATATTTATTAGTGATAGTCATTGTTTCAGGCTTACTGGTGGTCCTTGGAATAAGTTTTGTCTTTATCTCTGTCTCACCAACCAGGAGATAGTTTTGTCCCTTGCTGTAGTTCTGACAGGCCACGATTAAGATTTGTTGGTGCCAGGCCTCATTTACAGGAGATTCTGCTGAATTCTAGACCTTCCTGAAAAACTCTTAACCAATTTGCCTGCATACTTCTAGCTATCATCTCCTGTAATCCTGAACTAGATGGAAGAATTATTTGGTTTTCAGTAGATCACTGTTTAACTTGGCATCCTTTTGTATCTTTGCCAAAAGTCCTTATATCTTTATCCAAGTCATTGATAAAAATGTTAAACCATCCGAAGGCCAAGCACAGATCCCCAATGACACTGACCTTTGAATTTAGTTATTCAATAAATCCTGAATTCAGCTAACTATAATAATATCTAGGCCATATCTTTTTACCATTACCTTTATTTCTTAAGTTACTTATCAAGAAACTTTGTCTAATGCTTTACTAAAATCTAGATAAGGTTTTATCTCCACTCATTATTCCCTTGCTCTAACCCATTTAATTAGGAAACAAAGTTAGTTTGATATGATTTTTTTTCTTAATGAAATTATGACGGCTATTTGTGATGATCAGTTTCTTCCCACATGTTTGTTATCTCTCTCTTACAAAATATGCCCTAGAATTTTGCAGGAATTGACTCTAGACTTGTTCACCTGAGTTTGAAAACTGTCTTTTTTTCTTTTGAAAATAGAGATAAAATTTTTCCTTCTTTAGCTCTCCTGTGGAAGAAAAGAGGAAAAGAAACTAGAACTCATCCATTCTGTCTGGAGTTATAGCAAGGCAGGGTCAGTAGCCTTATGATGGTTCTATTTTGTTTCAAATTCTGTTCTATTTAAATTCTGTTCTTTTCACCAGTATAATTAAAAAGATCCTTTTTGTTGTTGTTAGTTTTCTTTCTAAGTTTTAGATCATTCTGAGCTGTAGCCTCCTCACATTATTCTTATAAGAGTGCACCATTCTTTAGCATTCATCTTTTTCTAGGCAAGATATATTTATGTACTAAAGATTGATGCAAATCCACAGAGAAATTTACATTACTGAATATGCATTTCCCCTCTCTAATCTTCTTTCCAATACAGTGTGACCAATAAACTGAATTTCCAATTCAGTTTTTTCAAAATGTTTTTATTAATGTCTTTTTTTTTGCATCACCATAATTTCTCCTATTATGCCTGACCCTTCCTATTCCCAGAGAGTCATCTCAAGGATAAATTATATTTTGAAAGAAAAAAAATGGAAAAGGAAAAGAAAAGAAAGAAATCAGTATAATTACACAATACATCAAAAAGTTCAAAATATATGAAATGTACATTTATGGACCTCCCACTTTTGCAAAGGGGTAGCATGTCAGTATCTTCTTAAATTTCTTTTTTCAAGCTATGCTTGTTCTTTATAATTGTGTAATATTTCCTGTGTTTTTTGTGTATAGTTTTCTTTGCTTACATTATTATAGTTGTATATATTGTTTTCCTAGCTCTGCTTGTTTTACATTTATCTTTCAGTAATTCTCTGTATTCATTATATGTCATTTCTTTCAACATAATAGTAGTCCATTGCATTTATGTACCACAATTCATTTAACCATTCCTAATCAATGGGTATCTAATTTGTTTCCAAATCTTTTTCTGCTACAAAAAAATGTTGCTATATATATTTTGGTGTATGTGAGAATTTCTTTTTAATGGCCTCCCTGAGGTATAAGCTTAGTAACAGAATCTCTAGTTGAAAAAGTCTGGTTATTTTAGTTAACTATATTTTCTAGATGCTAAATCACTTTTGAAAATAGTTGTACTGATGCAAAGCTTCACTAACAAAGGCACTAATGTACCTATCTTCCCACAATCCTGGAGACATTAACTAATGCTCTTTTGCCATTTTTGCCAATTTACAGCATGTAAAATGAAACCTTGGCATTGCTTTGATTTGTATTTCTCTTATTACTTATTAGCATATTACCAACATATCCATTTTTCTTTGTTTTGCTGATTCATAAATATGTGTATTTTTTACTGATATAAAACTCATTCTCTTCTGTTATTAAAATCTTCCTTGATGGCTTATCTGCTTATGCTCAAGGTGATTATTTGAGTTTTCTTCCTTCTGAGATTCTTTGGTTTTTTTAAAACCTTACCTTCCATCTTAGAGTCAATAGAGCAGCAAGGGCTAGTGGGTTAAGTGACTTAGGTTACACAGCTAGAAAGTGTTTGAGGCCAGATTTAAATTTAGGACCTCCTGTCTCTAGCTCTGGCTATCAATCCACGGAGCCACTTAGCTGCACTTGGCTCCTGAGATTCTTTATAACTTTATCACTTATTACTATTACTCATTTTTTAACTCTTTGTCCTTTGATGGAATTTTCTCCAGGGTTTAGAACTCAGAGCCTCTCAGCCTCCTCCCTCATTTGGAAATTTACATTCTATCTCTGCTCCCAAGTAATTTCTAGGGGGACAGAATTACCCTCCACTTAATGCCAGGCTTTTTCCATCAGGCTTAGTGGAGTGCCACATGACTACACACGTCCTGTCACAGTTCCCTTTGTTCCTTAGTTCTCTAATTGAATTGTATTGTGGTACAGAGTGCTGCCATCCTGATTTTCAAACTTGAGCAAGCTTCTTCTGTTTGTATTTCCCCAGTACTGGAGTATCAGGAATAGAATTAATTCTTCTGCAGATTTATTGCTTAGTTTATGAAGCTCTGAAGCTGGAGTGTAGTGGATAATGGGGCAGGTACTAAAATAGGGTTTAGAAATTAGCCTTCTTAGCTATTAGTTCACTGGATTGTTACCTAAGTAGGCTTCTTGATGTTATAGATCATAGAAACATCTGAAATTGCTTAATTTTTGGTACAAAATTCCCATTTTGGAGATCTTTGAGAGGTTGTGAGGCAGAAATGTTTAATACTCCATCTTATTGGTCTTGTGAACTGCAAATCCTAGTGAACTTTTTCTAAGCAAAACAGAATCAGAACCACGCCAAAGCAGCTTAAATTTCATCTACTTTCTTGTGAGATTTATTTAAGCTAACGATTTTATTTTCATTTTTATTTTTAAGATAGAAGAATACATGTTATCAGCTGTTTTAGTAAATAGACATGGTATACCACAGGACATTTACTGAAAATTTATGGTTAAGAACCATAAAGAAGAATAGAATTAAGAAATGGAGAATAAGAAGGAGCAAATACAAGGGTACTGTAGATGTGAGTAATTGAAGAAGAAATTATTAAGGATAATATAATGGTCAAAATATCTATAAATAGAAAGCTCTCCGTGCAGTGTTGATGACTCAACTTCAGATTTGTAGTGGAGCCAATGGTTAGGTTTAGGTGACTATTTCCAGGTCTCAGTGACTTGAAAATGATAACAGAATGTAAACTGTATCATTTACTTGGGGTTGATAGTAGACAAGCATGATGGTAGGAAAGAGGGAGTAAGAGATTCTAGATTTCTTATAATTGCATAATGGAAATTACTAACCATATGGTCCACACTGTCAAGAAGCCAAAATAGAATTGATAGCCTGGGGAAACCGGAAGATTCAAAAGAAATGGAGGTCATGATGAGAGTAACAAATAACTTGAGGTTACTGTCAAAGCATACTTTCCATTGACTTACAGTGTTATCCTTTAGTATCTAGCTCTGTCTCTGATATATAATTATAATCTCTACCTCCTAGCATCCACTGGTTGTTTTTGTTTGTTTTTGTTGTTTGGTCTTTTTCTTTTAACCTCATTTGGAAAGCATGCAGATAAAGAATGACATAGTGACTCACTACCATTTATTTAGTCCATTACTGCTTTTTTGGGGGCTCAAAAAGGCATTATAGTCACCTGAGATATTACCAAGGAAAGTTTGTAGAGGAAACTGGTTAGAATTTTAAAATAAAAAGTGCTTCATTATTTTACAGAATGCCAAATCCTGCCCTTTTTTATTTATTCAAACAAAGTTTCATTTCCTTTTCAGCTTCATTTGTAGAGTGGATGTCCAATGGCTGTTTTTCATGAGGTGGAATAGCGAGAACAATTCTTTGCCAACTGGAAGAGCTCCTACTTTATTATATCTTCAATTTGATATCTGGCTGTCAAAGTAAGCACAGTCAACTGGTTTAGTGTTAGGTTCACATAGTGTGTTCTTGCTGATTCTTAAAAGTGGCATGAAGAATAAAGTGAACTGACATTAAATGAACCGACAATCTGAGATTTCCTGAGTAAACCTCCAGGAAATAGTACTTGGGCTTGACAGAGCAAAAGAACAAAAAAGAAAATAAAATGATGCTGTAAACTTTAAGAGAAAATCAGTAAAGCAAAGGAATTCAGAATTTTCATTAAAAAAAATAGGGGTAGAGAATGACCAGTGGAAAATTCCTTTCTTTTCAATCTAATCGTAACAAAATAGAGATGATGGGAAAGATTTATAGGAAACATTTTTAAAGGTACAATCACCACATCCGTAGAGAGGCAGTGTCTGAAAGGCCCTGTGGCACTTGCACTTTATAGAAATTGACAAAATATAACCACTGCTACAATAAACATCACTGTCTAGGCTAAGGATGGAGACAGAAGATAGAATAGGGAATAGGAAAAAAGAAAGCTGGGGTAGATTTTTACTATTAATACCACCTTCCTGACCTGGGGAGAATTCCTTTAAGCTTCCCCAAGGGTGAGAGACAAATGTTTATTGTTTAGTGGATTAAGTACTGTACTTGGAATATGAAGACCAGAATTTAAGTCACAGCTTGTGTAGTTATTAGCTTTGTGACCCTGTATAGCTAACCTATAGTTAGCAGCAGTTTCCTCATCAATAAAGTAAGGATGCTTCCAGTTTTTACCATTTAGGATTCTTGTAAGATATAATATATGAAAACCATGAAATAACACTACAAATAGCAGCTATGATTTTTGATAAGCAAAGTTTTTTCATATATGGAGAAATTGAAGAGGAAAAATTATCTCTCTGAGGTCACACATATAGAAGAGTAGGGTTGGGAGTAGGACTGGTACAGAAAGAGTTCTGGTACTGAATTTCTATGCACCTGTTTCATATCTCTAATCCAATGCCCTACTAGGACCTGAAACTCAATAACCAAAACTCAGCATCTTCCTTCTAAATCTGACCCTTCCTCATTTTCTCTATTTCTGTTGGTGGTACTTAGCTAATTTTCCAGTCACACAGACTTGCAAACTCAGGATCATAGAAGTACAGGGTTATAAATTTTAAAACTTTAGAGGTCACTTTATACAAGTCCATCATTATGCAAGTGAAGGAGACAGAGATCCAGTGAAGATAAAAGATTTGACTAAGGCCCAATGATTGATCTAACTTGGGAGTTCTTAAAAATCTTTTTTCAAATATTCATTGAAACAATTTTTTATATTTTTCTGACATTTTTTGATCCAAATTCACTCCATCCCCCCACCCCCATGGCAAAGAATTTGATATAGTTTATACCAGTGCTATCATGCAATATATATTTTGAATATTCCTCATATCATGAAAAATGACATATTGTACACACAAGAAAAAACTCATGAAGGAAATTAACTGAAAAATAGTAGGCTTCAATCTCCATGTAGACATCATCAGCTCTTTCTATGGCCGTGGATAGCATTTTTAACCATGATATGCCTTCTAGTTGTCTTGGATGCATTGTTTAAAACAGTTCAGTCCTTCAATAGATTGTACAGTATTTCAGTTACCGTATGCAATGTTTCCTGGTTCTGCTCACTTCACTTCGCATTGGTTTGTATATGACTTTCCAGGTCATATACATCCCATTTTGTCATTTATTATGCTATAGTTAACTTAGAGATTTTTAACCTGGGGTTTGCAAACTGTTTTTAAAAAATACTTTAAGAACTATTTTCAGTAGAATTGGTTTCTAATCCTTTGTAATTTATTTTGTGCATTTAAAAATATTCCTAGGTTTTACTAATCTATTTTGTGGCATGCATGAAAAAGTTAACTGCTGCTCTTACTACTTTGGGCCACTTGACAGGCCTGGATGAGAGATTTCAGAATAAATTTAATCAGAGTTTTAGAATAATTTGTTCCCTGAGTTGGCATTCTACTGGCAAGTGTTAGATTTGAATTTAAAGGAAACATTTCCAATCCTGTCACTGTCATTGCCCTTTCTCTCCTCTGATACCACCATCACTCTATACAATTTCTGATCATCTTATTCCTGGATTACTGCAGTAACCTGCTGATGGGGATGTCTACCTCAGGACTATCCCCAATCTGATCCATCCTGCATTTATCCACTAAAGAGATTTTCCTAAAGCACAGTTCTATCCATGTCACGTCTACTCAATAAACTTCAATGACTTACTATTGCTTCCAGGAGCAAATACAAAATGCTCTGTTTAGTAGTAAAAGCCTTTTGAAACCTATTCTCCTCTATTTTTGATATTCTTATGCTTTTTATACTTGTACTCTCCAATATATATTCTTCAACCCAGTGACAGTAGCCTCCTGAAATAGCTTTCTATATAATATATTTGAAATTATATATATGAAATTTGTAAGGATATAAGTGGTGAGTCTTATAGGTAGGGAGGGGTTCATGTGTGATGAGTATGCTGTCCTTGTGTGGCTAGAAAGATAGAATAGATATCTCGAGCTTCTTCTCCCATATCTTTATGCATAAAATACTTATTCTTGCCAGGAAGGGAAACAAGAGATTAGGGTTGGAGGCCACCATTCTGCTGTCCTCAGATAGAGGAGATACTAGATGAGAAGTATATGTATCAGATCCCCTAAATGTTGTTTATCTAGGAGATGGTGTTGAGATCCATCTAACTTTTGATCACTTTGTCATTTTGGGGGAAAAGATGGATTCCAAGCTCTTTATTTAAAGCTTGACCCCTTTCCCATCTAATACTAGTTTCACTAAGAACACACATAGAGAATAACAAAGAAGCCTATTTATCCAAATGGCAGCAAAATAGAAATTAGAAAAGTTATACAAAGGAGAATAGAGTTACATATACTAAAGGCGTTTTCCTGTGAGGAGCAAAATAACTCAATCAAGATAAAGATGCCTAGATCTCATCCAAGAGGAATATTCCCCCAATTCCTAGGTTTACCAACCAGGAAAGGGAACATGATGGAGACTGCCCACCTCTCTCATGTCTTCCCATTCCTCTCTTTCAACAACCTAAAGTGGGATCGGCCTCTTCTGTCTTCTCTCTTAAAGCTTGAGTTACTGAATGATGGATTCCCAAAAGGAGACTGGACAAGAATTGAATCTCTCTGTCATACTCTAATGCTACTCCTTCCTTCAGGTGGGGGGGGGGGCTTTCATTTCCACCAATAAGAAGAGAGTCCCTTACCAATGGGCTTTGGGGAAAGTCATTACACATGTTTTCTCCCTGTTATATTGTAAGATCCTTGAAGACTGGGCTAGGCCTACCTTTTTCCATTTCTTTTTGTGTCTCTAGGGTTTAGCACAGTACCTGGCACATAGTAGAAGCTTAATCAATGTTTACTGATTGATTGAGCAATTGACTTGATTTCTCTCTAAGCCTTAACTTCCTTATCCGTACAATGAGAGATTAGATCAGATGACCTATAAGATTACTTAGCCTAAAGGTAAGGTCCTATGAGTTTATGACCCTATATCAAGGTTCTAGCCCAGGGGTTGGCAATGTATGGCTCTCAAGCCATATCTGGCTCTTTTGAGGGCCAGATATGGCTCTTTCTGCAGGAGCCATAAAGTCAATTTTTTTTCAGGCGCTGTTCCAGGAGCGCACTGTGAGCACTGTACGGCTCTCATGAAATTACATTTTAAAAAATGTGGCGTTTATGGCTCTCATGGCCAAAAAGGTTGCCGACCCCTGTTCTAGCCAGTTAGAGAACCATATGGATCAGGCAGTGGATTTAGGTAATAATAAGAGGAGGTTGGTGGTGGTGGAGACACTGAAGTTAAATTTTACTCCTTCCAATAATTTTGCCTTAGACTAAAACATGAGAATGATGTAATTATATCATGAGAATACTGATAATATGGGCATTGAATGTTTCTTCTCTTAGACTACCTTCACCATTTCCCCTTTGTTTTGGGGGAATAGCAACATCAGTCCTTCCTCTCTCTCCTCTAATTTTAACTCTCTGCGTTCAAATATCAGTGACCTAGATCACAGCTTTGTCTAGTTCTATGGCATCAAAGTATTAAAATTATGCCCAGAATTTGCTTCACAGCACCCTCACAGCTAGAGCCATATTTGACCAACTCATGACTCATCACACTGTAGGTTCCAATTTTCCAGTACGAAAGATAATGAGAAAAGGAGATGCCCATGGCGAAGGAGTTATAGAGGTGGCTTTTGGCTTTCTTTCTGAAGTTATGAGTCAATATTTATCTTTTAGGCCTCAGTTTGATGCTATCTGGGAATAGCAGATTCCTTAGACTTGTTTAAGTAAGTTTTCTTTTGAGTCTCTTGCAGTTCTTCTTAGACTTAATTGAAAGATAGTCTTTGGGTTGCTTGTGACCAGAAATTGAATAATAAATGAGGTATTTTGCTAGATCCATTTGCTATAGATCCATGAAAGTATAAAAACAGGTCTCTGAATAAGTAGCTTTGCAGACCATCGTGACATATCTTGGGTGGAACTTGCAAACTTGCCACAAAGTCTATCTTAGTTAGCTGTCTTTTTATTTGTGAGCTTTGTAGTACATCCAGGATATTTTGAATAAATTTCTGGTTCATTCTTATAAAACAAAATAGCATATTGTTACATTTTTCAAAAGAAGACATGTACTTTGGAAGCCTAAGATTGGTGTTTTGTTTAGGCAAAGTAACCTACTTCTTTAGTATGATTCCAAGAGAAGAGGTGAACATTTAATCAGTACCTGCTATGTGCTAGGCAATTGGCTAACCACTTTACACTTTGCTCAGGTGTGACCCAAAGTTAATGATATGCTAGCAAGTAATTACTTAATTAATTAATTTAATAAGAATTTTATTCAGGGCCTTCTATGTCCTGGGAACTATGTTAGGTTACAAAGACAAAAAATAAATAGTCTGGGGGCAGTTAGATGGCTCAGTGGATAGAGAGCCAGTTCTGGAGACAGGATGTCCTGTATTCAAATTTGACCTCAGATTCTCCCTAGCTGTGTGATACTGGGCAAGACACTTAACCTCCATTGCCTAACCCTTACTGCTCTTCTGTCCTAGAATCATTAGTTCTAGGACAGAAGGTGAGGGTTTAAAAATAAATAAATGAATAGTCCTTGGTCTCAAGGAACTACTTGATTTGGTAGACAGACTTGACTTCATAGGACCTCAAACACTTACTAGTTTTATGGTCCTGGGCAAGTCACAACTTTTATCTGCCATAGTTTCCTTAATTGTAAAATAGAGTTAATAATAGCATCTAACTCCCAGGACTGTTATGAGGATTAAGTGAAATACTATTTGGAAGGGCACATACTAAGTGTTTAATAAATGCTTGTTTCCTTCTTCCCTTCTTTCCTTGCATCCAATTGTATAGAAACAACATGGACACAAATAAATCTAAATTTATACACATAATGATATGCAATAAGATAAATTTAAATATCCATATTTATATAGAACAACATACATACCCAATACATGTGCAAATACTATTATATGCATAGATAATACCTAAAATATAATGTAGAAATATATGTAGCTATATTACATAGTAAATTTAAATCTCCATATCTGTATGCCTGAATATATTATGTCTATATTATATATTACATATGTAAACATATTATTTAGTCAATTTAAATATCTAGATCTATTTGTATATAGATAGACAGGTCTATATTTATTTATCTGTGTAATGTAAAAGCACTCCCACCTTCTAAGCTGAAGCATGCTCAGTAGCCACACTCGAATAAAACCTTCTGAGCTGGTGGGCTAAACCAGTCTGAGGGTGTCTGACAGGTCTCAAATCTTTCAGTCACTTAGGGAAATGTCTACCCCAAGCACTTGAAGACATCCCCCAATGGAATGGACAGACGAGAACAATTCACTGCAATGCCAATGAAGGAGACTGAAGCAGGAGCTATAGAACAGCTGGAGTTTGAGCAGATAGATTAGATGCCAAGGCCATCCATTGCATCCCAGGCCACCGCCAGTCATCCTGACTTGTCTTGCCACTGGATTTAGATGACTCTGGACTAGAGAGCGAGGCTGATGACTTTGTACAACTTTGCCTCACTTTAATCCAATTTATTTGCAAGGCAATACATCACCCTCATGACATCATTGGTCCTCTTTGAAAACTAAGGAAGAACAATAAAAGCAGAAAAAAACCATTGTAAATATATGTGTATCTTTATGTATATAGATGTATACATTTATATGTGTGTATATACTACAAAGTAATTTCTGGGGTCAGAGTGGAGAATATTAGGAACTGGGGGTGTGTGGCCAGGAAAGACCACTTGAAACTTGAACTGACACTTGAAAGAAACTAGGAATTCTAAAAGGTGTGGAAGGAATAAGTGCCAGGCATTTGGCATAGGCTATGCAAAGACACAGACACAGAAGATGGAATATTGTGAAGAGGGAATGGCAGATTAGCTTGTTGGGCGAGAAGGTAGACTGTGTGAAACAGGGTAATAAGCAATAAATAGAAATGATTCTGAGTGATAATACATGTATAACCCAGTGGAATTGCTTGTCATCTCCGGGAGGGGGTAGAAAACAGGGGAGGGAGAGAACACGAATCATGGAACCATGGGAAAAGTTATTGAAGGTTTTTTTGGGAGAGATAATAAATTCTGTTTCATACATGTTGGGTTTGAGATTCTTCTCCATATAACCCTGCACACCTCAATTCTTCTGTAATATTTAGGAGAAGGTTCAGCAGTTCTTTCCTCTAATTTACCTTCAATTTTACCTTTAAAAATAAGTGCCTTAGATTATAATATTATTTATACCTCTCGCACCAAAGCATTAAAAGCATGCCCAGAAATTTCTTTACAACTAGAACCCTATTTGATCAACTTACTGGTTTCCTTATCCAGAAATTATTTTCTTGATGGCCTGCCACAGTGCCTGACCCTAGCTGCCCTCTCCTCCCCCACACACATTGGGGTCGTGCTTTTGTATGGCATTGTCTACAGAAGAACCTTTTAAAATGCAAATGTATTGCCAAGAAGGGGTAACACATTAACCTTTTATCATTCATTAGCACATTAGCATGGTAATGCTTTCTCTTAGCAGAGAACAAGGTCCTGAGGGAATGGGATACCCAAGGTAAATTTTTATTTGGTGACTGGGGAAGGGGCAGAAATATCCAGGGCTGGGGCACTATCTACGAGGTTAGATTCAGGTCAGATGCCACAGTGGGAGATCATGGGCAATCAGGAAGCAGCATGAGGGCATCGGATACCCAGGATGGGGACTGAGACACCGAAAGAGTTTCGGGAAATGAAATGGTATGAAAGGGTAGCAGAGAGGGGAAAGCTAAATACAAACTCTGCCTCCTTCACAATTTCACCCAAGGCCAGTCCATTTGGAAATTTAGAAGGCCCAAGCTTAAAGTACTACAGACACTTTAGGTTATGTTAATCATACCCTTCCCTTTTACAAGCATTACTCTGAAGTCATCAGTGCCTAAACAGCTACCCAAAGCTTTAGCAGTTTTCAACATTGCCAGGTTTTACACATAGATTGACAGACAGATAGATAGACAGACAGACAGACAGACAGACAGATAGATAGATAGATAGATGGATGGGTGGGTGGATGGGTGGAAGGATGGATGGATAGATAAAATTCTTTTTGATCATTGCCTCCAGATCTTTCAAATAATGAGGGTCAGATTCTCTGACTTTAAATGAAATAAATTATTATAATTCTTATTTCAATCAAACTGAAAACCTCTTTATTTTTCTGTTTCTGTATATTTTATTTTATATGCAAAACTATGCTGATTCCTTTGTGGCTACTAGATCAAATTGTTGTTCTTAATTCTATTGCCTTAAAAGGTAAAATATAATATTTTATGTTAAAAATTGTATATTCTAAAAAAGTTGTATTTGCAAAAAAATGGAAAGAAGAGACTTGACCAAAGAACTTTCCATACTCAACATAGATTCTTTACCAAGAACTTCATTTTTTTGGTTTAATTTTTGGGCCTCAGATGTATCCCCAAGTAGATACCAATTGAAAAAACATGAAGGATGACTTTTTTGTTCAATGACCAGCTTTTCTGAATTATGGCTACTCTTACAATTTCTCTATGAAATTATGTATCATTTCTATGCCTTCTTAGTCCAATTCTTAAGTGGGATATTTTTAGAAAGAAGATCTGAGACTGGACAGTATGTTTTGCTGGATGCTTTGGAAAGGGATTGGGTCTTTCAGCATGTGTTACTGCTCTCAGGGCTCCAGTCTAAGTCTAAGTAGCAGCTCACTTCTGAGAAGAGTATTACTTGATTTATACTCAATCTTGGGAGATCTTAGTCTATAGGAAGGAGGTTTGATAATGAGCATAGCGGAGTGAAAGATAGAATCATGTGAGAGAGGAACTAAGAAGTCAAGGAGGCTACTAGGCTCTGCCAATTAGAATAGAAAGATCTGAGATAGTGAGAGGACCTTAGCCTGGGCATAGGTGAGTAAAATGGCTCATTCATAGACTTCTATCAATAGAGTTCTTTGGCCATGGCACATAAGACAAAAATAGTGAAGGTGAAGACAGTGTCCTGGGTCATGGGATATCTGACCTAGATAAGGTATAATCTCTAATATAGTAAACTTCTGAGACATAGGCCTGGGGATAGAGTCATTGGGAGCTCATAGGACTTAGATGGAATTTGATAGGCAGGTATTGTTTCATTTTTTAATCTTGAAATCAAGAATGGTTTCATTTTGTCTTTCTACCCCTAGGACCTAGGACATGTCTTGGCACATAGAAGGTACTTGATAAACTTTGCTTGCTTGATTGCTCAAAGACTCACTTTTAGGGTGAGTAATTATATCCTTATAGTATTATATATTTTGATCAGAAAGGATCTTAAGCAGGGGTATTCTAGTAAATGTCTAATAATCAGCGATCTTCCACAGGATATATTTTTAAGTTTAATTTACTTCATGAACATTTTCTCCATCCCTTTCTTAATTCCGGACAATTAACAAAACAATAAACTAAATCTTGACTTGTAACATTTGCTAATTGATAAGGCATTAATGCTCAAGCTGAAAATTTAACCCTCTACTCACACCCTTGAGAGGGTCATCTATGTTAGTCTATTACAGAGGAGAAAGCTGACTCAGAGTATAATCATGACGTCATCATCATCATAGCATTTAAATAGCTTTAAGATGTGTAAATGCTTTATAAGTATCTCATTTTAATCTCATTATGATCTTGGGAAGTAGATGCAATTTTTATCCCCATTTTATAGATTTTAAAACTGAAGCAGACAGAGGTTTAGTGACTTGCCTAAGATAAGAAGGCAGTTGTAGCTATAAGTATCTGAGGAAGAATTTGAACTCGGGTCTTTCCAATTCCAGGTTCAACACTGTGCCACTTAGCTGCCTCTAAAATCGATTAGAGCAAAGTACACAGAGAGTAATAGAATTGGGATTTGAATTGACTTTTTATGATCCTGAATCTAACATCTCTTTATACTATGCAATATTGTTTCTTCTCAGGGTTCTTCTTTGAGATGAATATTTTTTTAATCATTAAAATTTAGGAAAAGGATTTGTAGATTGTTAGATTAATTAATTAATTCTCTTTAATAACTAGATTGATAACTGTCTTGGATGATAGTAATAGAATTAAATCTTGTTTGAAATTTATGAGACTAAACTTGAACTTTAGTTATATGTCTATGAAAAATGTAACCAATAATCTTCACTAAAATAATGATCCAAAGCAATCTGATTTTCTTTGTATCAAATCTGTTTTCTTTGTATCAGTTAGTGATCAAATGGTTAAAATGATGAATTGTTAAACTTCTAGGCTTTCTCAGCTGGAAAGTCTACAAAAGGCATCTATTTAAACTTCCTGGTATTGATAAAGAGAACTCTTGAGCAATAAAGCAAATTTCTCAAAAAGAGGTATCAGTCTGACTTAAGGGAACTAGTTTTAATGTCTACTTTAGCTTGAACAAAGAGGCATTTTCTTAGGAAGGAGAGAGAAATACTTCAGAACTTACCATACTTGGGAAATCAGCAGTCTTAGAAATAGTACTAAACAGAGTTGTGTGACCAATTCCTCAGGCTAGAAATGTGATAGTAACCGTAATTTCTGAGAACATCAGAGAGAGACAGTTACAGTTAAATAAAAACATATATACAACTATATTTGACTTGGGTAACTCTGGAAAGAAAGCCCTTATGTCTTAGACAGAATTCTGACTCTGGGTAGATTAGAGATAACAGAGTGAATAGTATTTAGTGTTTGAAGTCATCAAGCCAACTCAACAGCCATCTAACCCATCCCACCCCCGAAATGGATCTACACTAAAATATATTTGATAAGTGGTCTTCTGGCCTCTGCTTAAGGATCTCTAGTTGGGTGTGAATCCAGTAGCTCCTGGGGCAGCCTGATCTCCTTTTGTATAGCTCTGATTATTAAGAATTTTCCCCTAAAGTTAAATCCAAATTTGCCTTGTAAAATTAACTTGCATTACTACTGGTTTTGCCATCTGGACCCTAAGGGAACTTATCTTTTTCATATGACAGAGCTTAAAGTAACTATGGTGTCTTCTCTTCTTCAGGGTCATCATTCTTACTTCCATCAATAAGTTCTTGTATGAGTTGTCCTCAAGGTTCCCCACCATCTTGGTTGCCTTATTCTGGATGTTTTATAGTTTATTGTTGTTTTTTTGAATATCATGGTGCCTCAAACTGAAAACAGTACTCAAAGATATAGTCTGAGTAGGACAAAGTGCAGAGGAATCATTCCTCATTCTTGGAAACTATTTCAGTTCAGGATTTTATTGGATTTTTTGGCTACATCATACTGATGATTCACATTGACTTTGCAGTCACTAACCAACATTATCCCCAATTTTACCTCCAATCCTTTACAGATAATAGGTTCTTACATTCTATTTATGAATACAGATGTTCCAATACATTGTTCCAACATTGAAGACCCCAAGGTCATCCACTGCATCCCAGGCTATTGCCAGTTATCCTGACTTTTGCCTTGTCACTGATCTTTGAAGCATCTGGAAGAGAGAATGAGGTAATGACTGTGAAACTCTTAACTCATTTAAATCCAATTCACTCTCAAGTCAAGAAGTATGTGATTGTTTATATGTTTTTCTTCTGTGTTTCTGTTCCCACAGTTCTTTCTCTGGATGTGGATAGCATTCTTTCTCATAAGTCCCTCAGAGTTGTTCTGGGTCATTGCATTGCTGCTAGTAGAAAAGTCCATTACATTCAATTGTGCCACAGTGTATCAGTCTCTGTGTATAATGTTCTCCTGGTTCTGCTCCTTTCATTCTACATCAATTCCTGGAGGTCTTTCCAGTTCACATAGAAATCGTTCAGTTCATCTTTCCTTTCAGCACAATAATATTCCATCACATCATATACCACAGTTTGTTCAGCCATTCTCCAGTTGATGGACATGCCCTCATTTTCTAATTTTTTGCCACCACAAAGAGCGTGGCTATGAATATTTTTGTACAAGTTTTCCCCCTATTATCTCTTTGAGATTATGTTCTGTTTACTTTGTATATATCTTGTATGGACCTTATTATTTACCTTAAAAGTATCAGACCTCTAGCTGACACACAATACATGACCCACAAAACTTCCAAGTTCTACCCCAGCAGATTAAAATATAATTAAGCAACATTAAACAAAAGAAATAAAAATACAATATAACATAGATAATGTTAACTTGTAGCTTTCCTAGTCAATAGACTGCCCACAAGGATTCTTTTCTATTTGAGTTTGACAACTTTAGTCATACCTCTACTCTTCCCCCATTAAAATGTAAGTTCCTTGGAGATAGGGATTGTTTTCCCCTTACTATGTCCAGAATTGATTGATTTCCCAAGTCCCCACAAGGTGGTACATAGTAGATAGGTCTGGATTTCTGATTCTGAAACTTGTGCTCTTTCCATTATATGGTATTTGGAAACAGAAGACTTGCTTTTAAATATTGACATTGCTACTCACTACATCTGGGATGGGATACATCTTGGGCAAGTCAAGTAGTCTCTGAGCCTCAGTTTCCATACTTGTAAATGATGGGTTTGGACTAGATTATCTCTAAAGTCATTTCCAGCTCTAAATTTGTAGCTCTATGATTCTGAAACTTTTTTTTACCTCATTGTCTGGCACATAGTAAGAGCTTAATAAATGCTTATTGACTTGGCTAGCCATTTGCTCACTTTCCATAATTTTCTTTCACTTCTTATAACCCTACTTAGTTTTTAAAAAAGTTTATTTATTTAATTAATTTATAATATTTTTCCATGGTTACATGATTCATGTTCTTTCCCTCCCCTCTTCCCACTCCCTTCCCATAGGCAACACACAATTCCACTAGATAACGTTACTTTCAATCAGTAATAACAGAGATCAAAATGTCACTTTTTCCTTTAAAGACTTTCAATTTCATTCATAGGACTTTATAATACTTCTGATGCTTTCTAGATTCCTTCTAGTGCTATCTTTCATTTCCACATATATTATCACTAAAAGTGGTTATCAGGGTAAGTCTTAAGAGAGCTTTTAAGAACAGTGTTTATGAGTAGCAAAACTCAATGAACTGAGACAAGTGATAAAGACTAAGGACAACAAAAATAACAACAAAAAACAATGTTATATTGAGGGCAAGAAGGAAAGTGACAAATACTGATTCCACACTTATTGTGTGTTAGGAACTCTACTAAATTCTGGGGAAGCAAATGAAAGCAAAAAGAAAGAGTACCTGCCCTCAAGGAGCAAATACACAAAAGGGAGTAGGGACAAAAAAGGAATGGGAGCTGGGTGACAATGAAAATGCCTATGTGGGAGCATGGTTTAAAATCTAGAAAGTCAGGATCAGAGTCAGGAGAGGAATGGAAGTTGGTCAGCCTGGGCTCTTCCACAAAATGGTTTTGCAAGGATACTTACAAAGTAAGTGAACATTTGTAAAGGGAAGGCATAGTCACCTAAAGAAAGTATGGCTTCCTCAAGAACATATTATGCCAGATGAAACTCATTTCTTTCTTTGACAGGGTTACTTAATTGGTAGATCAGAAGAATGTTATAGATAGAGTATATCTGAATTTTAGCAAACATTTGTGAGATTTTCTTGTGTGATCTTTGTGAACCATATGGAGACATGGGCTATATTATTCCACAGTTAAATGGACTCAAAACTAGTTGTAACAACTGAATTGAAGATAGTTGATTGGCACAAAGGATTGAGCACTAGCCTTAGAGTTAGGAAGACCTAAGTCTTCCAGTCCCAGACACTTATTAGCTCTGGGACCTTGAACAAATTGTTTGACCCTTTTCTACCTTAGTTTTTCCAGCTGTAAAATGGAATAGTAATAATAGCTTCTATCTCCCAGGGTTGTTGTGGGGATAAAAGAGACATTTGTAAGCAAACCTAAAAAAATCACTACATACATATTAGCTATTATTATTAATGAAAAAAGTTGTCATTAACGAGTCAATTTTCTTTTTCTTTTTTAAAAAACATTTATTAATATTTATTTTTTAGAAAAGTTAACATGGTTACATAATTCATGCTCTTACTTTCCCCTTCACCCCCTGAGCTCCCCCCACCCCCATGGCTGATGTGTATTTCCACTGGTTTCCAGTCAATTTTCTAATAGAATTTCTAGACATTTTTGGTTGCCTGGTACTATTGAACATTTTTGTTATTGACTTTGATAAAGCATAGATGTCATTATCAGATTTGCTAATGATGTGACTCTGGGAAGGACAAGAAACAAGCTGGATGGCATAATCATGACCCAAATGACCTTGAATATAGCGAAAAATGAGCTAAGTTGAATAAATAAATTAATTAAATAAAAAGATTATTGCAGATATAAGAAATAAATTTCAACAAATAGAAAATGGGAGTGCATTTTTAGAACGCAATTTTCTCAGTACAGAAGATAGTATGATTGATTCCTTGTATCATTCTGGTGTAAGAATAATTGCTCAGGGGTGGAATCTCTCTATTTAGTACCTGTAAGAGTAAAATTGAGTACAGAAGGGAAAATATATTTACCTGCCTCCATTGTTATTCCTATAAAGTAGGGCATAGTATTATTTACCTCTTCCTACAAATACAGAAACTAAAGCAAAATACTGAAAAATTAAAGGTGAATTATCCAAAGTGAGAAATAAGGCCAATGCCAAGCTTTTATTTTATTTTGTCATCTGCGATTTCATAGACATCTGGGATTTTTGGTACAATTTATAATTTTAGAGAATTGCCTGGGGCACTGAGAGGTGAAGAAATAGACTAGACTGGTTACAAAATGAATTTGGTTTGGTGTGAGAATTGAGAAAACCAACTGAATTTCATCTTGTGAACAGATTCCATCTTGTGACTCAATTCTGGAGCTAGCTCAGTTCTCTTTCTATTCAGTTATGGATCTAGTCCAATTTCTGCATCACGAGAAAACTATTCATTTATGGGAAATGTGAGAAAACTTTATCTCATTGTCTGAACCTTGTTCCACTTGGCTGAGAAGATGGACAACTTCTACCTGTTGCTTAGAGACCCTTAACTAAGGATATAGGTTGTGCTGATGAGAAGCCTAGTCGGATCTGAAGTTTCATACAAGGAGTTTTTTAACAATTATACGTGTCAAACAATCCATATGTCTTATCTGAAAACTGTCCCCATACTGATCAATCAGTTATTTTTTCCTTATTCCTTTTATTGCATACAGGCACTTGGTGGAGGGAGAGGGGGATACTTCCCCACCTCCCATTTCAGAGAATTACAACTGTTTGATCTCCTCTTCCCACCTGAGGAAATACATTATCTTTCCTCCAATTAGAAACAAGATTATCTAATTTTGCATCCTGGATTATATCCTGTTAATTTTATTCTGTCCAATGTATAAAGATCTGCAACCCCTGTTTTCAGGGTCCATTTCCAGGATGAGGAAGCCTGGTCCCAATTTGTTATGCAGTTGATATGCATTGCCAAATAAATCATTATGATTAGAAAATTGAACCTTTGTTTCCTCAGTTATTTTAGATTTCACTCATCACAGAATTTAAATTACTTAAACAGGTCAAATCCTGGTTTTCCTGATGTTTAAAAGCTGGTTCTCTATGCTATCTCTAGGATCTCAGTACTCTTTCTATTAGATAATTTATCTCAACCATTGCCATTAACGAGGAATGTAGATATTTAGTAAAATCCTGTGTTTTCCATGAATGCTACTCTTTGTTATTTTTCTTCCAAAGTCACGTCAGGATAGCTTTTTGATTTGGGGTGACCTAAAATGGTTGAGGAAATACATATACTGTGAAAGCAATCTGTCACTTCTTGTCTTAAGCAGGAAACAGTTCATTTGAATAAAGGGACCAAGCAACTCACAAATGGAAGCCCTAAACTTGATAAACTGACTTTTCAGCAGAGGTATTTCCTGTCTCCAACAGGTGAACTGTTCTGATTCAGTAGTGTGCAAACAGAGACAATGAACTTGAGGATCCTTAATCCTACTGATTTCCTTTCATCTTCCTTAAATTCTGGCATGCCAAATGAATTCAGGGGTTTAGCTTTGCAAAAACAGGAGCATTAGTATCTCCCATCAAATTGGACCAGATGATTTGGAGATAGAAGAGATCCTTTTATTTCTTAGGTGAAGAAATCAAACTTCATGGAGGTAAAGCTATTTGCTAAATGTCACATGGGCTGTAGATGTCAGAATCAGGATTTTTTATTCAGGTTTTCTGTCTCTAAATCCAGTGCTCTTTTATAGAATCATAATTAAGTCAGGGATCCTAGGGTTTTGTACCTGAGTGTGGCTCTGGGATTTGGTAACTTCCAATATGTTAGGTCCAGCTGCTGTCCTATAATTCAGTGCCTTTCGCCATAACTCTGCAAAGGTTATATTGTTACTGAGTTCTAATTGCAAGACCTACCTTCCTCCACTAATGTTCACTGTGCCAGTAGGGCAGGATAGGGAATAATACCACATGATACTCATAGATAAATGGTGACAGTGAGATCTTTGGTTTTTCTGGTATCACAACTGAGCTTCTCCTTTGGTCATTCAGGGATTTCTGTCTCCATTCTTTACCTTATCCCAACCAAATTTGTACCAGCAGGAAAAATAAGGGAGTTGACTTAGATGGCATTAGGTTCCCTTCTAGCTCTAAATATTTGATTCTAGGCTCCTATCTTTTTTTCTATTGTATAGACCTTTTCTTTTATAAATAATTATACTTTTTAAAATTCTGAAATTAACAACAAATAAAATTAGCACTTCCATATGCAAAGCAGAATTAAAAATAGTATTGAACATAAACCCACGAATCACTATTTTGTAAAGTTTGTTTTTCTCTTTAACTATATGATAAATTAATTCATCATGTGACTTTCAAACACTTCTTGCTTGTTCATGTTTCCTTGTTTCCTTTTTTTTACCCTTACCTTCTATCTTAGAATCAGTAGTGTGTATTGGTTCCAGAGCAGTAGATTGGTTAAGTGAATTGCCCAGGGTCACACAACTAAGACGTGTATGAGGCCAGATTTAAACCTAAGACCTCCTGTTTATAGGCCTGGCTCTTAATCGAATGAGCTATCTAGATGCTCCATTATGTTTCCTTTTTACCTTCCTTCTATTCTCTTTTACACTTTAAGAAATACTTCAATAAATTTCTTATTTAAAAAAATTAGAGGAAACAACCTACCCCCTTTTTTCACCTGCAACTTCTTTCCTCTATTGAAATAAGGGAAAAAAAAAGAAAAGAAAAACTTTTCTAGCAAATATGTGTAATATGTTTGGCCATTGGCCACATCCAAAAATGTGTGTTACTCTGTACCTTGAATTCATTTCCTCTGTTAGAAATTGGGTAGCAGGGGGGCAGCTGGGTAGCTCAGTGGATTGAGAGTCAGGCCTAGAGAAGGGAGGTCCTAGGTTCAAATCCAGCCTCAGACACTTCCCAGCTGTGTGACCCTGGGCAGGTCACTTGACCCCCATTGCCCACCCTTATCACTCTTCCACCAAGGAGCCAATACACAGAGGTTAAGGGCCTAAAAAAAAGAAATTGGGTAGCAGGTTTCATCACTAGTCTTCTAGAATCATGGTTGGATGTTATATTGACCAGAATTTGAAGTTTTTCAAAATCATACTTTTTTAAAGTTTACTCTCCCCTTTCCTCATGTCACATCATTCAGACACCTTTCCTTGTGATCTCCATCTTTATTCCTTTCTTTGACAAAGAGTTAGTCTGTTTCCTTGTCAAGATAAATATCTCAGGGGCAGCTAGGTGACCCAGTAGACAGAAAGCCAGGCTTGGAGACAGGATGTCATTAGCTCAAATGTCACCCCAAATACCCCACAGCTATGTGAACCTGGGCAAGCCACCCAACCCCAATCGCCCAGCCTCTGTTGCTCATCTGCCTTAGAACCAACACCCAGCATCTATTTCAAGATAGAAGGCAAGGGCTCAAAAAAAGAAATAGAAATGGTGAACCCTCCAACATGGACCTTTGATCCCATGCAAACATATACATATATGTTTGCATTATGATTGGATATATGTATTTTATATGCATATATATGTTCATTATATATATATTTTTTTTTTAATGGAGAGAGATCCAGTTACAGTATCACCAGCAGCTGTTAAAACAACTTGACCTGAATCTTCTGTAGGATCTCAAACTCAACTTGTCCAAAGCAGAGCTTTGTCAAAATAGCCTCCTTGTAGATGTCCCTGTTTTATGTTTTTCCCCACTCATCCATCCTCCATTTAACTGCTACAGTGATTTTCCTAAAGCATAGGTCTGACCATGTCACCCACCTACTCAGTAATCACTAGTGGTTCCCTATTACCTCCAGGATTGAATATATCTTCTACAACTTCTTCATTAAAGTTATATTTCTTTAAAATATTTTTGTCATTATATAAATTGTTCCCTTCCTGCTTATTTCACTTTGTATATCAGTTCATAACAGTCTTCAGAGGTTTTTCTGAAACTATCCCTCCCATCATATAATAATACAATAATATTCCATTTCATTCATTTACCATAATTTGTTCAACCATACACCAATTAATGGGCACCCTTTTTAGTTTCTAGCTCTTTGCTATAACAAAAAGCTGCTCTAAATATTTTGATACATATGGATCCTTTGAGGGTATGGGACTATTAGTGGGTCAAAGAATATTCAATTCAATAAACAGTATTAAGTACCTATGATGTGCTGATTAAGGTAGAGGGAGTTTTTTTTTATACAAATCAAATCACAATTCTAGTCACACTATTCTTACCAGGCATTTTGCTGGGAAAAAAATACAAAAGTGAGACAGTCTCTTCCCTCAGGGAACTTACATTTTTGCTGTAGACAAACAGTATGTACACAGATCAGTAAATGAAGCTATAAACAAAATAAATATAATTTTTCCTGGGGTGTGGGTTAGGTATGAACAACAGAGAAAATGAGGAAACACCTCTTGTAGGAGGTGGCACCTGAGGTAAGCTTTAAAAGGAGCCAGGAATTCCAAGAGGCAGATGTGAGGAGTGAGTGGACTCCAGCCATTGGGTATAAGGCCTTCTTCTGGCCTAAATTTTACTAGGCAATCAATCAACAAATATTTGTTGAATGTCTACTATGAGTCAGGCACTATACTAGACCCTAGGGATACAATTACAAGGAATTAACTAATTTCTACTCACAAGGAGTGTACAAAATAAGGTGCTTCAGAGTGAAGGCATGAGAAGCTGAAAAAGAGCAATTAATTAATCAATTGAATATTTATTAATTTCTTACTATATGCTGGGAACTATCCTAATAGTTTGCTCTTTAGAGATCAGTCCTTATACCTTACCAAAAATATAGAGGACTAAAATATGTGTGTGATCCTCTTTCTGGACTTTATTAAAAATGTCAAAGGAGGTAGCTAGTGTTGTAAGATTATATAGAAAACCATAGTTTAAGGAAGGTACCTGATGCAGAAGTATGATGGAGAAGACAGATGCCCGAAAGTAGTGCAGCAATTGTATACATTATAAGGAGGAAAGGAACAGACATTTGGCACAAATGTTAGGAAAGGAGGTGGATAGGGTAAGGCAGCCATGTTTCACTCCCTCTCAGAATGACGGACTGTGGAATGAATATCATTGCAGGTACTGCTGAATAAAAATGCAGTCAAGGACTCATAAATGTCTGCAAGGCATTTCTAGACTAAGGGGAAGATAATCTCTTGCTCCTGAGAATGACCCAATGGTAGGAGGGACAAATTTGCTCCCTTCCTCTTTGCAATATGTTGAAGCTTGCTCATTTTGAGGTGCTGTGAACTAGTTTCTTACCACCTTAGAGATTACAGAAGAATAGGGGATCTGATGAGAGGAAGAAGTTAAAGTATGTATAGAAATCAGTTCATCTTATAATTTTTCTTTAAAAAACAGTATACAGTGTGCTAGGGGTCTGATGTCAAGCAACAATGACTAGGGAAAAAACCAAATATATTTTAAATTATCCTTTGAGTGGAAACTTTGCCCTTTGTATCCATCAGTTACAGTCATTCAGAGGCATAATTCTCACTATCACCGATATGCTGATTAGACACAGGTTTATGTTTTGATCTCAGCTAACCCTCTGGAATGAAATTCCGATTCAGTTAAATGCATAGGCAATAGGCATTTGGAATTTTTTTTCCAAGTTAAACTTGGATGAAAGAGTTCAATTTAAATGACCCTCACTAGTATCTTATAGAGAGGCTTTCCAACTTGCATTTGGTAAGGATGTTCCCTAATTTGTTTCCCTCAAATGAATATCTATCTATCTATCTATCTATCTATCTATCTATCTATCTATCTATCTATCTATCTATCTATCTATCTATCTATCTCTATCTCTATCTCTATCTCTATATCTATATCATTAAAGGAGAAGCCAGGGAGAAGGCATTGTGGGCAGGCTCCAGCTTTCTATTAGTTACTCTCTTGGAACTTTGCCCTCTCATACTATTATCCCAATGTTATAAAACTACAGGGCTTCTGAGATATTCAGTTTTATTTAACCCAGCTGCATTTAGTGCCTACTGTGTCCAAGAAACTCAGTTGGGTTCTGGGGATGCAAAGTCAAAATGAAAAATAACCCTCATCCTTAAAGAAACTTATATCTCAATGAGGGGTAATTTAAAAAGAATTACAAATTCAATATCATTTGTGGTTAGTAAGGTTACAAAAAACTGAGAAGATATTGTCCAAGAATTCTAATAATTAGAGGTAAGAATAGGTTGAAGAGGATTGGAAATGAATTGTTGCTTATTTTGGTGTCTCTGATTCCAAGCATAGGGATACTTATTTAATGCTTTTCATTTGTTCATCAATTTATTCACTCACCCATTCCAGCCTTAGGGGTGCAACCTAGGCAAAGACATAGAGTTGAGAGATAGAATGTGAAATTTGCAGAATGACATTTAAATCATTTTGGCTGAAAAAGAGTGTGCCAGAAGAGGACTAATGGGAAATGAAGCCATAGAGGTAGAATTGACCCAAACTTAAACTTGAAGAATATTAAATGGCAAGCTAAGAAGTGATTCATTGAAACCAAACTGGTTTTAGATTCTCTAGACCAAGAATTTTTTTAGATCCTCTAGGCCATTTTTTTAATATCATGGACCCCTTTAGCAGTTCAGTGAAGTCTATGGACTTATCAGAACAAAGTTTTAAATGCCTATAATGAAAAACATAGGATCGCAAAGGAAACCATATTCAAACTATCGAAATAAATATGTAATTCTTTTTTCCCATCTGTGTTCATTTCCTAAATGGTTATCTCTTGTGAATTCAAGATTTTCATATGTCAGAATTGTTTTGAAAGAAGTATGCTTGTACCCAGTTTATTGTTTTGTTACAGTTTTTAAGTCTTTTTTTAGTTGTGTCTATCTCTCTGTGACCCCATTTGGGATTTTCTTAGCAGAGATATTGGAGTGGTTTGCCATTTTCTTCTCCAGTTCATTTTATAGATGAGGAACCTAAGACAGAGTTAAACCAGGGTCACAGAGCTAGTAAATATTTTAGATCAGATCTGAACCCACAAAGATGAGTTTTCCTGATTCCAGGTCCAGTACTCTATCCACTGTGCCTCCTAGCTGCCCAGTTAATTGTTTACCAGTTCTCTAAAACAAAGGATTTGATAGAGAGATGGTCCTTCATTTTCTTCTCCAGTGGAAATTCAATCTATAGAAATGTGATGAAAATCCATTAGAAACACTATCTCAACTGACACATTTGAACTTTTCCTTTGCTTTTTTGTTTTGGTTACCTCAATGTAACACTTGTTTGGACAGGAATCAATCACATTTCCTATATTTACTAAATATTCTCCACCTCCCACCTGCTTATTTTTTGGGAGTAGATGACTGGCACATAATGTGAGTATTTCTGAAAGTGTTTAAAGCATATAGTGACTGTCCAGAGTTTAGCACACTGCCACACACATTTTGTTGAAGGTCTTCAGTTATCTTTCAAGCATGTCTGACTCTCTGTGACCCCATTTGGTGTTTTCTTGATAAAGATACTGGAGTGGTTTGCCATTTCCTTCCCCAGCTCATTTTATAGATGAGAAAACTGAGGCAAATTGAATTAAGTGACTTGCCCAGTATCACATAGCTAGTAAGTACCCAAGGTCATATTTGAACTCAGGCAGAAGAGTCTTCCTGACTCCAGGCCAGGTATTTTATCCATTATGCTAGTAGCTACCTCCACCCTGCACATAGTAGGAGCTTAATCAATGCTATTATTGACTGACTGAGAGGCTAGTAATGGTAGACATGTAGATGAGCAAGGAGATATGCTTTTTATGCCATTGACATGAAAAGATTCTTTCTTAGAGATTTTACATGAAACATTTTGCTGTGCCCTCTGTAGTATAACCTGACCTGCTGTATTCAGTCCTTTCCCTCACATTGGACCACTGCTCCAATCTCTTTTTTTCATAACTCTTGCTCAGTCTCTGAATTTCTTTGTTCTGATGAATTCTCTGTCTGCCTCTTTTATTCCCTTTTCTCTTGGAGGTTATCTTCATCCAGAAATGTCCTAATCATTAGCAAATTTCAGGTCCCACTCTGAAAGCTAAGATCACTGAATTTTAACAAATACATATTTTAAAAATAAATAATGTGGATGATCTATGTGCTGGGAACATAATCAGTTATATACTGTGATCTAGACTACTTTTCAGAGTTATATGAAGGAACAGAGAACCAGATGTTGGGCAGTATTATTGAACTTTTAACACATTTCTCCCTTCTGATGATTAATTCAATGTGGATTTTGTTGCTACCATTGCTGTCATAGTTTTGTTTTTTTTTTAGTTTTTATTATATGGCTGTCCAAATATTGGAATAAATACCAGTAGATGTTCTATAAGATTGAAAACCTTAAAAGGTGTTTTAAAATATATACAAATAATATTGATCTATGCTTGCTTCAGTAGCATGGATACAAAAATTGGAAGAATACAGAGCAGATTAGCATGACCCTTGCGCAGGAATGATATGCAAATTTGCAAATGTTCTACATAAACAAAAAAAAGCAAAAAAGCAGACAAAAACTCTTTATTAGGTACATTTTAAATATGGATTCTACTTCCCAGCACCCATATGTCATATAAACTTTACATTAACTTATCCTTATTTTGGTTTCTTCTTTCTTCACAAAAGAAAGTGGTTTGATTAGATAAATTCTAATCCAATTCTAAATTCTAGAATCTTGTGGTCTTATTGAAAGGGCCATTTACTGTGCTTCCAGCTCTTTGTTGGACAATGTGAAGGGATTGTTCTAGGTTTGTGGGGCTAAAACTCTCTCCTAGAGTTGGAGAAGCATGTATGTTATCTCACCCAGTACCCATCATTTAGCAGTAAACGTCCTCTAAGTGAATGGCTATGTAGGATACATTATTTCCATACGAAGAGGTAGAAGCAAAACTCAATGCATTGCTGATAATATTTAAGTCATTCATAATTGATCATTGTACTATATATTATTACAGTTATAGAACTGACAAAGAACTCAATTCTTAAGTCCTCTACCATCTGGTGGGATAAATGAGGATGAATTACAATCATTCAGATTTCAGAACGTTCAAAGGCCTCCTTGGCTACTTCCCAATGAAGAGGATATTTAGCCAGATCTGTAGAGTTTCTTCTGGTCCTACACCAGGCTTCTCTATGACTAATTGTTCTGGGCAGCAATACAATTTGAGGATGGATTGTTTTTGCTTATGTGGTGAAAATGTTTTGTTTCTGCTGTCATTTCTTCTCAGTAAGGTCCCTACATCTCAGGTGTCCATAAATATATTTAAAAGCACTCAGCAGCAAGGTAGATGTGCTTGAGTTGGTGAACATTTTGTTTTGTTTTCCCCTTGTATACTATGATTGTTGAAGTATATCAGGCATGACATGCATTCAAGACTATTAGCAACCTTAGACATAGGTACCTCATCTTGGGGGGAAACTTAGTATGGAATGGTTCTCATAATTACCCTAAAGATACAGCTGTGAGTTGGTGGTTATCTTGGGTTGGGCAGTCTGCTCATCTTAGCTACTAATAAATATCCTGAAAATGACTTTTGACAGAGCCTACTGTTAGCTTGAGCAGCAAGAGGGAGTGAAGGACTTTTGTAAAGGGTGAGAGTTGTTGGACTTTTGAAAAGCAAATTTGTGAGCTATAAGTGACTATGCTTAAAAAATTTTGACTCTTATTACAAGTAAAATGATAAATAAATCAGATTTAATATAAAAGTTCCTTCTTTTTAGGAAAAAGGGGGATTGCACTGGTGGACTCAGTATAATAAGAAATTGTAATAATAATAATATTGGCTTGATCCATCACTTAATTTCTCTCTTTGTAAATAGAAATTCATGTATCAGTAACATCTTGAAGAGTGAGGTGGGTCATAGGTGTCAGGATAAGGTACTGGCTAATGAAAAAGGTCATCCAAGACAGGGAGACATATGAATAGTTATATAAACATTTGTGTACATGAATTTCAAAATTTCTTAAGTTTCCCTTAGGAAACTTAGGAGAGTAGAAACTCATACAGAATGGAGACAGGGATTCAGAATTGATGTTTATCAAATGCAGATGAGTTTTCTCATCTTCCCCTTCAGTTTCAATTATTCCATTTGCCAGAAGAGACTTCTCTCTTTTATGATGTACATATAACATGCTACATTTGGCGTACTCAGGGTTAAAGTTACCTTGCCTTTGCTGTTATTTACATCAGTGGTGGGTAAAGAGAATGCCCAGGTTCAATGAGTGACAAATCATTACAGACCATGCAGTGTAATTAAAAAGCACAGCCATTGATCAGTGATGAGCTAAACCTGAGACCAAAAAGTGAGAAACCCGGAATAGCTGGCAAAACTTCTCATTGAATCTGTCTGAAATGGAAGATGTTTGCCCCTGCAGGCATTGGCGTGAGTCCCATTGTGCATTTCCATTAGAGACACACACTGACTCAGAACATGCCATTGATGTTGGCCTATTTATGAAAGGCTGTTGAAAGAGGTTTCAGAGCTAATTGAAAAGAGCTGTTTCTGAAGTAAAGTAGCTTCAAACAACACAGCTCCAAAATGTGTTTTAATGGATTGGAAATTGGTAAGTTTTCCATATATCCTGCATGAAATAAAATAGATGATTCAAAATGAAAGCTTCCCTGGCACATAGCAAGATCCAGTTCTTTTAGAAGAAAAAGTTGTTCAATGGACAGGTGACTGAGATTATTATAACAGCCCCTGCTTACATACATCTGTCGATGTTTTCATTCTGTTGTCTAGCCTTGTTTCCAAGAATGCATGGTTGCAGCTGCATAAATATACCTCGTTCAGGGACTTGGCATGCAGGCTTTAAAGGGATGCTGTCAACTACTGTTCAATAACAGAGTATAATCTTTTAGGAAAGAGGAATCTTCCAAAGCGGGTTCTGTAAGGAACAACAAAACCCAAAACATGCTATCACAAGATTTTTTTTCCAGATTAGAATTCAACAGATAAAAAAAATCAGAAGACTGAATTTTTACCATATTAAAAATTAAGTGAATTTATGTGAATAGGTTATAAATAAAATTGTTTCTTAAAAAAATGAAACATTTTTCCTCATGCAGTTTTCAGGCAACATCTCAATTCTCCTCATATCATTTTAATAATAGGAGATGAAATTTGCTTTATCAAGCATTTGACAGGAATTACCTTAATAAAATCTCATCAGGCTATAAGGTAGATATTAGATTATTATCATTTAACTGACAAGAAAATGGAAGCTCAAGTTAAATGACTTACCTATGGTTACATAGCTAGTAAGTGTCAGAGAGGATTTGAACTTGGGTTTTATTAGATTCCATATAGTATGCCCTATGCAATATTACTTTACTCATGCAAATTTTCTTATATCTATCTTAATATTCTTTTCCATTTTAGGGTAGAAAAAAGTCATAAAACTGTGTGAGGGGTGAATAGAAGGAGAGTAGGTAGATGAGAGCATTGAGCTCATTCTTATTCTTCACTTTCATTAAATGCTTACCAAATGCTTGCTATGCATGAGACATTATGTCCTTCTACCATGTAAAGGACTTTCCCCTTTCACAGTTCTCTTCTTTGGAAAATAGAAAACAGAATATAACATTTCCTGTCATCACAAAGCTTATGGAGGGAGAGAAGACATGTTCTAAATAGATAACTGTGTATTAAAACATGGAAAGACCTATATGAAATAATGAAGAGTAAAATGAACCAGAACCAAGAGAATATAATATACAGCAAGACAAATTTTGTTTGAGAAATAGCTTGTGTATGTCTACCTCCAGAGAATGAATTGATAAATAGAAATAATCAAGACATATTTTTATATATACATACATCATTTTTTGGTCAAATGATGCCTTCTCTAATGGAGGGAGAGAAGGAGTTAGCTGGAAATTTTAATATAACAAATTAATTAATTATTTAAAAAAGAAAAAAAAGTCAGTAGCTAATGAAATACTCAATTAACCCTGAAAAAAGAGAGAATCTGAAAGTATATCAAGAGAATTGAAAATGCAATCATAGTTCAGAGGAGTGAGAGGCCAATTGCTGATGTAGGCATCAGAAAATGCTTCATCACTATCACTATTCTATTTGTAATTATATTTTTATAAAAATCTGTGTTTTGCTTTACAGTTGGGAAGTCCAATGACAAATGACTTTTCTGGAGTTACATAAGTGACTGTGTTGAGTCAGAAATGGATCATAATTTGTTGTTTACTTTAGTCTCCATGATGATGAGTTGTACAGCACTAACAATTCTCTTCTAAATGCATTGTAGTGCATTCTTCTTTTTGAAGAGGACTAATGACACAGTGGGATAATATATTGTCTCCTGCATGAATTAAAGTGAGGCAGAGTTACACCAAGACTTCAGCTTCACTCTCTTTTCCAGTCATTGAAATTCAGTGGCAAGACAAAAGTCAGGAAACTGGCAATAGCCTGGGATGGAGTGGATGGCCTTGGCACCTCCAATGTCTCAATTCATTACACATATTTTGGGCACCAAAGTAAAGCCTTTATTGGTGAGCAGTACTATTGTTTATAGATTGAATGCTGAGCCATCAAGAAGATTGCTCCTAAATATTTTTGGGCAATATGAAAATTTGTTAGGATGATAGAAAAAACTGTATCCAAAAATGGTAACCCCAATTAATCCATCTGTCTTTATCCATTGCATAAATATCTAACCAATGTTCTGAGGATTGCAGTAAGAATGGAGAAAGTAGCCTTGTTACCTCAATTCACGAGTGCTTAGAAACACAGTTTTTCATGCTATGTACATTTATTTACTTCTTGAACAGGACCATGAATTTGAGGGGTCATGTAGCAATTCATGCATGTTAGGCCAGGATGTGTGTGGGGGGAATGGGTAGTGGAAGAAGGCTGAGAAATAAGTAGCTGCCTAAAATCCACAGGATACTATGATCCAATCCCCTACATCCTGTTCATACCATTAATATGATATTAGGTCAGTTTTAAGATTTTGTTCTTCCTTCTTTATCCCCATCATTAGAGGCAAAGTGTCACATAGTGGAATGAGAACTTAAATTTAGTGTCAAAGAATCTGAGTTAAAAAAACCCAATTCCTCTATTTATTATATGTGCGACTTTAGGCAAAATAAAAACTCTCTAGACTTTAGTTCCTTCAAGTATTTAAAGAGAGATTATATTAGATTAACTCCATTAACTTTTTCAGACCTAATTTGTATTATCTTATGAACCTGAGTTGCTTTGGTAGATTCTTATAACAATTTGACTCAAATAAGAACTCTGAAGATAAAGCCTCTAGTTCACAATACCCAACAGATCCACAACTGATCCTATCTCCCAACAATCCTACAAAACAGCAACATCTTTCAGAATGACTTTGGGCTTCTGACTTTGATCCAACTGGAGATCTAGTACTGATGGTGATGATAATGATACTATTCAAAAGCCCTTGGTGAAGAAATGAGTAAAGCAAATGGGATCCAAAATGTCATTGTGTCTAGGCACATTGTTGAATATAAAGATCAAATAAATATTTGTTAATTAATTTATTTAAAAAAAGAAAAAGAACTCCATGATATGCTTTAGCATTTCCTCACCTCTGTGAAATTATTATCTATTGGGAATTTACTTGAGAAGGGCACATAAAAGATAGTTCTGGTTGTCATCCTTCATATTTGAAGAGGACCAAAATGACAGCATTGGTGACTTTTTACTTTTGTATAGTTTGGATTTATGTGAGGTAGTGTTGCAGTCATCAACCTAACTCTCTTCCATTCATTGAAGACCAGTGACAAGACAAGTCAATATGGTGATGGCCCAGGATACACTGGATGACTGTGGCATCTTCCATGTCTGACCAAGCTCTAGGTGCCCCACATTACCTGTTTCATCTACCCTCTCTGCTGGGAGAAGTCTTCACATGCCTGGGGGAGGTGCCCCCTGATCTATCAATGACTTTGAGGCCTGTCAGCTACCCTCAACCTGGTTTAACTTGCCTGACAAGATGATTTACCAGGTTGTGACCACTGTGCATAATATACTTATACACTCCGAGGATGGTTGCTTTACTAATAATCTGTTCCATAATACATCTAGGAAGGGGTCACATAAACTTTTTTTTCATTAAAATTTTTAAAATTTAATTAATTTAGAATATTTTCCCATGGTTACATGATTCATGCTCTTTCCCTCCCCTCCTCCCCTCCCTCCACCCCCATAGACAATGTGCAATTCAACTGGGTTTTAGAAGTATCATTGATCAAGACCCATTTCCATATTATTCATATTTTCAATATAGTGATCGTTTAGAGTCTATGTCCCCAATCACATCCCCATCGAACCATGTGATCAAGGAAATGTCTTTCTTCTGTGTTTCTACTCCTACAGTCATCTAAAATTTCCTCTGAGAGAGAAACCACCAACTCTTAAGGTATCCTATTCCACTATTGGATAGTTAACATATAAGAAAAACAACTGCTTGAATGCATGGGTTGGGGTGGACATGATTGGGGATGTGGACTCGAAACCACCACACCAATGCAACTATCAACAATTTGGAAATAGGTTTTGATCAACGACACATGATAAAACCAGTGGAAATGTGCGTCGGCTATGGGGGGGGGGATGCGGGGGGTGAAGGGGAAAGTAGGAGCATGAATCATGTAACTATGTTAAAAACGAATATTAATAAATGTTTAAAAAAATAAAAGGGACAAAGCAATGGATGATCTGGTTTTGTGTGGAGTAGGATTGGATAAGTTCACTGATGATCCATTGTTTTAGAAAAAAAATGTGCTAGGAAAAAGAGAAGAAGAAGGAAGAAGCAGGGGACAGAAAAGCTCTGTCCCACAGACCTCAGTCCTGGGCCCTCTTCTCTTCTTTCTCTATACTTCTTCATTTAATGACTTCATTAACTCCTGTGGACTTAATTATCATTTTAATGCTGATTGCTCTTAAATCCATCTTAAACTTAATCTCTCTGCTGATATCTCATCTTTAGCTGTATTTCAGATATCTGAAATTAGACATCTGATAGACATCTTAAACTCAATGTGTCTCAGTAAAACTTATTACCTTTCAAACCATTCCCCCTTCCAAACTTCTTTATAACTATCAAGGGGACCACCAAGTTCCCAGTCTTCTAGGCTTGCAGCCTAGGTGCCATCCTCCTCACTTCCTTCCCCTCTCTCATAATTTGTTGTTAAAGCCTATCAATTTCTCCTTTTCATTGTCTCTCTACCACTATCTTGGTTCAGGTCCTAATCACCTCACACTTGGACTACTGCCATAGCCTATTGGTTGGTCTTCCTGAATCCTCTTTCTAGTCCATTATTCCCATTCAGCTGCCAAAATGACTCCCCTAAAGCAGAGGTCTCACCTTGTCACCCCTTTACTCAATAAACTTCAGTGGCTCCTTTGCACTTCCATGATCAAATATAAAATAATCTATTTGGTGTTCAAAGTCCTTCATAATCAAGTTTCCCTCTCCCCACATTTCCAATCTTTTTACACCTAACATTCTATTACATGCTCTTTATCCTAGTGGTATGAGCCTTCTTGCTATTACAGAAACAAGACACTACTCTCTTTACTCTGGGCATTTTCTCCTACTGTATTCATACATATAAAGCTCTCCTTCCTTATCTCTTCCTCTTGGTTTCTCTAGATTCCTTAAAATGTCAATTAGAATTCATCTTCTACAGGAAGCCTTTCCCAATCCATTTTAATACTGGTGATTTTCCCCATTGATTATTTCCTACATATCCTGTTGGTAGCTAGTTGACACAGTACACAAAAGATAGAGTGGAATTAGGAAGACTCATCTTCCTGAGTTCAAATCTGTCTTCAGATACTTATTAGGTGTATGTCTCTACGTGAATCAATCAAACCCGTTTGCCTCAGTTTCCTCATCTGTAAAGTGAGCTGGAGAAGGAATGGCAATCTACTCAGTATTTTTGTCCAGAAACCCCCACACAGGGTCACAAAGAGTGGGATATGACTGAAAAATTGATAACAACAAAAATTATCCCATTTATTGCTTGTTTGTACATATTTGCCTTCTTGTCTCCCCTCATTAGACTATAAGCTCTTTGAGGGGAAGGCACTGTTTTTTTGCTACTCTTTGTATCTCCTCAACTTAACACAATGCCTTGAACATAGTAAATGTTTAATAAATAGTTATTGATTAGGCCATTGACTCTTTAAAAATTATTTAGAATATTTTCCATAGTTATATGATTCATGATTTTTCCCACCCCTCTTCCCTCCCCCTTCCTGGAGTTGACAAGCAGTTCCACTGGGATATATATATATATATAATTGTTCAAAACCCATTTCTATATTATTCATATTTTTAATAGAGTGATCATTTAAAGTCAAAATCCCAATCATATCCCCATTGAACCACGTGATTGATTTATGTCTTTCTTCTGCATTTCTATACTGACAGTTCTTTCTCTGGATGTGGAGAGCTTAATTTCTCATAGATTCCTCTGGAATGTCCTGGATCATTGTATTGCTGCTAGTAGAAAAGTTTATTACATTCGATGGGCCACAGTGTATCAGTCTCTGTGTTTAAATATAATCTCTAATCCACGTAACAGTCCTCTTGCCACTAGGATATACATCAGTTAAGACTTCTTCTCTATACATGATCTTGAAGCCCTTGGTTGTTCTTATCTGGGCATTCTACAGATACTTTTCTAAATCCCAACCAGAGCTCAATATAATATTCCAAATGTATTCTGATTAGGGTGGGGTATAGAATTGCTATCAGTTCCTATGTCTTGCTTTCTATGCTTCTCTTAGTTCAGTGTAAGATCAAGTTAATTTTTTTTGACTATTTTACACTAGCAGGTCATGTTGTTACTGAAGTCTACATATAAGCTAAATTAAATGACTGTGATAATAATTCACAATTCCTCACAAAATCACAGTGAGGTAGATAGTAAAAAAAAATCAATAATACATGATCCAACAGTGATCTTGGGTAAGTAATCTAACCTCTGTCTGCTTCAGTTTCCTCATCTATAAAATGGGGATAATAACGGAACTTATCTTCCATGGTCATTGTGAAGATCAAATGAGATGATATTTGTAAAGTGCTTAGCACAGTTCCTGGCATATTATAGGTGCTATATATATGCATATATATGTTCTTGTTTTTATTATTTTATTATCATTATTCTTGAAGGTAAGGGAACTTTTTTGTCCATGTATTCTCAGCATATAGAATAGTGCTTGACACATATCAGGGGCTTAAGAAAGTCTTGTTGATTGATGAGTTAATTCATAAATTTAAACATGTCATTTTCATAGGAGAAGTTCTGCTTATATTGAAGCAGCAAGAGAAATGGGGAAAATAAAGAAAAAATACTAAGACTCAGCTTAGGCCCTCCACTTTGATGCCAGCTATATAATGTCAATGCATATATATCTAACTTCTCTGAATCTTTCTTTTCCCATACATAAAGGATCTTAAACTCTCTCTACCTGTGGATTATACTTAAATATGGGATGATTCCACTTTCAATTTTATCCTAGAATTAATGGAGTACCAATGATACTTTTATCTTAAAGTAGTTATTGTCCCGCTGGATGATTTCTTAATCTAAGACCATTGAAAGGATAAACAAAGCACTTTACATACCTTAATCAAATGGGGCTGTACCTATAAAGCACTTTATAAAGATGATGGCAATGACTGCACTTCATAATTTAAAACCTCTATATAAACATAGTTTATACATTTATTGAGATTGTTATAGATAACTGAATGAAAATCAGACTGGACCAAAATTTTCATTATAAGTTATAGTGGAAGGGCTGAGAAGATTTAGTTCAGGGAAGGGTGAAGAGGAAGACTAAGGTGAAAAGGGGAAAAATAAAACTGACATGGAAAATTCAGTATGCAGATCCCACCCAATTAACTCGATTGTCATAATCAATCTGAAAAGTCTTTATTAAGACTTCTGTACTGTCAGCAATGCAATGACCCAGGACAATTCTGAGGGATTTATGGAAAAGAACGCTACCCACATTCAGAGGAAGAACTTTGGGAGTGGAAACACAGAAGTAAAACAACTGCTTGAACACATGGGTTGATGCAGACATGGTTGGGGATGTAGACACTAAACGACCACACCAATGCAATTATCAATAATATGTAAATAAGTCTTTACTGATCACACATGTTAAAACCAGTGTAAGTGAGCCTTGGATATGGGGGGGGGCTTAAAAGGGGTTGAAGGGGAAAGCAAAAACATGAATCATGTAAAAAATAAAATAAAATAAAAAAATGAAAAATTTGGATGAGATGGAGTGGGTGGGATTAAGGGAGGGCTAAGAGAACACTTATAAGGACTGAATATAGAGTTATGATACAATTGATCAATTTTTCTTCATTTCACTTTTTCCTCTCACATTGAAAATTTTGACCTTTGATGACTATCTATGGTTATGTTTTTTGATTGCCTTTGCATGGAAAAAAAAGAAGCAATGTAATACATTATTTCTTTTCTATTCATTCTCAATTTGCTGCCCTTTAATTTTAGTCAAGTGGCTCTTGTTCATGCATTATTGGACAGGGTATAAAGGAAAGCCTGTTTGTTTCCACTCTGCCCTGTGTAATTTGTGCTCCCTCAGGGTAGTCTTTTGTATTCTCCTTCTTTACACATGTAGCATGGAAAGACACCAGAACAATGAGGTTACATGGGGACTCCATCGACCTTCATGTTTATCAGCTTTCACTCTTTTCCAGTGTATCATATTTAGCTCATGCCTCCAGTTTATAATGGGGCCTCATAGTAACCTGGCCTTTTGTTTCTATGGAGAGGACTCTGGATCAAGGGAACTTAATGAAGGGTGACCAAGGGAAGCTAAACAGGATGGTGAGGGCACTTGAGATCATGTCAGTGTTTAGCTTTTTAGTGTTTAGATGTTGTTTAGCTTAAAGGAGAGAAGATAGGATAGATATGACAAATGTACTTGGCTATTTGAAGGAAGAGCTATCGTATAGAAAATGAAATTAGTTTTATTCTGCTGGAATCCAGGTTGTACAAAGCTAGAAGCAGTGGGGTAGAGGTTGAAAAGAGTCAAATTTAGGCATAATATAAAGAACTTTCAAAATATGAAAGCTATTTTCAAATTGACTCTAGAGAGAGTTTATTAATTTTTACCTGAGATTGTCCAAAGAAAGATGGATAATTGTTTGCCATGTTGCCTAATTTATGAAGACTTCCTGTTCAGAAATGGGTCGAATAAGAAAGCCTTCAAGATCCCTCCCAATTCTAAGATTCTGCAATTCCTTTTTAGTTAGGGCCCAATTGTAATGAAAGTTTAATTTAATTTAATTTTGCTTTGTTTTTGTTCTTCCCAACTCAATTAATTCCTGGGATAAATTCTGCCACAGGCCTTTTAAAAATGCATTCTAATCCCCAGGAAAATTGTGATATGACATATATACACAGACACATAAACACATACACACATATATTCATATAAAGATATACATGTATAGATATAATATACTAAACACATATACTACATATATCCACATATATATTGCATGAATCTCTTTTATTTCAATTTATTTGTCTTTCCATTTTATTTTCATTCCTTTCCATTCTAGGGAATGAACAGTCTTCAATCAATGAATCAATGATAATGAATTACAGAGAGAAGGGAGAACTTTTTGGCTCTTCTTAAAAAAATTTTTTTTCTCTACTTGAGATAGCAATTTTTGGAGGTGGAAGGATAGAACAAAAACAGTTAAAGGGGAGTTGAAACCCTAGAGAGTTGAAGAGGTATGATGAAAATATTTTATTTATCTAATTGAATTAAAATAATCATATCTGGACAAATTACATCCTAGTATGCTGAAAGAACTGGCAGATTTCAATAAATATCAGGTATTTACTTTTGGAGTCATAGGTTAGAGTGAAGTATGAAGTAGACACCAAAAGAAGACAGTACCCCTGAAAAGGGCTAGGCATGCCTTCATACCAGAGGTACTCATTTTCTGTGAACACTCCAAATATCCCTAAGAAGAATGTACTGTTCAAATAGACTGAGAGAAATTACAGAGAATGACAAGACATGGAGAGGTTGTGATCTGTAAAGATAAAAGAAGTATTTACATTAATGAGTTTAAGATTTCATCTTAGTATCAAAATATCATTATAAGGTCATGCAAATTTAATTTTTCATGGGTTAATTTACTATTTCTCCATCCAGATTGGAAGCTCTTTGAGATTGGGAATCAAGTCTTCCACAAAGTAGATATTTACAAAAACAAGGAGGAGAGAGTGGTTGGGGAGTGGTGGACACATGAACTTCTCACTTATGTGAACTGGGCAAAGAAGGGAAGAATATACATGGAAATACAGAAATACATTTCATTCAACTGAAAAAGGGGTAAGAAAAAGAAGGGAAAGTTAGAGAGAGTGATTAAGGGAAGGATTAGTCCTAAGTAAAAAAAAATAACAATAAAATAAAAAATGAATAATACCTCCTAAGGATATATAAAAAATAATGATAGCTCTTTTGGAGGTGGCAAAGAATAAGAGATGCCCATAAACTGGGTCACTGAATAAGTTTTTTTTTCCTTTCTGCCAGCCTACTTTTTGACTTTAGGATCAACTCATGTTAGTTCTAGAGGCAAAATTAGAACTCCGGTCCTTTGACTTCAGAGCTTTTTGTCAACTATACCACAATGTTAGGAAAAACAATTTTATACCAGTTGACAGATGGTAGAAATAATGCTATACCTGGGTGATTGATGAAATAACATTACAAAGGAACTCTATCACTAGGGTGAGGTGAGGTGTGTTGTGCTAATATTATTGCAAAATTAAGTTGGTGAGGACAGCCTGATGTGTATTAGGTCTGGGTTATTGAGCATTCCAAAGGAAGTGAGGACAGAGAAAAAGACCAGTATCTTGGAGCTTGGTGTGAACATTTCTGTTTCCATCTCATCGCTGCACGGAAGGCAGTGCAGCCCATGAAGGTGCTCTGATCTGTTTCCCAGGAGCCTGATATTTGATACAGGATATTGTTATTTTGGAGGATCTCATTACATAATCAGCCTAGTTCTTACCTTCTGGCTCCACTAAGTTCAGCAGCCCATCCACTGGAGCGAAAAGAGGAGCAAAAACCCTTCCTCTGTGGTTCCCTTGAGAAGGCAAGACATGCTCTCTGCCTCTGAGTACACTTAACAGAGATTTTCACTCTGAAGGTTTTTGACAGCCCAACCAAAGACCTGCAAGGTGGAAAACTAGGCTGAGTGTTATACGGACAATAGGCATAGAACATTATTGTATGATGACAAAAAAACATTTACTGAGTGGCTGATAGTATTTTAGATGTTGTACAGAATACCGGAGCTACAGTGAAATTAATTGTCTCAGTGCAGATAATTCTGCTTAACATGGTGAAGTTATCAGATGCCCATCTCTTCAAAGTCCTTTACCTATATTGCTGCTTATCAGAAGAGAACACAGATAATAGTTCCCTGGGAGTAAATTTCTGGTCTTCCCCACCCCCTTGTCATAGATCAAAATTGCAATATGAAAAGATAATTCTTGCCAACTGTCAGATCCCATTAGAATTTCTGTAGCCTGATGCCATTTAAGGTAAACACACTGCATGAATTTACTGCCATAAATTCATTGTATTTACATTTGGATTGTAAAATACTGTACAAATTGAATATAATTACCTTCTCCATGGCTACCCTCTTGGTATTTGAAACTTTTGAAAATCCTCCTCATCTGGAATGCGGTAACAGATTAATACTCCCATCAGAGGAGGGCACAGGAAATTATCTTCAACAGTGGTATCCTGTGAGGATACTGTTAATTAGGAGTCATTTCCTGCATTCTGACCACTTTCTAGCAACATTACCCGGAGGTCCATAAGATGCCACATGACAGCTTTTGAGATAAAGCCCTCTGTCATGTGTAAAACTTGTCTACATGTAGGATTTGGAGGTATTCAGAATACAAATCATTTCCAGATCTACATTGATTATTAAGGTATTAAACAGTTGGACTCACACCAAGTTCCAGCAGCCTGGTGGAGAGTGTGCCCATCAAATGTTTTAAGAAGCAAAAAGTCTTTCAGTTGAGATGATCGGCTCATCTTTCTAAATTCTAAAGGGTCAAGGAAAAATGGTTTGGGCTCCATTCAGTTATTTCCCTTTATAAGAGATTGTCATAGCTAGAAAGGAGCTTAAATAGTATCTCTTCCAATCCCTTAATTTTCCTAATGAAAAAATTAAAACAGAGAGAGATTGTGACTTGTTTAACTTTCTAGAAGATCTAGGACTCAAACCTAGGACCCTGTTCTATTTGTTTCCCATCTGACCATGTTGGATACAGCTAAGTGGTCCTGTAGAGGGAGTGCTGGGACTGAAGTCAGGAAGACTCATCTTCCTGAGTTCAAATACAGCCTCAAACACTTATAAGCAGTGAAATACTTAAACCCTATTTGCCTCAGTTTCCTCAACTGTAAAAATGAGCTAGAGAAGGATGTGGCAAACAACTCTAGTATCTATGCCTAGAAAACACCAAATGGGATCATGAAGAGACCAACATGAATGAAACAACTGAAAACAACAACAACAATAATCTATTATGTGAGGGGGGTGGGGAATAACAAAGTAAGAGAAAGACTTACAGGGTGTGTTTTACATCAGGAACTGTGTATGACTTTCTCTGACTGTCAAATTGGACTCTTGCCCATACCTTTGATTGGTTTAGCACTCCAGCAAGTGGAACATAACTGTTTCTAAGTGCAGAGGAATAGACTGGTTGGCACAGAGTTACAGGCTGGCCCTATTTGAACCACTTTGATTATCAGTTTGGCATGAAGGACAGTGAAAGAAATCCTCTGATTTCATCAGTAGACAAAAATAAATAAGAATTGTCAGTACTCAGTCCTCTAGGAATGCCTGGGTCATTGGTGTTAGCCTCTAAAGCAGACAAACAATAAATACACATGAATTAATATGAAGATAAAAATTAATTAGTCAATCAACAAGCATTTATTAGGTACCTAGCACGCATCACATGGCAGCTAGTTGGTACAGTAGATAGAGCTCCAGACCTGAAGTCAAGAAGACCTGAGTTCAAATCTGACCTCGTTTATATACTGGCTATGTGACCTGGAACAAATCACTTCAACCTGTTTGCCTCAGTTTCCTCATCTGTTAAATGAACTGGAGAAGGAAATGGCAATCCACTCCCATGCCGTTACTGAGAAAACTTCAAGGGGTCATAAAAAGTCAGACACAACTGAAATGACTGAGCAAAAATATATGCCATTTCCTGTACTACGTGTTGGGAATACAAAGACAAAAAATGAAACAATTCTTCCTGTCAAGGACTCTATATTCTTTTTGGGTAGACAATATATCCATGCATAAATATGTATAGAATAGACACAAAATGAATTGAAAGCAGTTATGGAGGGCACTAGAAGCTGAGAGAATTAGACAAGGCTTCATGTAGAAAGTGATACTTGAACTATATTTTTAAAAAAGTGAGGGATTCTGTGCTATATTATAATAAAATTGGGAATAGATCTTACCACTTTCAGGCAAGGGCTTAATACTATTTTTTTCTGTTAATGGTACCTGTAGCTCCAACTCACAAAACAATGTTCAATATCAATCAGAAACTTTACTACATGTGATTCAGAAGCAAAGAAATCAGAGGAAAGAACCCTCAAAGAAAAAGGATGTGGAAAATAACTGGTTATCTATCATATTGTGAACTAATGCCGGGAAACTATTAGAAATAACTTTATCCCTAAGCTCAGATTAGACAAAATAAGAGCTGAAATTGAAGAGGAATTAAAATCTAAAAAGGAAAAACTTGAAGAACTTGAGACCTTTGAAAAGCTTTGCTTGGCAAAACAATAATATTTATCAATTTACATTATTATTATTGGAGTTGACATTTATATAGTGTTTAAAGGTATGTGCAACACTTTACATTTGTTAACTCATTTTGCCTTCATAACAATTCTGGGAGGTAGGTGCTATTATAATTACTATTTTACAGGTGAGGAAATTGAGTCGCAGAAAGCATGTGATTTCCCTAAAGTAACACATTGTGACAGATGGTAGAAACAGGAGTTATATAAATGTGACTGGTGGACTCCAGAGAGAGAACTGATAAATAGAAATACAAAAACATAGTTTATATATACTTTTTTGGGGGGGTCAAGTGATTCCTTTTCTGGTGCAGGAAGGGTAGGGAAGGAGATACCTGGGAATTTTAATGTAGCCAACAAACAAATAAAATAATAAAACTTTTTTAAAAGAAAAGACTGATTGTTAGAATTCTAGAGGGATCCTACCACTATGATGAGGCTATTTTATGTGTGTGTGTGTGTGTGTGTGTGTGTGTGTGTGTGTGTGTGTGTGTGCATAAGTATATAAAATCTTTACTTTTTCTCTTAGAATCATTACTGTGTATTGGTTTAAATGCAGAATTACAGTAAGGGCTAAGAAATGAGGGTTAAGTGACTTGCGCAGGGTCAGTTAGCTAGGGAGTGTCTGAGGCCAGATTTCAACTCAGGACCTTTTGTTTCTAAGCCTGGCTCTCAATCCAGAGATACTGATATTAATAATATTATTGCAAAATTACATTTGGTCAGGGCATCCTCATGTGGGATAAATATGGACTGTTGAGCATGAAAAATGAAATGAGGAGTTTGGAAAAGAGGTCATGTCTTGGAGCTTGGTTTTGGGAACTTTCTGGTTTCCATCAAATTGCTACACTGACAGTCATGCAACTCACAAAGGCATACCTGTTTCCTAGGAGCTTTGTACATAATGCAGAATATTGTTATTTTGGGGTATCTCATTACAGAATCAGCCTAAGTCTTACCTCCTGGCTCCATGGCAGGATTGAAACTCAGTTCTTTCTGACTCTAAGTCCTATGCTCTAACCAGTTGCCTTCAAATTCCACAAAGTCTATCTAGGGACAAAACACACAAAATCAATAACACAATCAAAGTATTTTGTTATTTAGAGACTTTTGAATCTATTAATAATTTTATTTCTCATACTAATTATTTCCTGCCGTTCCAGAAATAAGTTGTGACCTTGAACAAACACAGCCTGTCTGCATTTTAGTTTCCTAATTCGTAAAACGAAGGGGCTAGATTAGAATACATCTAAGTTCCCTTTTTTTATCTCTGCTAGTTTCTCAAAAAGAGGAAGAAGAGAATCAAATTCAGAATCCTGACCAATTTCTTATGGATACTTTGGAGTTTGATAGCATGAAAGTTTCAATTTGCTAGTTTTAAATTATACTAATAAGACTTTGGACTACTAAGTGACACAGTGGATAGAGCACCAGACTTGGATTCAGGAAGAAGACGGAAAACTCAAGGAACCTGAGATCATGGAAAAACTTTGCTTATCAAAGCAACAATAATAATTATCATCTTACATAATTATTATTAGAGCTGGCATTGATAGAGTGTTTAAAGGTATATAAAACATTTTACATATATTAACTAGTTTCTTCACAGTAACTCTGGGAGATAGGTGCTATTATTATTACTATTTTGCAGTTGAGGAAACTGAGACACAGAGAGGGTGTGGTTTCCTTTGGATAACATATCTTGTGACAGATGGTAGAAGACACTAGCTGTGTGACCCTGGGCAAATCATGTAACCCTGTTTGCCTTAGTTTCTTCATCTGTAAAATGAGCCAGAGAAGGAAATCACAAACCACTCTAGTATCTTTGCCAAGAAAACACCAAAAGGAGTCACGAAGAGATGGACATTACTAAAATGACTAAACAACAATAACTAAGCCTTTGTGGTTGACCTGTGTGTTTATGCAATCATCATTACCATTGTTAAGTATTATAGGAGGAAAAAGGGGAATTATCAAGGAATACTGCTAAGGGCAGTCATCAAGTACCACCATATCAGATAATGACTTGAGGAAGCTATTGAGACTTGCAGAAAGGCATTGGAAGATTTCTGCAATATCTAGCTGGTACATACCATAGAAAATTTTGATATCAAATTATCCAATTAAAGGTAGAAGAATAATATGAAAAGGAATCCAGAAAATAAAAATTCTTAGAAATTCTCAATTCCCTTTGTCAGCAATTGGAAACAAAAGTCCAAAAGCTAAGGTGCACAAAGAACAAAAGAGATGATTAAAAAATTTATCAAAAACTTCACTATATAGAACTTTAGAAAATTAAAAAAAATCAGAGGGGAGAATATTCACCACAAACCAAAGAATAGGCCTTATTATTATCCTTATTTTATAAGTGAAGAGGAAACTGAGACACTTAGCAGTGACTAAGTGACTTGCTCAAGATCCCATAGCTAATAAGTAAGAAATCTCCAAAAATATAAGATTCAATAGTGGGATAAAGACTCCTATGAGTGGCATGTATACAAACTCAAAAATAGATTGACACAGCCTCAGCCACTTCCCAGCTGTGTGACCCTGGGCAAGTCACTTGACCCCCATTGCCCACCCTTACCAATCTTCCACCTATGAGACAATACACCGAAGTACAAGGGTTTAAAAAAAATAGATTGACAAAGATATGTTAGAAAAATGACTATTATTTTGATTTGTCTATAGAAGTTGACATAAATTTATATCTAGGTAATTCCTACTGGAAATCAGAGATGGGTTATCTTTAAGAAGCCCTGGCTTATTAATCAATTCAGATTAAAGGAAGAAGTAGAAACAAAATGGCAAGTTACATTTACTAGTTACCAAATATCTAGTGAAAAGAGTTGGTGGCTAAAATAAACTATCTTCCATGGACTGACCAACAATAAATCTCTATAGTACAAATACAGACTTAAAATATCCTTGAGAATTCATCTAATAAACTATATTTGAACCACAAGTTTATTACTCACTGACTACAATAGTGCTCAGATGTAACGTTGATCCCTAAAAAGAAATAATGTTGTAAATAGATGTTGCCATACTGAAAACTCTTCATCTCTAAGCTGCATGAATTATAAAGCTTTTGAAAAAGGGTCCTAATAGAAGTCAAAATTATATGGGAATTGCATAAGGTACATATCATCTCTATCATACTGATGCAACTGAAATAGTTCTAAAATGTTTTCATTCAGCATAAAGGTTATGGGTTTACCAATACTTTTAATAAATTATAGTAAACAGTTATTTTATCCACTTGTAGAATGCATAGTCCATCACCATGTTGGCAAACCTATGGTACGTGTGCTGGGGGGGGCACGTAGAGCCCTCTCTGTGGGCACACGTGCTATCATCCTAGTACAGTGTTTGCCAGAGTTCATTACTAGAAAGCCAGAGGGATGTGGGGCCAGGCTGCTACCCTCCCCTTCTCTATGCGCTCCTGTGGACATTCATCATGGCCCCTCCCCCTCTAAAAGGTTTTCCATCACTGGTCCATAGGATGCTAAATATATAAAAGAATAATAGCAAGGTAGTTATTTGTCTGATATATATATATATACATACATATATATACATATATAGGTGAGAATAATGGGGGGAAATAATAATGTCTGCTATTTTTATAGTACTTTAAAGTTTATAAAGCATTTTATGCCCACAATTTTCTCTAAATCTAATTAATACTCTAGGAGTTAAATACAGATATTATTATCACCTTTTCACAGACAAGGAAATTGAAGGTTAGGTTGAATTACATGTTCAAAGGCATCCATGGGTAGCTAAGTGATGGTGTTAGGTTATGAGTCTAGGTCTTGTACCCTATTCACTAGAACTTGTCTTTGTGCTAATTATTTCTAAGTAGTCATTGGTGACATGTTGGGGCCTTCTTTTGCCCATCATGATTATTTTGAGATTGTGTATTCAGTGTTGCACAGACTCAAAGCCAAAATATGCTCTCATTCTTAAACAAAATATTATTTGCTATCATTTTCGTGTTATGGGCAGTGATGATTCCTGTAAATAGAACTGGATGCCAAGATCAAGAAATCCATGATACAACAATGCAGGGGAACTAGATGTCAAGATATTACTAGATGTCTGAAGCCAGACACACTGGAATCAGCAAACTCAAGTGTTGGAGCTCATGGAAATGTAGGAAATAGTCAAATTAGGGACCAAAGGTAGGAGCAAGAAAATATACAGAAGCCAGATTTAAACAGATTAATGAGTCAAGAACTCCAGTTAAAAAGTCAAGAGAGGAGAAACACAAAGTATCAAAGACAAAGAGTCTTTATAACTAAGGAAACTTCTATTTCAGTGAAAGATCCTCCATGTATTACTTGTTCCAGAAAGAGGCCAATGACCGGGTTCTTTGGGCATAGCATACTGATACTTAGTAGTGTTAGTAGTTAGTGTGCTATGGTGAGAAGACAGTAAGCAGAGTTTTGAATTAGAAAGAATCTTAGAAATTCTTTACATCAACATCTTCTTAATGGTGAACTGTCTCTCCAAGAGAATAATGACTTACTCAAGGTCCCAAAGGCAACAAATAGCAGAGTCAGGATTCAGACCCATACTCTATTCCCAAAGTGAAGTGTTTCCCCTAATGTGCCATATTTAGATGCCATCTATATTGTTTAATGGGGAAAGAAGACACTAATATAGATTTTAGCCTCTAATGCTTCTCACATTTCCTTCCCCCCATCCCTCTTTGGTTTTGTTTTATTTTTTGGCATGGAATGCTTGATTTGAATTATTCATGAAGGGCAAACTCTTGCTCTAATATAAAGTGTGTCGGGGTGGGTGAGTTGGGAGAGGAGTGGTAAGGAATAACAAAGTCATCAGTGTTTGGAGATCTTTGTGCCAGCCCTGCTGAAAGTATAGATTCAGGGCTGGCCACTTCCACATGGTTTTAATGAAATTGAGATGTTAATGAAGAAAACAGCTTAATGGGAAAGAGAAGCATGCAGGAAATGTAGATGCTAGGCTCAAGGTCCTCCATTTTGCAAATATTTTGATCGGTGCAAATTTGTTAATTGAGGCAATTGATTTTCACCTGAGAATGGTCACAATATCTAATTCATTAAAGCCTAAAATAACATCCTTTGGGCTAAATAGGGCCATTCCATTCCTAACCTCTCAGTGATGTATTAACAGTGTGTAGGCATTTGAGTGCATATCTTAAAAAGTGCCACATTAACAGGAATCTACTCTGGAAATTAAAAAAAAATTAACAGTGCACACGCACTTAGGGTGGGGGAGGAAAAAAAAATCCCATGGCCTCCAGCTCCTGTCCTCCTCTTCAGCAGCATTTTAAGGTCTGTGTTTAATATTGCCAGGCCTGCTTGAGTGATAAATGTAACTGTATAAAAATTACTTATTACAAGCTGTCATGTTGCCTCACTCACATCGGCTGGGCTGGAGGCATTGTACATAAAACTCTCAGCTCCACCTTGACAGCCTCAGCTAGGCTGCCTTTAAAGTAAAATGCTTTCAGTCATGAATACAAAACATAATTTACCTTTTCATAATACTTCAGTTTGAAACACTTTGGGAAAGCTCGTGTTACCGTCAAACCTCTACCTGAGTGGAGTGAGACGAACCCGTGAATTCCAAGCTGTCATTTGAAATGTGCTGCTGCCTTCCATCAGTTTTCTCTTTGATGAAACCTTAAGCTGGTAAATTGTGGGCCCTCTAATTTTTAAAAGTTGTATTTATGCCTAATTCCTTTTTGCAACTCTTTAGTGACAAGATGCTGTCAAGGGAGGATTAGCTAGATCACTAAATTGGAATATAGAATTGGGATTCTTGGATATATCTTCCCCCTCCCCTTATCGTGAAGAACCTCTAATCATTTTATGTTTAAGGGGTCCCAGAGCATGTATTGAAGCATAGATTCTTAAGAAAACTTCTTCATTTACACATAAAGTCCAGTTACCACAAATGCTTCGAAACCAGCGTAACCTTCCAACCACTGTCCAGGACCAATGGACCCATTGTTGGCAATGCCATTGGAAAACCTCATGGACTCGTGTGCTAGTTCCATACTGCTGTTTAAACACAACAGGCCCCTGTGAGCTGTGGATGTCAGCCAGATGGAAATTGAATGTGAAGGCTCCTAGGAGACTCTGTGAAGAACAGCTGATTCATTGTGACTGTTTTTATAGTTAGTCATGATGCGTACAGTATGTGAGCATCCCATCTGCAGGGGTGTTTGCCCACCAGCCTCCCTGCCACATTGGCAGAAATGACCCCTACACCAAGCACAATCAGAATGGAGCTGCAGATGTACCTCTTGAGCCCAGATTCCTTCTGACAATGTTCACATTCAGTTAGGGCCCAAAGTGCTTGTACTTGTCAGTAAGGATAAATAATGAAGAATCTCCCCCTCACCCCCAATGCCCTTTGGAGAGTGAAACAGAATTGCCCTAGGAAAGACTTTTCTTTGCCACTCTCTTCTGTGGAAGCTCCTATCTCCCCCCACCAGCCCAAATACCTTTTAATTCCTCCTTCCCATCCACATTTAGGACTGTTTGAAAATAGGAGTCAGTTTGAAGAGAGATGGTGGTGCCACCATATATCTAATTTTTGAAATGGAGACAAAGTGAAGGACTTATATAATGGCAGAAAGTCAGTGGGCTTTTTCTTTCATTTTGAAAAGTCTCAATTTCAATTCAAATAAAGTATTTTTTAAAAGGTTTCTACTTCCTATGTGCCAAACCCAGAATGTCTAGGAGCTCGGAATACAAAGACAAGACCAAGACATTCCCCATGCAGGAGAAACTTACACTTAAGGTGCAGAGAAATACATATGACTTGTCCATAGCTATGTAGACTAAGGCATGTATAAAAGAAATAAAAAGCAATTTTTGAAGATGGACACCAGGGACAATAGGGAAATCAAGAAAGGCCCATCACAGAAAGTTGGCAATGGAAATGAGTTTGATGGAAGTTAAGTGTATCAGGAGGCAAGGATGATAAGGGAGAAATTTTTTGTCATGGTGCATAGAATGTGAAAAAACACGAAGGTTAGAGAAGGAATGTATTGTAACAAACAGAAAGTAGACCCATTTGGTGACTGTAGAAGGACCTCTTGAACTGGTGCCTGCTCTGAAAGGATTATGATCTAGTTGGGGAAACAAGACTGTGATATCCTGTAATCAACTTAATAGATAAGTTTTAGTGAGTTACCCATGACTTAGGTTAAATGGTTTGCTTAGGTTCATATAAGTATTGTTAACAGGAAGGACTGGAACCCTATCCTTCCAGGTCTTTAGTCTAACACTAAATCTAATCTAATATGTATGCAAATGACTTAACTACCAGTAGATAATTTTTAATGTTTTCTGATTTGTGTATCCCTTTGACAGCGTGTCTTTAATCAGAATAACATTTCTAAATGGGTGAAATGAAATACGTAGGACTACAAAATAAACCAGTTATATTAAAATAGTTACCAGAATATATTTAAAAACAAAACACAAGTTCATAGCCTCTAGGGCATGAAGTAGAGTAAGATAAATATCTTAGAGGTACAAAGTGTTATGAAAATTAAAAGGAGGATAAGATCACCTATGATTAGATAAATCAGGAAAGCTTTAGGGAAGAAGAAACCTTCCCAAAATTGTGTATTCAAGGATGAGCATTATTTCAATAGAAAGGAATAAGGAAGAAAGTCAGTCTAGGTAAAAGAACTAATATTCATAAAGGAAAAAGGATGTATTAAGATGTATTAAGGGAATGGTATTTAGTACAGTTGTCTGCAGTGTAGGGAGTAGCAAGAAACCAGGCTGGAAAGCTAACTAAGGACTAAGAGTTATCAACGGTCTTTAATATTGGGCCAAGGATTTAACTTGTTTAAGCAAAAGGAAGTCCCTGGAGTTTCTTGAACAAACTTGTGACATAATTAGAGCCATGCTTTAGGGAGATTTCTAGTCCCCACATACAGCCTCCTGAAGATGATTGAATGGTTAGGGCTTAGAAAGAAACTCCAAAAAAACCCATTTATTCTAGCCCCTTTATTTTACAGATAATAAAGCTGAAACCCAGAAAAGGAAAGTTGCTTTTCTAAGGTCACATAAAGCTAGTTATTGGCCTAGCTTGGTCTATAGTATAGGTTACTTGATTTCCAGCCCTATCCCTTCCATTACATCATACTACATTACTGTTGTTACTATTTTGCCAGGCTTACTACTCATTATATTAGAAGAATCTAAACATAGTTCCAAAAAAAAGAACATTTACTTTAAAAAATATTACAAATAATTCTATTAAAAATAAATGTATTAATATAAATATAAATATAAATATATTAACACGTGTGTTAAATATAAAAATAAAATTTACATTTACTTTACTTCAGTTTTCAGCTTAAGTTGCCCCTTATGCAAGAAGCCTTTCCTAGCTACTATTGCCTTCCCCTCTAACATTTATATTTGATCTATAGGTGTCTTGTACATACTTATATATGTATATATTATCTTTCCTATTAGACTATAAGCTCTGACAGGTCAAGGGCTTTTTTTGCTGTTTCTTTCAATGTTCAACACAGCAGAGTGCCTAGAACCTAATAAATGTTTAATAAATGTTTGCTAATTGATCAAATTAATATTTTTAGCTAAATTTGAATCTGGGTCTATCAAATTTAGTTGTGATACCATCAAGAACATGAAGCTTTGCCTTTGTTCTCCTTGAAACACATTGTCTTGGAACCTTTTAGACATATGTAAGAAAACTAGGTTGTTAAGTCTGAAAGAAGATACCCATCTGCAACTTGCCAACTGCAACAGCTACATTTGTAGCCTCAGGTGGAACATTCATCATTGGAAACTCGTTGCATAGTTGTAGTTAACTTTATTCATCATCATTTTCTTATTACCATACTACCATAAAGAAATGAGGAAACAAATCAGAAAGTTGGTAGGTAATTAGTTAATATAACTCTATCCTTCTCATAGGCTTCTAAGGTCAAAGAAGTTTGGGCAGATGACCCCCATCTTCATATAAAAATGAAGAAAGCTTAGTAGGTAGGAGCTTTGGAACATCATTTCCTCATGAAAATAGATCTAATACTTAGATGTATTAGCCTCCTCCTCCCAACAGTCAGGAACATATGCTCAATTGTTTGAGAGAAAATATTCACTTTTTTAAGCAGGAATGGTATAGGGGGTCAGATTCTTTTTGAAGGTAGGTCCCATGACTTTTCCTTTTTAAATTTCAATGGATATATAGTGGTATTTTGACTTTTTATTGGTCCTATTCTTGGGTAAATTTTTCAATTATCTTCATTTTATTGATTAAAAAAACCAACTAAGTATAGAGAGATAATGACTCTATATGGATCTGTGATAAACAAAACCAAATGGAAAATTTGCCATCCCTTTCATAGTATTATAAATCTTGATAGAAGTTTCTTGGCCTTTTTTGTGCATTATGGACCAATTCTGGTGAAGCCTATATACAAATTTTCAGAGGAATATCTTAAAATGTTTAAAACATAATCCATGGAATTACAAAGGGAACCAATTGTATTGAAATCATAATATTTCCTTAAAATTCATATTCATTGAGTGCAGGTTAATAACTCTTTAGTAGAGCCTGAAAGGACTTCAATGGACATTTAATTCAACTTTCTTATTTTAATGAAGAGGAAACAGGTCCAGAGATATTATGACTTACCCCAAGTCACACAATTACAGAGGTGAAATTTGAACAGGTCTGAATTCAAAGTCAGATCTTGCTCTTTATTGCATTGCCTCCCTCACTATTAGATTCTCTTTTTCCGATCTCTGTCTTTGAAAATATTCTCAATCTTCAAGATACAGGTCAAACTTCCATGAAATCTTTCCTGATCACCGCCAACTAGACTCAGCCTTTCTTTCTCCTCAGATTTCTCTTAGTATTTTGTTTATACCACTTCTGTGTATTTAACACATTCCAACTTATGCTATTTGTTCACAGTCCAGCTTTTCCTCTTCTGTTAGATTGTAAATTCCTCAAGGTCAGGCACAATTACAAGGAGGCCAATTTCAGCTTGATATTTAGAAAAACTTCTTAATAATTGTTGTTGTTTTAGTTATTTTCCATTGTGTCCAACTCTTTGTGATCCATTTTAGGTTTTTCTAGGCAAAGATCCTGGAGTGATTTGCCATTCCCTTCTTGAACTCATTTTTTATATGAGGATGCCAAGAAGGGCAGGATGGAATGATTTGCCCAAGGTCACACAATTAGTCTAGGGTCACATAGCTAGTAAAAGTGTTTGGCCAGATGAGAACTCAGGTCTTCCTGACTTTAGAGCTGGGACTATATCCATTGGGCCATCTATCTATCCTGCCTAATAATTAGATCTGTCCAAAATTGGGAAGACTTGTCCCAGGAAATCTCCTCTAGTTTCTCTTCACTGATGCTCACTTGTCAGACATGCTTTGAGGTGATTTGTGGTTAGGTTTAGATTAAATGACTCGGTAACCTCAGAGATCCTTTTGCATTCTGAAATTTTTAAATTTAGTTTCATGTCCCCATTGTGCCATGCAGAAACCAGGTGCTTACTCACACGTAACTCTCCAATTCCCATCTCTATGCTTTTGCATTGGCTGTTCCCTGTGCCTAGTATGACTTCTTTCTTGCTTCTGCCTCCACTAGTCCCTCTTTTCCTTTAAGACACAACTCAGACATTATCTTTGGTATGAGCCTCTTTTCCTGATCTTCACCCTCAACTGTTAGTGTTCTCTATTCCAAACTACCTTGTATTTAACAACTTTGTATATATTTGTATTTATTCAGTTTATAATGTTTATGTTTATATATGCATTATACACATATAACTTTATTATATTTTATAATTTTTATAATTATATGAAAATATAATAAATAATGTTAATTTTTATAATTATATATATAATTGTCTCTCTCGTTAGCCTCTGATTCTTCTTACTTGCATTCCCAAAGTCTAAGCATAAATGCTTGTAGATGGAAATTAATTGTAGATGGAGCTTTTGGGGAATGGGGGATGATAGGTTTTAGACATTTTTGAACTTAAGGTACCAGTTTTTGTTATTAATTATTATGTTTTGTTGTTATCTAGTAACATTTTAAGTTGCATAGTGCCTTATATACAATGTGAATTTTAAGAACATTTGTTAAAGTGAAGGTTGCTTGTCCTGACAATAAAGTAGATCTGTTTTTAGCTCTTTTGTCTACTTTTGTAGGTTTGTATAAAATTTTTCATTTGCTATCAGGTATGCTACCTCTTATTAACTATATTGGTTGTCAACCACCTTTTCTTGCTGTCTGTTACTTTTTAGTTGGTTTCTTTTCTTCTATTTGTATGGAAGAATCAGACAAACCAAATTTCTTTTTTTAGAATTGTATCTAAGTAGAGAGGATATACGGAATAAAACTAAAACAAATTAGGCCTCTGTTTGGGTCTATGATTAGAAGTCTCTACTAATGTAATGGATATGGATGCCATCTCCCTGACATGATTTAGAGAGTATCTCTGGACTTGAGTATTTTGAGCTGTTCATACTTTGTTAAAGCTAAATATTAAATCTTAGCATTTTGGGTGGTCCATTTTCTCTGTTACTTAAATACAAAGAACAAAACACCAAATCAAGCCCTTTATAGCATTACCTGATTTCCAAAGAATAAGTGCCCACAATTAAAATTTAATAATAAGTTTTTAGTCACTTTGAACTTGTTCCAGTACACTCCTGAACTCGATCTTCTGAAACACAAAATAAGCAGGAAAGACTTTTCCCTCGACAAATGGTATTTGGATTTAGATGTATCATCTTATAAAGTTTATACTAATTCTTCTGCTGTGTCTTTTGAAAGCAACAGATCTACACATTGCTATTGCCAAGGGCCCACAGTCAGACAGTGATCTTGTAGCAATTTGGCTGGTTAAAGGCCATGAAATGCACATACACACACACGTGAATGTGTATGTGTATACTTTATATGTGTGTGTGTGTGTGTGTGTGTGTGTGTGTGTGTGTGTGTGTGTGTGTGTGTGTGTGTATTGGGAGGAATGAGTAATTTTTGTTTCCATTTTTCTTCTGTTCCATAAATTAAAGGCCTTGAAAATTACTATGCTAACACTGAGTTTGAAAAACCAGTCTAGTTTCCTAGTATATTACTAGCCCTTTGGAACACGCCTGACTAAACCAGAGTTTCACCATGTTTTGTTTGAGGTTACTCATTTTCCACTCTTGTAGCTCCTAAGGGAAAACATGATGGTTTCAGTAAACCTTGAAGGCACTAGAAACTCATAGTTGCTCTTCACAAGTGTTCTTTTTAGGGTTTCACATTCGGCCTAACCTGACTGGCTATAGGGAGTCACTTGCAGATGTCTGATGGGTTGAGATTTATTATTTCATCACTGTCAGACTCAGTGAACAATAATATTACTACAGCGACTTCATATGAATTCATGAGAAGAAGAAGAAGAAGAAGAAGAAGAAGAAGAAGAAGAAGAAGAAGAAGAAGAAGAAGAAACAGGAAAGGAAAGATGCAAATTAATTTAGTTAAATGCAGGTTTTTAATTTTCTAATTTGGTTTACAATTGAGTAGTAAACTGAACTAACTTGATAAAATTAAAATCAAATTTGTTTGATTCATTTAGAGAGATTTGATGACTATTCTTCTGATACTATTATTAATATAATTATGTTCAGTTAGAAGCTTTTGGTCAACTTAAATGATATTTAGCTCATCTCCGGCAATTTAGTTATGAGAATGTAGACAGGCATTAATTAACAACTACTACTTTCCTCTTTCCCTGGAGTTCTGTTGTACAAGACAGATGAGTTTTTTTGTTTTTTTTAAAATAGAAAGTTGAGAGAGGCATAGGTAAATTTTTAATGTAATAGGACTTGGTATGTATTTAAAACTGAAGCAGCCCAGATTATTTTTTAAAAGGTCTCTTATTGCCATGCTACAGACAAGTAAACTCAGTGGGATTGGATCTCTGTGATTTTCTGGAAATTCTAGTTGTTGAAATCACTTCCTTTCTTCAACCCAGCTTGGGTGCCACCTCTCCCGTGAATCTTGCTCTGTGTACCTCACCCACATGACTATCTTACAGCATTTTTCCTGGATCAATTAGCAAATATTTATTAAACAGCTATATGGCAGGCATTGCTTTAGATTCTATGGTTACAGAAAGTCCCTACTCTCAAGGAATTCGTAATCTGGTGAGGAGAGACAATGTTTAGGATTATATATATATATATATTCCAAATGCATACAAAATAGAGATGATATTTTATAAAGAAGGGGATTGGACTATATAGAAGATAATGCTTGAGCTAAAGGATGAAAGAAATTAGGGATTCTGAGAGATAGGTGTGAGAAGGGTGTTTTAGAAAAAGTAGTCAACAGCCATGTAAAGGATGAAGTGGAGAATAAAGGCAGAGAGATCAAATAGGAGGCTATTGCAATACTCTACACACCAGGTGGAAAGAGTTTGAAAGAATGGGAGCCTGTGTAAATGGAGAGAAGAAGACAGCTGTGATTATCATATATAAGGAGGAACAACAAGCTTGGCTACTGGCTAGATATGTCTAATAAGAACGAAGAGTTTAGGATAGATGTTATATCACTCTCTCTAGTATAGTTATTCATGTTCCTACATTTCCCTCCTACTAGATTGTAAGTTTCATGAGAGCAAAATTCCTGCTTAAAAAAATTCCTGCTTAACCCAGATCCTTGTTCTTTGTAGACACAATACATATTTGTGGAGTGATTGATAGGACTAAGCCATTATAAATTCTTGGGAAGAACTAGAAGCTAAGTGTTTTTTTTATTTTAACTGACAGCAAAGGTAAGAAAAATGCTAGATCCACATTATAGCCCTTTAATGAGTGAGTCTTCCAACTTTGCATTTATAATCTGGTAAAACAGATGAATTTATGACTAAAGTTAAGTGTATTTAACCTAATGTCTATGTGTCTATCATTTCCAGTCCAATCCATCACTGACCATAGACAAGCAGAGAAACAAACTGGTGTCTGAGTGTTCCAGCTATTTGTGAGCTCACAACTCTCTCAAACCAACTCTTCCCCTAATAGAGGTGGGGATATTGTTTTGAGAGAAGCATAATTCTATGGGCATCATAACAGAAGAAAAGGAATTCTGTCTCTTTCCCTTTGGACACATCCCTTGAAATCAATTTGGATTTATAAGCAACTATAATGTATACATAAAACTCTATTAAGCATTAGGATACAAAGAACAAAAACCATGGTTTTTTAATGGGATGAACCAACCACAAGGTTAAATTTATTTATTTTTATCCTACTCTCTTAGATTAGAAGAGGATTATCTTCTGTAAAAAAAGCCCCAAATTCATGGGTTTTCAATTTTAGAGGGGTAGACTCCAGACAAATGAACAGACACCAAACTTATGTTCTCATCAATGTTGTATGGGCAAAGAACTCTTTAATTATTCTAAGTTTTATTCTAAACCTTTGTCTAAGTATATTAAAATAGGAGGAAACCTTTCCCTCTTTGTTCCTTGTTTGTGGAGGTTGAAGAGGACATTGTTCTGCCAGTAAAATGCACAATGTCTAGTTGGCCAGGAGTGACTATCTTCTAGGTGAATGGATAAGTGAATGAATTAGTGGAGAATTAACCAAGCACCTAAGATTCTTCATGAATAAGTACCAAAACATGATGCCTATGTACATGTGGATATTAGAGAGAACTCATGTGACTAAATCTATGATAGGATTTGAGTTCTATAGAAATATATTTGTTTTCTTTCCCATCTATTTGGCATTTAGTTTCTACTATTTGTTCTATTAACTTTTTGTGTTATGTATGGTTCAACCAAACTATCTTTTTATGAAATATTCTTTTTTCCAATTACATGTAGGAAAAAATCTTTGACAATTATTTTTCTGATATTTTGAGATTCAGATTTTCTTCTCTCTCCCTCCCTCCCCTCCTCTTCCTGAGGAGGTAAATAATCTGGTACAGATTACTCTAGTGTTTTCATGTGACACATATTTCCAAATTCTCCATGCCTGTCTTCCTTTTTGTCCTTCATACATGATATTTTGTGTTGTGTCTTCTTGTTTCTGCACTATCTGCCCTCTATTCTTAGAAATCAGTCCTTTTACAACTTTACCTCTCAGATTCCTAATCCAACTTTCTATGATCCTAAACCAAGACTCAATGAAAACGGAGACTGAACTAGATAGAATAAATTTATGGATTCTATCACAGGAGAGCAAATACAATTTTTTTGGACTATATAAGCTCAATTAATTCTTTTGGATTTCACTTCCCATTACCTTCCATTATTTTGAATTTATTTTGTATATATCTAAATATTTACACATCTCCCCTGATAGAATATAGGCTCCTTGAGGAAGGAACTGTTTCATATTTATCTTTGTAGCCCCCCTACACCATTTCCTGGTACTTAGTAATTGTTTAAATGCTTATTGGTTGATTATTAGATTGCCTCTCCAGCCAGACCATAAACTTCTGAGATATGATCTTGTGTCTCACATGGTTTTGTATCCTTCACGGGGCCTTATAAATAGTAAGTTCTTAATAACTATTGAATTAACTAAAAGGTGTTTTATAAAATCGAGAAAACTATGGTCTGAAACCTGATAATGGCTACTATCTATAGAACATTCCAGGGTTGCCAAATATTCAGGAATCTAATGATTTGGTTAAACTATATGACAGTTAGGTAGATATCTTATACTTCTGACCCTTCTGGTTTCTCACTTTGCTGCTTCTTATTAATAATGTTCTTGTTTTAGTAGACTCCTTTGTGGTTGAAAGAAAATTAGAATCATCACAGTATTTGGTTTCATGGTCCATCACCATTACCACCATTATCATCCTCATCATCACTAGCAATTATGTGGCATTTTAAGATTTGCAAAGCACTAAATTAAATTATCCCATTTGATCCTCATGACAACCCAGGGAGGCAAGTATTATTATTATTCCCACATTACAGATAAGGAAGCTGAGGCAGAGAAAAATGAAGTCACTTATCCAGGGACACACAACTTTGTAAGTGTTTGAAATAGGGTTTGAACTCAGGTCTTCTTTTGACTCTGGATTTGGTGCATTTTATGAATTCATTGCACAATTTTGCTATTTCTGCTGGCCCATACAACACAGAACTAGACTTCAGAATCTTCTGACATCTGCCCAGTGTTCTTTCCACCATACTATGAGTAATTAGAATGTTCTTTTGTTCAGCTTTGTCAGTCATCTGAGTGGGTTCTTCTGATTAGAATTTTCAATGACTCAGGCACTGAAACTTAAAACTGATTTCTTATAGATTTAAAGTTAGATGGAATCTTAAAACAACAACTGCAGAGGCTCCCTATTACACACAGGAAAAAAATACAAAATCTTTAGATTGGCATTTAAAGACTTATTACAATACAAGCATTAGACTACAAGTAAAGCTGAATATTACATTTTTGAATTGTGATGTTGGAAAAGATGATTTTGAGAGTCCCTTGGACAGCAAGGAGATCAAATTAGTCAATACTTTAAAAAATTAGTTCAGGCTATGTACTACAAAGTCAAATACTGCAGCTGAAGCTTAAATACTTTCCTCACATATTAGAAGGCAGGACTCATTGGAAAAAGACCCTGATGTTTGGAAAAATTGAAGGCAAAAGGAGAAGGGGACAGTAGAGGTTGTGATGGATAGATCATGTTATGGAAACAATAAACAGGAAGGACATAGACTACTATGTACGGTCCAAGAGTCCAAAAAGGATCAGGCACAACTGAATGACTGAAGAATAACAACAATAATAATCCAGCACCCACCTATCTTTCCATTCTTCTTTTATATTACTCCCTCTTGTGCACTCTGTATTTCAGCCAAATTAGAGTTCTAGTTTTTTTTTCTGAGATGACATATGCCATCTCCCATGAATGGAATGCAGTACCTCTTCATCTCTGCTCTTCAGGATCTTTTCTTTTTCAAGGTTTAACTCAGATTCCACCTCTTTCTCTGAATCATTCCAGATTCCACTTAGTAGTTAGTGTTCTCTTCTTAAATATTATTAGATTATTTTGTTACCCTCTTATTCTTGTCTCTTTTACATTTACATATTTATCAATGTACATGTTATATTCCACAATAGAAGATATCCACACTAGGGTGTGGATTGTTTCACTGGTGTTTTTGTATCCTTAGTACTGACCCTGATAATGTTCTTGTAATTATTTGTAGTTAAAGCACATTTGCTTACTGCCCCAGGGACAGAGGGAAAGGTGGGAGGGAAAAATTCTGAATTCTAAAATGTCAGAAAACAATTGTCAAAAATGGTTTCTACATGAAACTGAAAAAAAAATAAAAAAAATAAAGTAGGACCGGGAGAAGAAATTTATACCAAGAGGGGAAATGATAATAAATAGTACTAAAATTATTTTTAAACATGTTTTCCAGTTCTAAAATTAAAAGCATAATGTAAAGAAAGTGGTATATGTATGGGAAGTGAGGGACTTAATAAGTATACTTCATTTTCTCCTTTGATAATTTTAATCCTGTTTCTCAAATTCTGAGAGGGTGTAAAACCCCCAGAGTGCCATCTTTACTTTCTTCCTTACACTTTGTTTTGCTCTTCCCCTATACTCTCCTCTCTAAAACCTACCATTCCTTCAAGACCCAATTTTTTGCCCCACTTCCTCTGCTAAGCTTTCTCTTCTTGCCCTAGCTGTCCAGAGTAATCTCTTGCTGCCCTAAACTCTTATAGCAATTGTTCTTGGGAGACTCTCCTCTGGCGCTGAGCATATGCTGTATTGCAATGCATTGTTAGTTCCCAGGAAAGCAGAGTGCTAGATAAAGAGAAAGACCTGGGTTTGAACATTTTCTCTACTACTTACTAATTGTCTGCCCTCAGACAAATTGCTTAATATTTCTGTGCTTAATTTCTTCATGTATTAAACAAAGGATTTGGAACAGATACTCTCGAAGGCCCATTCCAGCTCTATGTCCTATTACCAATCTCCCTTAAAAAGGTTAAATTAAATTAAAAAGAAATAGTAAGTAAAAGCTCAAGTGTTTTTGGCATACTCAGCATCCTGGACATTGCCCAACACATAGTAAGGGTTCAACAAATGTTTGTGTATTTGATGATGTTGACGATGATGAAGAAAGCACAAGCAAATAAGAAGAGAAGTATAGTCAAGATAGGGAATTGTGGCAAAGGGATACCCATCCTATTTTAAAATCTATCTCAGACATTGTATAAGGAAGTATTCTCTGATAATACTGAGTTTTAGGTGTGGAATGAATTACTGAGAATGTGGCATCTTCTCATAATTATGAATAAAATAGTTTAACCCTATTATATCCCAGGAATAACTAGAATTTATAAAATGATTTGATGATTTGAAAAGTACTTTATATCTCATTTGATCCTCATGGGAGTTAGGTGTCATTATACCATTTTTTTAGTTAAGGAAATTGAAGCATACAAAGATTAAATGACTTCCCCAGGGCCACAATTGGAACCCAATTCATAGTGGAAGGAGGATCAATCTTGGATGGAGTTAGGAAGATCTGTGTTTAAGTTTCTCTTCTGACTCATATCAACCATGTGATAATAAAGAAGTCACTGAATATCTTGGTATCCCAAATAACTGTCTTAAGATTACAAATTGCAGAAAAATTGCTGATCTTGCTGACAGATAAATATGTTTAGATGAAAAAAATTAAAATGAACTATTATTATTATTATATAATAATTACTGGACTTTTGGACTTAAGTACAATTAGGCATCAAAGCAGGAAGAGAATGAGTGTCTTCTTTGGTAATCTTTAAGTCTTATGATCTAAAATTGCAAGAAATGAAAGAAGGCTTGGATTTGATTGTCTATGCCCCATAAACTGTTGAAGGGGAATTTATGAAACCTGGATTTCAGTCCCAATGTTAAATATCAGACCATAAACTATTTCAGAGGAAATATGGTTCTTTTTTTTCTCTTTGCACCATTAGTGCTTAGAGTATTGCTTTTCATGTCATGTATATAAGTGGAGCCTGGGAACAGAAGAGATTTCAGAGAACTTTGAGTTCATTAATCAATTAACAAGCATTAATGAAGCATTTACTAGATTTAAAGTTGGAAGGGACTTTAGTTTAACTCCTTCATTTTACAGATGGAAGAAACTGAGATCCAGAGAAGGAAGATGACTAGCCCAAGATCACACATATAGAAAATAGTAGAGATAGGATTTGAATCCAAGTCTTCAGATTCCAAATCCATTATGTTTTCCTTTTTTTCTATATTATTTGTGATCTTTTTAATAAATATTTATTGAATTGAAAGTAATAGATTTGACCAATTTCATGGCCATTGTACTTCCTGAGCTTCATTCCAAGTGTTATGTCTTTATTATCCTATAATTGAGTTGCTCCTTGAATCTATTTTTCCTGCGAACCTTGCCAAATTTCCATCACTTCTGAAAACTGTTCTATTTTTGTACTCAGGTATTTGGCTTCACCTCAAAATCTCAAAATCATTAAAAACAAATAGTAAGTGATACAATAATTCTTTAAGCTCTCAATGAATGTGTGGTTTAGATTGTCAGAACACGACAGAAAAACACATTTTTACCAGGCAGTTAGAGTTGCTGTTGTACAGATGGTAGGAAAAAAAGAAAGTTGTGGGATTTGAAAAATTTTAAAAAAAGGCTCATTTTAAAATTAGGATACAATCCTTAACTTATAAATAAGTAAGACAGTTTCCAAAGTGCACATCATTATTATTGTTATTTTTATTAATATCAGATCTTCCATGAAAAATGTAGGATGTGATGAAGTCATTTTGCAATATAATATAATATAAAGGCCACCAGAGTAGCTTGTGGTTCCAGTTGTGACACTTATTTAATGACATTGCTTAGGGTAATTTATCTACTTGGAAATCTTTTTCCTCCTCTATGTATTAAGGAGGCAGACTTGATTGTCTCTAAAACTAGCTCAACATAGTAAGACCTGACTTTTCTAGGATACTTATTTTTTCCAATGGTTAAAATAGCCAATAGGAGAAGGCAATACTTCTAAGGAAGTCTGACATAATGAGATGGCACTGAAATACTTGGTCTATATGGGTCACTTCAGCTCGTCCATAAAGCTGTGGGGTCCAAAAAATCAAGTTTCTATGACATGTGTCATGGCTAGTCTTTCGGTAACCAGACATGAGTATTTTGAAACTGTGTCTTATTTTAGTAGGCTACAGAGAGAGGTCCAGGAATGAGGCAGTGATGAGTTTAATGAGGCCAATTGAAAAGCTTGTTGTGATGCCAGGAGAAGGAAAGTTTGTAAAGCACTGCCTTTATGCGGCTGTTGACATCTCTCATTTCCATGTAAATTTACTAACAGGCTCTAAACAAAAGAAAAACAGAATGAATGAAGCAAAAACCCTTTTCAAAGAGGCCATTTCTTGAAGAATTTCTTGAAGCAGCCATAGCTATTTGCTGCTGCCTGTGTGTTATTTTCTAAGAGAAAATTGAACCCAAGAAATATTCTTTTCGGTGCTGTCTCAGCTCTTGATATCTTTACAAATATGCTGTAGCTGGAGCCCAATTGTTTGTGTTCCAAATGAGCTCTTAAAAGATTCGATCCCCTGTTATCCCAAACCAAGATTTCAATGAAAACAGAGCCTGTACTAGCTAGCGTGATTTTATGGATCATATCACAGGAGACCAAATATAAAATTTGAGGAATATATTTTCTAAGAGAATTGTGGCTCTCACCACATATTACCATTTTAAAAGCCTAGCACTTCAATATTTTTTCTAAGTCATCATGGTGGCAAATTGCTTATATGAATAACTGTCTGACTGAAATTAATGATCACTAGCAAAGTGAACAATAATACTCAACTTGGAATATATCAGCAAGTTTCTTTCTGTTTGGTGCCTTGGAAAAAAAGGGGGACCTTGTTTTTAAAAAAGAAAAATTGGCCTGTAGATTTGTAATGCCAACTGACCTGCTAAGACAGAAAGGTGAAATAGAGATGTTTGTTAGTTCCTGAGCAATGCAGCTAATTTTCAGGGTAGTGCCTCGATGTTAATAAGGGTGAATTAGGTGCTAACCTCCTCATATGCCATATTTAGAAGCTTTGAAGGGCTATTTGTCACATCACAAGATGACAAATTTGGAAAGTACTGTGGACACAGAACACTTAGGGACAGAGGGAAAGCCGAAATTCTAATGCCATCTTTAGCATGGATGCCCACAGCATCTGCTAGTAAGTAGTTCTTGAACCCTACTGAGACTCTGTTCTTTAGCAAGTGGAGAAAACTGACCTTGCCTTTGGATAAAATACCCCTTCGGCATTTGTAAAATGGAGAGTGGCAATATTACAATATAAAGAGATTGATTATAAAAAATGTTAAAATAGCTTTAGTTTCTTTTCTTTTTTGTATTCTCTCTGTGTCTCTATCTCTCTGACTTGACTCTTTCTGTCTCTGACATCTCCATCTGAATCTGTCTCTCCACGCTTCTGTCTGGCATTCTCTCTCCCTCTTTTTTGTTTGTCTCTGTCTCTGTCTCAACTGGCTCTTCCAAATGAGTTGTTTTGACTGTATCACCAAAAATAATTTTGCAATAATCTTAGTTGTTATGTTTTTAATTGCCTGGTGTGGAAGCCAGTTCTCTGGAGCTGTTTTGGCCTCTCTTGGTTCCCTGTGTGCTGTAGGCAAAGGTTCAAGTGATGGCAGAGGTTCTAGTCTGACAATTGAATTGGAACCCAGAAGACAAAGTGCAAGATTACTTCAGTTGTAAGAATGGGTAGTCATGGCCTGAGGAGAAAGAAGATAATTTATGTTTCTCAGTTCTTCAATAATAGATTCTATTTTATCTGATTTATTATGTACTGATTGGCAAGTAAGTGAGCACAAACTCAAATAGCTTTCTATATCTAGCTCATTCCCAGAGAACCAGCCCATGCTTCTAGCTATTCATTGACTTCAGTCCATCTCTACAAACTCTACTGCTGCCCCTTGTTCTTCCCACTTCTCTCTAATCCTCTTTCTAGGGGAATAGTTATAACCAAATCAAAACTACCATTGCCTTTTTTAAAAATTAAGTTTATTTTTTATTTAATTAATTTAGAATTTTTTCCCATGGTTATGTGATTCATGTTCTTTCCCTCCCCTCATCCTACCCTCCTCCAATAGCCAATGAGCAATTCATTGCTTTTGAAAATAGCATGTTAATCAATTTCCCAGTTCATCCACTACCAATTTGGACTTCCCAGAACAAAATACTCTTTCCTGGCCACTGATCCTCAACATATATTATCTCCTTCTTTAAAATGTGAACTTCATGAGGGCAAGACCTGTTTTACTTTTGTCTCTCCATCCTCAGCACTTAGCACAGAGCTTGGTCTATACTAAGTAGTTACTATTACTTTTCATTCATTATGCATTAATTATATAGTACAGTGGAGTAGAAAAAGCCATAGGTTTAAATTAAATTCAAAATTCCAAGTTTACATTTCATCTACATCACTTCCTGTGTGACCTTGGGAAAGTCATTTCACTTCTTTGGATTTTCCTTTTCTGTAAAATGGATTTGACCTTGAATCAGGAGGTCTTAACTTCTGAATCCTAGACTCCTTTGATATCTAGTGAAGCCTATAGAACCCTTCTCAGGATAATTGTTTTATATACATAAAAATAAAACACAAGTTTTCAAAGGAAATTGATAATATTGAAATGTAATTACAAAAATATTTTTCAAAAGAGTTTGTGGACTTCAAGTTAAGAATCTCTGGACTAGTTGGTTTCTGTGGTTCTTGTCAGCTCTAAAACTAAAGGTTTAAATTGTATGGATTATGAAGAATTACTCTATTTTTATATTTCAACAGATATGGTCTTTTAAAAGTGAGGTATGAAGTCATATATGAAATATATAGAGATGTATATACTGTATAAATATGTATATTTACCTTATTTAGAATTATAGGTAGAAAAATCTTTGTAAATAAGCCCATATCTAATTTATACATCAATGAATTTTTTTCTGATTGCTTTTTAGATCCTTAAGTACATAGAAATCTTAGTTCATTTTAAAAAAAGAAAGAGGAAACAAAGCCTGATTTAATGTATATTCAGTAGTTTAGTAGCCTTCAAACGAAGCCAACAAGCAATGGGAAATAACACGTGTACACTTTTAGTGACCCCAAGTGAAGTCAATATCGAAGAGTAGAAGGGTTTTTTTTTTATCTAAAAAATTGAAATATTCTGGTAAGGATATTTGCTGCTTTAGGAATTTTGGACTCCTACCTTACTTAGGGTTTGGGTAGATGATGGGTAAGAAGTACTATTTGAGCAGATTACACCCCCACCCCCAACAGCATCTTTCTGACCTTTCCCTCTGTTATGCTCTCCATTTTTTCCTCGTTCATGTCTTTATAAAAAGAAACATAGATTTAGATAACAATGTAATAGATTAATGAGATAACCTTAAAATTACTATTCAATTTGAGTCTGAGATTTGTATGTTAGCTCTTGAATAATGCGACCAATTTTCCAGGCTTATTCTTTGTGTTAGAGAGAAACTAAATTCTTGAACCTATTGTTTTTGACATTTGAATTGGTAGAAGGCATAAAATATCCCCTTATTTAAAACAATAAGTAAATGCAAATTTAAATAAGAGTGTTACAAGAATAAATCTTTTATGTGTTCACTGATTTCTTATGTGGTCTTTTAATTAAGTCATTTGCTAGAACGAAAGGACTGTAGAGAATGGCTGGAAAATGGACATTGTATTTCAAAAGTATTTTTCCCCCTCTCCTCCCTCCCCAATATATCCTGGGGCAGGTGATGAGTAGCCTGTCTTGATATCCTGTCTCACCTGACAGACTCTTTTAATCAAAACTTTAGTCCAGAATAGTTCAGAGAAGAGCCTCAGTAGTATTCCTTAGCTACAAGAATCAACTTGCTGAGCACATTTCATGACTGTCTGTTTGTCATTTTTTTTGTATAATACAGTTAAGATTTTTTTATTTATTTAAAAACTCATGCAGGGGAGAACAGCTTTTAAATACACTCATTGCCAAAAGGCCAGACAATGTATAACATTATCAGAATAATACTGAATAGACCCAAACCAGAATGGTTTGCCTTAAAACACAATTGAAATTGAGGCACTTTTCCCTCAAGACATGAAAAATCAGAAAATTAGGATTTGACTCTGCCTTTTTATCAAAAGAGATTTTGAGGATTTTAATTAAGAATAGTCATCTTAAAATCTCTGAGACAATAAATATGTAATAAAATAGAGATTATGGATAGGTAGCATGGTTATAGGGGAAGGAATATATTGTAATGCTAGGGAGCAGACGAAGGCATTGGTCCTAATTTCTCTGCTAACCAGCCAGGTGACCTTGAGGAAATAAATTAATCTCAAAAGATCTCAATTTCTTCTTTTTTTAAGACACAGGAGTGGAAGAGATCATCACCAGGGGCCTGTGTAGCTTTTAAGTTTCCATATTCTTATGAAGTGAGTAGAAAGGACATTGGACTCAAGAGTCAGGAAATCTGATTTCTAATCCTGCTTTTTTCTATTAAATATCTTTGTGTGACTGGGTTTTTGCATCCTCAGCTATAAAACGAAGAGGTTAGAACGGATGATATCTAGTGTCTCTTCCATTTCTATCATTCTCTACCTTATACACAAGGATTAATTAGCAGTTTAAAACTCCTCCTTATGAACTCATGATACAAAGTAAATTAAATACATAAAATCATAGAATGCCAGAGATAGAAAAGTCCTTAGAGACCATTTAGTCCAAATATCTCATTTTGCAGAGAAAGAAACTGAAGTGAATAAGTAGGATGTAAAATCTTTGCCAGAAAAACCCCAAATGTGATTGCAGAGAATTGGACATAACTGAAATGGTTGAACAACAAGAATATATAAAAAAGATCAGATAGATAAAAATACTTAACATTGACAAGCTTGTTTGTATTAAGTATGTATTTATGTTCATGGATTTCTTATTTTGTAACATCACTTTACTGGGGACAACCCTTTTATCCCATTGGTTATTTCCTTCTGGAGGCCTCCATTTTGGGTATAAACCAGTGATTCCCAAAGTGGGCGCTACTGACCCTGGTGGGTGCTGTAGCAATCCAGGGAGGCAGCGATGGCCATACTTTTTTGTATTACATTCTATTCTGAGTTCAATAAATAGTTTCATAATTTCCAGGGGGCACTAAGTAATATTTTTTCTGGAAAGGGGGAAGTAGGCCAAAAAAGTTTGAGAACCACTGGTAAACCAAAGTGGGTCATGCTTCATTTTCCTCCTGACTGTAATTTGGACTCTCAGTGCTTTTTGACCATGACCCACTAAGGTACTTCCTCTTTCCACACCCTACTCCTTTTTCAGCTCTCTCATTAGAATATAAGCTCCTGGAGGGCAAGAACTATCTTTCCTTTTTGTTTGTATTTCTATCTCTACCACCTAGTACAGTGCTTAGTAAATAATAAACCCTGAATAAGTGTATATTGTCTTGGCGTGCTGATGGAAATGTGGTATAATTTGTCTGATATACTTCTATACAAAGTTTTCTTTAGTTCAGAGGATTTCATGGGAAATCCAGTTGTATTTTTTTTTCCTCAGTCAAAAACATCTTTTAACAGGATAAAGATTTTTAGGTTTCTATATTATTTTAAGATAGTGCAAGTATTAGTACTCTCATTTTATAGATAAAGAAACTGAGACTCAGAGAGAGGATATGACTTGATCAGTCACACAGCTAATATTTTATAGATCCAGAAACTTCGCTCTACTATATCCATTATACTATGCCACTCCTTTCCCAGAGAGATATAAATGTTACTCATCTTAATTGTCTCTAGAGAAGAGGCTATGTCGCCCTACATTCTGTTGAACAGGAAAGGACCTTAAGTATTGTTGTCGGTTGTTACTCAGTGTTAATTGGCCATGATAGTAATAATTATTGATGCCATGGAAACTACATGAAATTATGAAGAGTGAAATGAGTAGAACTAGGAAAACATTATGTACAGTAACAGAAATATTGTCTGAAGATTGACTTGTGTATGTCCACCTCCAGAGAAAGAACCAACAAATAGAAATAAGTGAGACAGTTTCAGATATACATTTATCTTTTGGTCAAACGATGCCTTCTCTAATTGAGGGGAGGGAGAGAGGGATGGAGTTTAAATGTAACAAAAAATCAATATGTATATTTTTTAAAAAAACATAGGGAAGGTCAATTTGTATATGAGGATGGAAAATGGAATAGTCCCTTTTTGTGTTGCAGCCTTGCAGACTACTAGATATGGCAGATTAGATTCATGACCTGTAAGTTGATTTGCCAGTTTATTTCACTGAAAGTGGTTCCTGCTGGGATGATCTGCTCTTACCCTTGTTCTTCTGGCCCTTGACCATTTGGAAGGGACTGTCTTTAACATGGCACATCTGTCGTCGCCTCTCAGATTCTTCGGCTGGGTCAAAGAAGCGTGTGATGAAATGTCCTTTTGCGTGAAAATTACCTAGCCTCGACGGCACAGTCCAGCAATTTTGCTGTAAGGAGAACAGTCTTGGCAATATTCAATGAGCCAGGCTGACATTAGCAATCTTGTCTTGCTTTTTCTGTGCAGGAGGAATAATCACAGCTTTGTGTCTTTACCATACGGATAAGTCATATGGTTGCCAAGCTTGAGCTGCACCAGGCCTTATATATTTGACAACAACTTTCTAAGACTTCTTAGTAGGAAAAGACTACTAGAATCTGAATGCACTGAAACAGTCTTAAAATGTTATGTTGTATAAACATTATAGGTTTCTCTCAAGGTAAGATTATATATAAATTATATTATATATTAGAATACATCATAATATATTATAATTATATATATTTAAAATTGTGGGAAATCCAGCTATATTTTACTAAGATCTTTTCTTTCCTCAGACAAAATTATCCTTTAACAAGATGATAAAGCTCATATATATATATATGTATACATATACATATATATAATATCTACAGAATTCAAGAATATATACAGAATATATATATATAATATCTACAGAATTCTGTAGATATTTTATTATACATACTTTGAGTTGCTTAATTTGCTCTTGCCTTTTTTTATGCTATGTTCTCTGAGTTTCTTTTCTAGGAGTGAGGATATACTCTGTACTCTTTTATCCATTCCCCTTCCTCATCTCAACATTGATGAGATGCCTAGCAGGCATTCATTGCCATGAAATGAAGGACGACTATCTGGCTCACATTAGCATCATGCCCATTATTTTTACCTTACCTTTACCTTGAGCTAAACAACTATAAATACAAATTGCCATCTATGTGTAGAAAATTAATCACAAAGTTATGTTTTCTAATACTTAGAATAGTGGTAAATCAGAAGTCAGATTGCTATTGTATTTGGGTAATTCATTCAATGCTACTGGCCTTAGTTTCTAAAACTGCTTTAGTGGAGATAATATAAACGTTTGGCTGTCCTTTTCTTCTCTGATTAAAACTTAACTATCCTGTGTTCTATTTCTTCTGATGTGTATCCATATTTCTTTTTAACCTGATTAACTCAGAGAAGTCAAGGTGCTAATGGATGATAATAGGTTCATTGAATAATGTTTGTATTTTAACAGGGCCTTTCAAAGACTTTAACCTAGGGGAATTAATAGCCATCATGTGAGAATTTCAAGTCTTTAGCATGACTAGATGACTGGGGGAGATTTTGAAGTAGAGAGATTTTTGCAGATTCTCAAATTCAGATTCTCAAATCAGATTCTCACAGCTAAAAGGTACTTCAGACTAATTAGTTCAACTAATTCCTGAAAAAAAGAAGTTCCTCCTAACTATCTTGGACCAGTATTATACAGCCCTTCTTGGAAACCTTGGGAGTGGGGAAACCTAGTACCTCCTGGCACAATACCTTCCACTTTTTTTGGAAACTTGTCTTTATATCAAATTTTCATTATCTTCTCCACAACTCCCAACCACTGAACCTATTCTGTCCTTTTGGCCTGGGCTGTACAAGTCTAATCTTTCTTCAGATTCCTGAAGACAAACATCATGTCCCCCCTAAGTATTTTCTTCTCTACGCTAAGCATCCTTAATTCCTCCAATTGATCTTGAAAGAGTTAAGATCTTTGATCTTTGTGATGTGATATAATCTTAAGGCACTTCACTATTCTAGTTGCCATCCTTTGAATGTTTTCCATCTTATCAATGTCCCTCATAAAAAGTGGATCCCAGCACTATAGTATTCAGACCTTGTCTGAGTAGGACAGAATAGAGTAGGATAATCTTCTCTATCATGAATGTGATGACTCCCTAGTACAGACCAAGATCTCTTTAGTTTTTTTTTTAAACTGGCAAATCACACTATTGACAAATATTTTATTAAAACCTCTAGATTATTCCAAATAAAGGTCTGTCTAGGATGCATCTCACCTATATTGTTCAGATATTGATTTTTTAAAAACTTGTTATATTTATCTCCATTAGATTTTATCATATTATTGCTGAATCAGTGTTCTAACTTTTCAAAATCTTTTTGAATTGTAATTCTATCATCCAACGTATTTAACACTCCATCTTAGATTCATATTGTCACTTAGTTAAGCATTCCATCTATGCCTTTGTCTAAGACAGGGGTCGGCAACCTTTTTGGCTGTGAGAGCCATAAACACCACATTTTTTAAAATGTAATTTCGTGAGAGCTGTACAGTGCTCACAGTATGCGCTCCTGTAACAGTGCCTGAAAAAAAATTGACTTTATGGCTCCTGCAGAAAGAACCACATCTGGCCCTCAAAAGAGCCAGATATGGCTCAAGAGCCAAACGTTGCTGACCCCTGGTCTAAGACATGTAGGATTAACCCCAGATGCTTTGAGTACTCTACTGGAGACCTTCTTCAGATTGCTCAGCCAGTTCTGACAATACCTTATTGTACTACATTCTAACTCACCCTCATTTCTTATTTACAAGAATTTCAAGGGATTGAATTAGACACTTTGCTAAAATATAGTTAAGTGAACAATACCTACAATACCTATGATATTACCATGATCAACAAATACAATAACTTTATAAGATGAAAAATAAAATGAAGTTAACATATTAAGATTTCTTCTGAATATGGAAATTTTGTCTCTTTGTGATCAGTGCTTCATTTTCTATATATTTGTTTACCATCCTTTTATAATAAACTCCATAGTTCTGTACTATGTGTTTCAGCCAATTCCATGCATTACCAGTTCCATGAATTCTATGTGATATTTTCTGTTGCTGGGAATTTGTACATCATCTTTTATACTTGAAATGTGCTATTTCCCTCTATGTTTTAAAATCTTTCTTTTCCTTTAAGGCACCTGATTAGTTGTTATCTTTTCCATGAAGCCTTCTCTGATTTCTCCCTCTCCCATACTAACTTTCTCCTTAGGGCTTTGCTCACAGATATATACAGTGGAGGGTTTGGGTTCTAATGTAAGGGGGAAATACTTCACAAAGTATAATAGATATCTTTAGACAGTTAAGACTAGGAAGGGATTTGTTGAATTTCTTTTTTTTTGTCAGTCTATGCTACAAAGCAGATGAATCTGAGATGGTTGATATAGTACATAAATTTTATTTTTTATTATATCCAAATAAGCCATTGGCCAAAGGAGATATGTTTACTCAGGACTTCTCAAATTAAAGAAGCCAAAAAATAAGCAAAGACTTAGTTTGCATGAAAGTTGATCTGAAAAAAAAAAATGATTGTGAAAGGGCTTCACATATAAGGGAGGTTACATTAGAAGATGATTATATAACTTAACTTCTCTCTCTACTTCATTACCAGGCAAGGAAGGACAAGAGGAAGTAAAAGCAAGTACAGTAGACTAGTTGATCAGAAATGTTAGAAAAGCTAAGGCTCTCTACCAACCTAAGATGAATGAAAAGACTGTGGTTATGAGAAAGGAAAATTCCAGAATACCATTTTGCATGCTTAGGAGCTCATATTATAAGAGGCACTGGGATCTGAGGACTGAATGAGGAAGAGCAGATTCACACTTCCCATCACATACTCATTCTGGGGCATATGCTCATTGTCTGGAATGGCAGAAGAAATCAGCTATACCCGTGGCAAATCTATGGCATGTGTGCCAAAGATGGCACACAGAGACCTCTCTGTGGGCATGTGCTTCTTCTCTGGCAGAGTTAGTTACTAGAAAGGCAGAGGGACTTTGATGGAGTTGTTCCCTTCTCCCTCTCCGCCATGCTTCCCTGCCCCTCTGGGCTTATTCCCTCCCCTAAGTGGAGCACTCATGCCACTCCCCTTCCTTTCTCCCTCCCCTGTCTGGGGTAAGGTGGGGGTGGATTTAGTTTCTGCAGAGGCAGGGCACAGCACCCAGTGGGGGCATGGCATGGCACATGGTCTCTCAAAGGTTTTAAAAAGTTTACCATCACTGGTCTATATTTAATCTTAACTTCTGTCTCACCCCTCTCCCCTTGTTCAATGTGCCTGTGATGTGATTCTACTGTAGAAAGTTGCAGAATCAGAAAAAGAACCCCAAATCTGTGCTCTTCTATCATACCACATTTTTTTCATATGGCACATTGATAATACATGCTTTCCTTATGAACTAGGAAAAAGCATAGCACCTGTGCAATTTAATATCTATTCTGTTTTGAGCAGAAGCATCTTGCTTCTTTGTTTAAAAATGGATGGTCCATGAAGCTACCACTCTGATGAATTAGAATGAAGGGTTTGAGCTCATTTGGATAAAATCCAAACTTGTCTGAAAATGTATAATGAAGACCAATCACTTGATCTAAAGCCAAACCTATAGCCTCATAATATTTATTTAATTATTTCAACTTTTTGATGTTTGTTCCATAAGTTGCATCTTTTATCACTTGTTTAATTAAGGAGTAAGGAAGAAAAGAGGAATAATTTTTCCTGATGCCTATGTTGATGATTATAGGTCACAAGCTGGAAAGTCTTCCCCGGTTTAGTAATTGATTTACTTCTGAATGAGCAGGCAGGTAGCATGGTTAATAGAAACAACAATAGATTAGAAGTCAAGCCATTTCCAGCCTTGCCACTAGCTAATGGTGGGACATGGAGTCACTCCTTTAACCTCATTGGCCTCTACTTTCTCATCTATAAAATGAGAGAAGTGAGTACCTATATGGTATTAATTTTAGTTCCTACCAGCTTTAATATTCTGTGAATGTCCATATTATATTAGATCAAAGACACACAATCTGGACCCTTGAGAAAGTTTATAGACTAACCCAAAGACCTAAAAAGCTTAAAATAAACTCCCCCCCCCCCATCATTAATCACTTTTAAAGTGTTAGAAGAAGATTGCATTGGTAGGAATGTAACCTGAAGATGCCAAGGACAGAAAGAAAGGATATTCCTTGCAATGCTTCATAATAACAAAGAACTGGAAATAAAGTAGATGTCCATTATTTAGAGAATGGTAAAATATGCACTAATTTGTGGCACATGAATATAACACAATATTTATTACTGTACCATAAGAAATGTTGAATGTGAAGCATTCAGGGGATCATGGCAAATCTTGTGCGAACAGACATAGAGAGAACTAAGCAGAAGAAGCTCAAATATAATCACAATGAGAACAACAATGCAAATGGAAATAAAATGTCAAACTAAACCCTGTATAATTATGTTGATTAGATTTGGCCTCAGAGAAGAGTTGAGAAAATGTAGCTCCTTTTACTCTTTGCAGAAGTGGAAGACAGTGAGTGTGGAATTCTTACATGTACCAGAAAACAACAGTTGATACAATGATTGGTTTTGCCAACTGCATTTCCCCCTCATTTTAAAATCTTTGTTACAAGGGATGTTTTTGTAGAGTAGGAAAAGGATGCATTCTGAAATAGGGCGGGGGGCAGAGGGCAGTGTACTGAGGGTCCAGGGAGAACTAGCACCTCCGATGTGAGGACTAGATGTGTTCTTTTCAGGGCTTCTCATCTACTTTTGGTGTTCACCTTTCCTCCAGCTCTCACCTGCTGCTCCCAGAAGCTGTAGCATGCATAGCGGCTACTTTCTGATAAACTGACTTTGCAAGTGGACTATATCAGGGGGAGGGATTGCCTCATCTGGGAGTTCCTTGCAAATCATGTCAAGTTCAAATAGAAGTGGGAAAGGAATCAATACATAAGGATCCATATAACCTGTCTTTTGATTTAGAAAAATATAACTACTCATATTTTGTTTTGTTGTTGTGACATTTAAGTCATGTCTGACTCTTTAACCTGTTTGGGGTTTTCTTGGCAAAGCTATTGGAGAGTTTTGCCATTTCCTTCTGCAGCTCTCTTTATAAATGATAAAACTAGGGGGCAAGCTAGGTAGCTCAGTGGATTGAGAGTCAGGCCTAGAGACGGGAGGTCCTAGGTTCAAATCTGACCTCAGACACTTCCCAGCTGTGTGACCCTGGGCAAGTCACTTGACCCCCATTGCCCACTCTTATCACTTTTCCACCTAGGAGCCAATACACAGAAGTTAAGGGTTTAAAAAACAAAACATAAAAAAAGTGAGAAAACTGAGGCAAATAGGATCAAGTGACTATCCCAAGGTCACACAGCTAGTGAGTGCGGGGGCCAGATTTGAACCCAGGAAGATGAGTCTTTTTGACTTCAGGCAATTACTTTATCTACTGTGCCACCTAGCTGCCCATATTTATTGCATTTGTATTTATTTTGTTAAATATTTCCTAATTGCATTTTAATCTGCTTCAGGATGGCACTGTCAGGGAAAATAAAAGAAAACAGGGCTTTGCAAAATTGCAAAAAGTGGCCAAAGGCAAGAGTTTGCAAAAGAGGGTCTGGTGACACACACGGAACTTTTTGGACCCTAATCTGGAATGTGGGGAGACACTTAACAGGAGACACAATGAGGCACTTAGAAGCTGTTGTTCTTGTTCCTCAAGAGGAACAGAGAAGGAACTTCCTGTGGGTTGAACGGTCTTGGTCTAATGGAAGTTTACTTTCCTGTGTTTGAAATACAAAGATCCATAGATCCTGTCCATCCCTGTCTCCAAATTCCCGTCTCCTGTGATCCTGTAAGCTCCTTGTTCCTGAGAGTATCTTGACCGTGTGTATGAGAGAGCCTGTACCCAGAGAAACCTGTCTGTGAAGAAGAGGCTTGCAGCCATCTTGGGCCTCTGTCTTATGCCAATGAAATCACAAATCTAGCTCCTAGCTGAGTCCATGATAATATTATCTTTTTCTGTGATTTTAAGTACCTAAAATTTTTCCCTTTCCTTAGATTTATCATTTTCTAAGAAGTCTGCTATCTTTTGGAGGGTATTCAAATAGATGAAAGGATAAATTAGATAATGATGAAGATTAGCTTAATGTTGCACTTAGCATAGTGTATAGCACATAGTAGGCACTTAATATTTATAGATGCATGGGATTGTAATTAAAATGATAACAGAAAATCTAGACCCTATTTGTTTTACATGTGCTACAAGGAAACATCAAAATATAGTGTCAAGGACACTGGATTTGATGGTAAAAAACCTTATTTCAGAAAGATGAAGCATCATTCAGTAGAAAGACCTTAGTTCACATCCTGGAATTTATTACTCTTATTACCTTTTTAAAGGAATTTTCTTAATCTTCCTCTGTCTCTTTAAGAGCAGAGGGATTTCTAAGTAAGAGTAGCATAGCTGAGAAAAGTTCTGACAGGCTTCTGAGAGGGAGAGAGAGCTGAAGATTTCATTACCTAGGAGACGAGATATATAAGAAAGAGATAGTTGAGAGCTGGGCCTTTTTGGTTTCTGGATTCCCTAGAGAGCAGGAGGTCTGTCTCCCTTTGTCTCTCAGTCAAGAGACTGACTGGAAGTTTTACTACTGACAGTTGGTATGAAGAAATGGATTTAAGGAGTTTGTTGGTGATTAAGATTTATTGATTAGCTTAGGTAGGTATGTAGTGAATATATTTCTAGAGGAGTACTGTAGAAAAGTTAGGTCTGCTCTGCCAGGCAGAAGAACCTGTCCTCGAAGACAGTTAGATTAGGTTTTGGTTTTTTTTTAGATAGGATTAGGATTTTAGATATAGTCATACGGTATTAGAATAATAATCTCACTTTCCTCCTTTCTATCTTCTAACTGAACTTCTTCCAAGTTAAACTTACTTTTTTTTATCAAACTGCTCTCCTCACTTTTGTCAAACTCCTACCAAAGTTTACCCTTAACACCTGTATGAACTTAGACAAGTCACTTCCTCTCTCTGGGACTTAATTTCAAATGAGTAAGTTGAACTAAATTATCTCCAAGGTGTCTGAGCTCTGGGGTTTTATTACTTTATGATAGTCTGAATTCTTCTATAAAATACCTAATATCTTCAACATAATGGGAGTGAATAGGGGAGATCTGAAAAATTAATAGTGGAAGAAGGAAAAAATGGTCTATGTGGTTCTAATAACATGTTTTGATGATTGAATGACACAAATCAATAAGATGTTTCATTATTGCTATTTATAATTTACATCATGTTAAAGATGTTCTCATGCTCTGATACATAAAAAGTAGAATTTTAACTAAGCCAGTTTCTTAGCAGTCTTGAGAAGAGTTGACCTATCTGTGGCTCGCTGATTAGACTGAATCTTTCAAGCACATAATAATTTTGTTTTTTTCCTCACTAACACTTTTATACATATACATATATATGCATATAAATCTATACAATAACTTTTACAGAGTACTTTTAGGTTTGCAAAGCACTTTCTATGTGTTAACTCATATTTACCCTTGTAAATAAATTAAATAAAAATAATTGCCTTTCATTTAATACTTTAAAGGATCCTTGGCTTCATTTATATGGGTGCTTCCTCCATTGAACAGATGACAACCTATAGTTCCATCTAGAAATCAGAATAGAAAAGAAGGATTTTATGTAAATCATTACTCTTTATTAACATCATCTTTCTTTTTGGTAAAAGTATATTATAAATTCATCATTACTTTCAAAACTGTCCTGCTTTTCAGTATTTCCTTCTGAATTTCCTTTTGTTCTCTTCTGTACATTAAAACAAAAGCTTCAATGACCCTCTGCTTGACATAGGCTCATACAAAGTGCCCCTTTGTGTGATAGAATCAAACAAAGAAATGTATACGTCTGTTGTGTCCAAAAAATATGTATTTTTGTTCTATACCTTGATTCCATCTCCCCACTTCCAGGAATGGGTAGTAGGTTTCTCTGATGGATTATTTATGGCAGTAAGCCTGACAAAACACCTTTCCTGCCAAATTACTGGTTATATATTTTGTATTTATTTTTCTAGTATCTGTTGTCTCACCCAATGGAATGGTTTTGTATCCTAATTAGTATTAATAAATTAGTAAATTAGTAAATAATCCCCTAATATAGGAGCTACGATAATGAATGCTAATTAAAGTAATTAGCGAAAGAGTAAACTTGTGTCTTTTTTTTTGTGTGTGTGGGCAAATCATCATAGGTAATATGCTATAAACTTCTTCTGTCCATCATGTATCTTTCCATTGTCCTTTGGATCACAATCACAAACAATTTTGTATTTTCCTGTTGTATATCTTATGAATTACAATCTTATAACCAGAAGAATATTGATGTTAAAAATGGTTTTTGTGTCAGAGATCAATTTAGGACAATCAAAATTACATAGTTTCCTGAATAGAATCCCAAATTTAGGACCAACTCACCACTTGTAGTGCCTATCCAGGATATATGTAATTAAGGACAAAGTCAGCTATTTATCATGGCTGGGGCTCTAGTATTTTTTTTTTATCCATTTGATTTTACTATGTGGATTGTTAAGCTTTTCTCTTTTGAGCAAGCATGGATCTCACTGAAGAGGTCTTATAGTATTTTGGGGCTTGATACAATTATTTATAATCCTTCTTACAATTATATTACATTTATAGGATATGCTTTATGATACACCTCTATTTTGTGAGCTTACATCTCTTTTAAAAATATATCACTTGATAGCAATCAAGGGATCACTGGACAAATTTACTTCTAATGTGTTGAGGAAACTTTTGTGATCTTAAGTGCGTGGGAGAAATTTTATTGGAAGACATTTTTAAACTTTTACTTTTTAAATCAAATGCTTTTTTCCATCATCAAAAAAAAGTAATATCTTGTGTTATTTATATCTTTTGGTCAATTATATAACTGTGAAAGTGTGGTGTGCTATAGGAAAAATGTAAAAAAAGTTGCCATACTCTCTCATTTTCACCAAGGATAGTTTTATGTATATGTAATTCTCATGAAATAAAATAAAATGGCATTTTAATTCCTGCTGCCTTCTAGTTTGTTTTTTTGGGCGGGGCATTATTGCCTATGATATTATATGCTTGTTTGATATCTTCTCTTTATGCAAGTTTGAAAACTGATCCTTTTGTGCTTTCAAAATGTGTTGACTCTAGCATAGAATGCTCCTGAATTGTATTGTTTTGGTCTAAATGCTTTTTCTGACTTCATCCTCTAAAATGTCACTTCTTTATTTTGATATATCATAAGAACGACTCTATTCTCAGAGATGATTTAAATTCTGCCTCTTTGATATTAAAAAATACATACATTCCAGCCATAGTCAGTGTCACATAGCACATAATCATACCCTAGTTTTTGGTGTTTCTTAGTTTCATCTTCTCAGCTAATTGCAAGCTCTTTGAGGGCAAGAATCATGTTTTATACCTCCTTTGCACCTGGCACTGTTCTAGACACTAATATGACTCATTAAAAGCTTATTGATTGATAACCATTCTTCTGGTCCTTGCCTTGGCAGGACTAGTAAAATGAATGGAAGAAGCCTTGTTTTTCCTCTGTGTTTTTTTTTTTTTGCCAGGAATATACATTTACTTGCTCCAGGCTAGTAGATGAGTGACTCTTCCAAAGTTGATTTCTAGGGGATAAAATAATACTTTCCAGGAACCACATTGGAAAGCTATAGAAACGCATCATCTTGCAGGTCATAGCTCCACATGAAGTGGATTGTGGATGGGAACTATGGCCCCAAGGAGTTTGGATAAAATCAAGAACCTCCTGAACCACATTTTAAACCTCACCATCAACAAAAAAGCAATTGTGAGATTTGAAATTTCTGTTGATCCCCTGAGGACTTCACTGGTGTCTTCTTATTCTGGTCAGGAGTTGAAAAAAGCAATCTTAAGATCAGTAATTTGGATTATATTTCTATGCTGGTCAAATTCCTTGACTTTGAATTGCCACTTCATTTTTCAGGTGTACGCTTTGGGGTTCCATTTTGTTATTGTTTGAGTGAATAACATTAGAATTTTTTTTTCTCATTGAGAAAGATGAAAAAAATAAGCTACTAAATACAAATTTATATAGAAATTTAATTTCCTCTGTGCGATTTTATAGATGAACAAGTTAAATGATATGTGCTATGTTATATCACTAGCAAGTCTCAGAAACAGAACCAGAATTCAGATCTTCTCAGGGCAAAACTACTATTCTTCCCATTATACTGTGTTAAGGTAATGGTAACGTGATCCCAGTGGATAGTTTTACAATGAGAATAGGGACTCTCACAACACAACCCCCTCCTACTCTTTGTTATTTCTTCATTCTTCCATTTTAGCTGAGTTCATACGATTGTACATTAAGAGCTAAAAGTGAAAAATGTTAATAACCAGACAGTGGAGTGACTCGTCCAAGGTCACGAAGGTAGTATCTTCTAGAGCTGGAATTTGAACAGTTTCACTACAAATCCAACACTCTTTACCAAGAGACTAAATGTTGCACTACGATTAACTTCTTTTTTTTAAACATTTACTAATATTTATTTTTAGGCTATGATTAACTTCTAATGAATAATATAGAAACTGAAAATGTTGCAGGGACTTATACCCTCTTAATTAGAATATTGGCTATGCCTTTGTGTTGATTCCAAATGAAATAGCATAGTATATGACCATATAGAAAATGGCACAACTGACCTGCCCAGTTCAACAGTCGGTGATCTGTCCTGACAGCTGCATGATTAGTTCTGCTGAGTAGTGTATCTGTTGAGGCTGAGTGGGCACAAATATGGTCAGTGAGTTCTCCATGGAAAGACCCGACTCTCTGAAATAACCTAAAGCTGTTTCCTCACGATGACTGTCGCCTGACTCCTCTACATATTAGGCTGAATTAGGTTCAGGTATCTAACACAGAACAGGTCTATGTCAGGTCGTGGGCATTTTCTAGTCTAGTCTAAAGTCACATTTTCTTTCCACTGTGGCTGTAACTATTTAACCCTAATAAATTAGACTCTGTGTCTTTTGTTTAATAACCCAAAGGTATGAAAGCCTTATTTCCATTTTGCATGATCAGCTGTGCCACGGCAACATTGTATGAAGCTTCCAATACTCCTCTGTCTCCCTTTGCATATTTCCCGTAATATTGCCAAGAGAATGACCTATCAAGCAGCATTTCTCCGTTCAAATAGGCTTCATACTGAGAAGACACACTCTGAGAAAAGGAGCTAGGAGCACTAATCTTCCTGAAATTTGATATGATTTAGTGGCAAATGCAGTGTCAGGATAAAAGAGAAAACAAAAGCAGTACATGGTGTATTGTGTCTACAATAACTATATTTGGATTTCCTCGGGGACAGAAACCACTGCTATTACTAAAACAGCCACTAATATTTGGACTAGGGATGTTAGAGAGGAGTAGAGTCCTCCATGTTGTGCATGATTTTAACCCCTTAATTCCCATACTAGGCTCCTTGGATTTGATTACTTGATAGTCAGGGATGAACTTAAAAAAATAAAAGAAAGGAAAGATTTTATTTAAAAGTACTTACATGCACCCACATTTCCCAGGGCAGGTACTAAGCAACCTGTATGGAAGGAAATCCTGGCACATTAAGGGTATGGCCAAAATGCTTCAAACATTACTGTATTTTTTTCTTCCTGAGCCTTCTGTAGAATCATCTCTGCCCTTCCTGCCTTTTGAGGGACTGTGAACAGCTGAGAGGCAAATGCAAAGCTCTGCTCTTCAGCAGATTCATGCAGCTGCTGCAGGGAGCCCAGTTTCTTATTGGCGTTATTTGGAGCTATCCCCACTTGCCCTTATCCTGCACATTTCACAGCCCCTCCTGAAATTCTCTAATAATTGCTCAGTGGTATTTTGTGGTACATCATCCCTGACTTGACACTTTTGGAGAAAAATGTAAATAAAAATAGTTCTTCTCACCACCATCAAGGCCTTTGAAACATAAATTAGAATTCCTTGTCCTAATTTGCCGCTGACAAGTCTTAGAGGCAGAGTTAAAACAAAATTCTTGAGCCAGCAAACTTGCTTCTACAAGTACAAAGGAATTTCAATAGTGGCCTCAGGAAGAAATGGATGAAACTGTCAGTCACATAAAAGAATTTAAGGGGGGAAAAAAGCTGGTGCTTCATCAAATGGGGGAATTCAAATGTTTCAGCATGTCACTAACCCCACTACTGAATCTCATATTCTTTGATTCCCCTAAGATTAATAATTGGAAGATGGTTAGGGCTCCATTAACACCACTAAAAGATGTTTAAGCCTCAGGTTTTAATCACATGGGTTTATACTGTCTAACAACTACCAGTCCTGAGTAGATTATAACCTTTTTTGAATATTTATGATTAGTAAGTAATTAAGAATGGAAATTTTAAAATGTTTACAGGTGCTTTATTGATGGCAAAATGAATAACATGTATTATTAACTTATATCTTTCATTGAAATCCTGCTTTAATTCCTTATTTAAGAAATTTAATTCAATACAAACTCAAGTGAGTACCTACTATTCTCAATGTACTATGTAAAGTAGTGGGTATACTAATCCACCAATTAGCAAACTTTTAAGCACCTACTAAGTGTCAAAGCTCCTAAGTGAGTAGATTTAACCAGGGTTTAAAATCTTCTTCATGGACTCCTTTGTCATCTGGTAAAAAACAAAACCAAAAAACCTATGAAGCCCTTCTCCAAAGGTTTTTAAAGGCATAAAATAAAACATATATAGATTTATAAAGTAAACCAAATATAATGAAATTTAAAAACAAGTTTATTGATGCCAGTTTAAGAACCCCTGAGGAGAGGCAAGAGATAGTATTTTGTTTCCTCGCCAAGAAAAACTTGGGAAAGCCCCAAAGACTGAAAAATGGAGAATCAGAATATCCCAAAAGAAAGTTTTCTAAGGAATAAAGGCACAAATCTTGACCCACATTGAATCATGTGTGCTGCTTTTCTTCATGGACATCTGTGATTTTCTTCATGTTCAAGCTGTGTATATCAGGAGAAGGCCTGTTCTATGGAGGGAATTGAAAAGCACATGGGGACTAGGGGGGGTAGGATGGGATGTAGCAGGCAATGAATGACAGTCATACCTTATTTCTAATTAAGCACTGATCGCTGTGGGCATGTGTCCTTTATATATGTTGCCGAATTAAAGGAAGCCAAGGATAGGTTACTATGTGCATCACTGTATTCCCCTGCTCAAAGTTAATTGTTTTCCTGAGGTCTACAATTCAGTGATAGGAAAGGACTGAATGCTTCTACTCATCTTGGCAAAAAATTGAGGACAGTCTTTCAAAGAGGAATGAACTAATCTCTCTTTCCAACCCCAAACAATATTTACCAATGAAATTACAGATCCTTGAGAGTTTTGAAATATCTAGACATGGCCAAAGGCTTCCTTGGCAAGGGCAAATCTTTCCAAACATTGACCTCAAATGAATAATTTATTTTTTTAATCACTCCTAAGCTGATAATAATAGATAACAATGATAATAATAGAGAACAATGTCTATTCAAACACATTTAGAAATAATTTTAGAAACTAAATAGAATCTAAAAAGTAAATTCATTGATTCATAATCTAATTTATTTATAAACCTACTGCCATTGGGGAGGGGGCATTAAAACCTCTTCAAATAAAGGATGGATCGGTGAAGTTTGAGATGTTAAAGTAATGATTGCTTTTGGATATGTCTTAGACTAGATGGGGAGATCCTCTTCAGCTCTAAAGTTCTATGATTCTCTGAAATTATTTTAAAGTTAAAAAAATCACTTGAATGATGTAACAGATATCAAGAATCATAGAATAGTAGACCTATAAGAGACCTCTCAGATCATTTATTCCAACCCTTTTGTTTTACTAATCAGTAAACTGAAGCCCAACAAGTTAAATGATTCTTTCAAGGTCACACAATAAGAGTGTCAGAGAGTAGAAACTATAACCATCTCAAGGAAAAGAGTTTTGTTCAGGTCTGAGCTCTATATTTTGTTTTTTTGTTTTTAACTTTTTAACTTTTTATTTTGAGTATTTTCCCTTAGTTACATATTTTATGTTCTTTCCCTTTCCCCCAAGCCCCCCCATCCAACCCCCCTTAGCCGACGCACAATTCCACTGGGTTTTACATGTATCATTGCTCAAGACCTAATTCCTGAGCTCTATATTTTGGAAAGATTATTAGTAAGCTGAAAAACGTTCAGAGGAAGGTTACCATGATTGTGAAAGGAATGGAAGCTCATTTGAAGAAAATGGCAACATTCTTCATGGAGAAGAGGTTTAGTATGGTGTGTTGAGACTAGGATCTATGGTAATGGTGGTAGAACATACTGTATTCAAGGTTTTTTTTTAATACTTTAGTATGCAAGGGGAATTGGCCCTTTTTTTGCCTCAGAGAACATAACTGGGAACAATGAGTGGCAGTTTAAAGGAGGCTTAATATAGGGAAAACCTCTCTAATAATTAGAACCTTTTAAAAGTTAGAATGGGATTAATGGAGAGAGTTCCTCATTCCTGGAACTCTTTTAAGTGGAGAAAAGGATAACCACTTTTCATTGATGTTACAGGAGGGGTTCATTCTTGTTAAGATCTGACTAGGGGATCTCTGAGGTTCCTTTTAACTATGAGATTCTGTTATTTGATCACTAAACTCCCAGGTTATTGGTTCTTCCATGATACCACTCTCTGCCATTAAGCTAGAAGTTTCATCCATCTCAGATCTGAAGGCAGTAAGCTGAAGATGACAAATTTGAAGGCCTTAGTGTAATAATACAAGAGACTTGCTGTGACTCCAATCATAAATAACATGGTACTAACATAGACAGGACTGATTTTATTCTATTTATTCAGGGGATAAATGAGAGAAGGAGGGGATAACATAGGCAACAGCTTGAGCAAAGGCATAGAGGTGGGAAATGTACGATGCATTCAAGAAAAGGAAGGTGAAAACAAAGCAAATAGTCCAGTTTAGCACTTGATACTTTAAAAAAAAAGTAGATTCTCCTGGGGAAGGAAATACCTTGAGCAAATGCACACTAAAATTCCAGTAATTTATAAAATCAGTTTCCTTCCTAAGAAAGCAACAGCTAGGCAAACTGAGTACTGAGGAAAGTGAAATGTGGAGCATAAAATAGAAAGGAAAAAGAATATAGAAAAAAAGGCAGGGGATGTCAAAGATAGACCTCAGTTTTATAGACAATTGGACCTGACTATAGAGTACCTATTGCTTATTAAGCCTCTACTTGACAGGATGGTTGAATTGTCTATATGTTGAGGATAATTCAATGTTGAGGACTGGTCAGTTCTCTCTAGCAATGACTTTATTTTATTCCCATCCACTTGAAGTGAGAATTTTGGAAAGACACCAAGAGTACCACTGTCCACATGGCACTGTGGGTTACTTGCTTTCAGAAGCAGTTTTTCTAGTAAGGATAACCTAGATGTAGTGTATAAACCTGCATTGATGGACCTGCTCCTGTGGTGAATCCCTGTGGCTTTCTGGCAATGAACTTGGTTTTCCCAACCAAGAAGGAAAACCCCTTGAGCAAATTTGGAGCAAAACGGCTTCCTTTGATAATCTAGCCCCTCAAACTCACTACTACTAGACCTCTACACAGGTGGAGGTGCGAATTTCAGGACCATTGAGCCCTGCACATTTCCCAAATGCATCATAATTAAACACCTGTGCCAAATGACATCTTACTGATCCACTGTGAAAATTTGCAGAGTGCTCAATGGCCCTTGACATTTTCTATCTCTTACTTGGGCAGGTGGTCTTAAGGTTAGGCTTTAGATTGTGGTTAAAAAACACACATGAAACTCAGCGTAACACCACTCCCCAGATCAACAATCATGGCACTTCCAGATACCTTGAAAGACTTGTAGGATAGCTGAAGTTTCAATGAACTCTTTGAATTTTTGAAGAATCCATAATTTTTGGAGGGGATTGTAGAAGATGGTTCTGATAAGGTGCATTTTCCACCAGTGAAGGAGGTGGCTATGTGAATCGTATTTTTATCAAGATTTTGTACAGGGGAATCTCAATGAATGAATCCTTGAGAATTAAGAATCCTTCATAAATAAATTTCCCAAATCTAGTTTCTGTGACACAAATAAAATAGTGTCTTCAACTTAATTTTGAGTGATAATATTGAGACTAACTCAACACATACACAGATAGACACATTATATAATAACTACCCATATTTATGTCACTTTTTGAAGAGTCACAAAGTCCATCTCTCAGAAGGGTTCTAGTAATAATCACTTCCTCTCACTAAATAGGATCAGATATTAACTTCATTTTACATCAGCTTAGTTCATCTTCCAAAGTATGTGATTTTGTTGTTATTGTTGCTGTTGTGGACATTGCTCAGTAATTCAGTGAGATTGGACTACTGGATGGTCTTGGAACAACATAATGCTTCTCCTGACAGTAACCATTTTCATTGGTTTATCTTCATTCCTTCGTTATTCTCCCTTCTCGTCACTAGGTCATCCCTCCCCTGATTTCTCTAGTTTCCTTTAAATCCCAGATAAAACCTTAGTTTCTACATGAAGTCTTTTCAGATCTCCCATAATAGTACCTTTCCTCTGTTGATTATTTCCAATTTTTCCCTGTATATATGCTATCTATCTATACATACCTATTTGTATATTGTTTCCCTTATTAAATTTTGAGCTTCTTGAGAGCAGGAACTTGTATTCTTTTTTTGTACTCCATTGTTTTGCCTTTTTTGTGTTTGGTGTAATACCTGGCAAAATAGTAGGCATTTAATGAATGCTTTGTTAACAATAAATGTTGGATAAATGTTTTAATAAATGAATAGATGAGTAACATAGGCATAATATCCCCCACACCTTATTAATGGTAACCTCTTTTTTTTCTCCTAAGATCATAATTTCTCAACTGAAAAAGAACTTAGGGGTCATCTAATTCAACTTAGTTCACAGATGAGGGGCCAAGAAGGTTAAAGTCATAAAATTTGTTGAGTCATTTCAGTTGTGTCCAAGGCTTTGTCACCTCATTTGAGGTTTTCTTGGCAAAAATACTGGAGTGGTTTGCCATTTCCTTTGCCAGTTCATTTCACAGATGAAGAACTTGAGGCAAAAGAGTTTAAGTCACTTGACCAAAGTCACACCACTAGTAAGTGGCAGAGGTCAGGATTGAACTCAAGAATGAGTCTTCCTGACTCCAAGTCAGGTACTCTATCCACTGTGCCACCTAGATGCACAAGGTCAAGCAAATAGTATTATTTTTTATATAATGCTTTAAAGACTATAAATCTCTTCCCTCATGATAATCCTATGAGGACTGGGGTCACCTTAAAAATGGTCATATTGATGATCAGTGTTTATTTGGTGCTTTAAAATTGAAAAGCACTTTTATATTATGCTCTTATTCCATTCTCACCATTTGGTGAAGTAGATGAAGCTGAATTATCTTTTTATGGATGACAAAACTGAACCTGAAGACAAATTTCTTTGTCAAGAGAAGCAACCTTATATACTTTTGTTGTTGTTCTATCATTTCAGTCCTGATCAACTCTTTGTGACCTCATCTAGGAGTTTTGTGGCAAAGAAAATTGATTTTTATGAGTTGTAAGAGCCAATGATACCATCACCTAGTAGCCAGTCTTCTTGTGTTGGCACTTTCTGAACTGAGATGAGTTGTTTTCTGATGATACATAGTCTCTTGCCAGATCAGTGTTCAAGGCGTTTCTGGATCTTCCATTATACCATACTGCCTCCAAAGCTATTTGTTTTGTATTCATATAATCAGTAATTTTAAAAAAATGAATTGTGAAGTCAATGAAGTTAGTTCCAACATCCCTAAACTGACATCAGTCTTCAGTGCTATATCATACTCCTGGTCAGATCCCCCATGAACTTTTTCTGTGTTGCCTTAAGGATCTGAGGTTTGCATATCATGATTTCTAGCAGAGTTGATATTCTTTTCTTTAGTGGCCAATATACTATTTCATGTAGAGTAGTTTCAAAACTTTTAGTACATAAGATACATGTAGTTAATCCTCAAATTTCATTGGTGTAATGTTCCAATAAAACAGCAACAATGTTGAAAATATGGAAGTTGATACATTAAACATGTGAAATATGGGGGTTAGATTCTTGAAATAGCCAAAACACTATGATCTTTAACTAGAGAATGCTAAAAATACATTCTTCTGCATACAATTCTATGTAGTAAATCATTAATTTTGATATTATGTACTTTTAAAAATATAGTAATCATGAAATAATACATAAAATGTAGTATACAAAATAAAATTGGTAACATGCATGCAAAAAATTTTTTTCTCACTAATAATTCCCTCAAATTTTGGCCTTTTATGCTTTTTTCAAAAACGTTGATTTCAGACAATATTTACTTTTCATAACATAAGAAATTTAGTTTAGTCGCTTTTCAATTTTGTCTGATCCTTCATGACCCCAGTTGGAGTTTTCTTGGCAGAGAAACTGAAATGTTTTATCATTCCCTTCTCCAGATTATTTTACAGATGTGGAAACTGAGGCAAACAGGGTTAAGTGACTTGCCCAGAATCACATAGCTTATAAGTCTGAGGCCACATTTGAACTAAGGAAGATGAAACTTCCTGATTCCAAACATAATGCTCTATCTACTGAGCCACCATTGTCTTACATGAAATTCAAAGTACTATAAATATTGTACAGCAAATAAAATTCTTCTAAGGAAAATTAAAACATTTTTTAACCTGAATCGTAACTTCCTTTGTGTCAGATGGCCATGTGAAGATGTTGTGCTGTGTACAGTACTTCTGTAAATCTCTCTACTTTTTCTGTAATCTGAAACCAAAGGAAAGGTTGCTGGAATTTCAATTACTGCCATCAGAAAACATTAAGACTATATCTCAGTATTACCTCTAAAACTCTGTCCTTCATGGCTGGTGGAAGGCATTGTAGAATGTGAAAGATGTACCATTTTGAAATAATCTGTCAGCTCCAAAAATTTGCTGGTATTGGGGTCTCTTATTTTTTTTCCTCTACTATGAATGTGCAGTTACCATTCTGAAAGTGAAAATGAGGTTACTAATAAAATTACAAATGCTTGAAGTCATAAAAGTTAAATGCACAAATTTGGGAATTCACTGTATGTATGTAGGCATGCATGTATGTATTAAATGGATGAATATGACTAGGCACAGGGAAAACACTATTCTTCCTACCTTGCCTTTAATTCTATTGTATTGTGTCTTTCCTTCCTACCCTCCATATCTACATCCAGACACAGAGAAATACATACATATGTCCATGTAGGACACCAAAATTGTCTTGGGACTAAGAAACAGGAAATCTTGAAACAGGGACATCCTTGATAGTTTTTTTTGCAAGGGTAGCATCTAAAGTGATGCATCTAAATGGATAGATATGTTTAGATATTGTAAATTAAATAGAAAGTCACAAGGAATTTCTAATCCTAAATCAGAATGAGGTCATTGATAGAGACACTCATGGTAGTGACCTGGAAATTGAGACTTAAAATAGATTAAAGCCTGAAGACAGTCATTAAGCTTTGTGCTCCAAAGAGTTTGATGCCTGGGAGATTCTCAGTCATCTTTCTCTGAAGAAGAGGATTTCCAAACCATAGAGGACTTAATGAAACAGAAAAACACCCTCATTCATGTGGGAGGAGAAGCAATATATAATTTCTTTTTTCCCCTAGTCTCATGACTAGGTTTTAGAAATCTCTACCTTTATATAAAAAAAAACAACTATAGAAAAACAAACACAGTGGACTGTAAGCTATGAGAAAAAATGACAGAGCCTACTTTTCCTTTTATGGGGGAAAGGTATGGAAGTAGAGAATATATGTGCTCAAGAAATAAGCATGGAAGGAAAATTGACATCTCTTGATGCTTCAGGATTACAAATGTATTCTATTTATGGCATAATGCTGCTCTCACTAAGCCCCCTTTTCACAGGTCTTACCTGACATGCAGTCTCTATTAAACACATGAATCCAGTAGTCTTTGGTCCTTTGTAGCCACTGAGTGACTCCAGTGGTTTCCATGATCACTATTTGTCTCTAATAGGCACAAATTACTGGGAACAAACTTGTAGAGTTTCTCTCTGATTTTCAGTTTCTGACTTTGCCTAGGATTCTTACCTAAGGGATCACCTTTTCCTATAAGAGGAAAAGGAAGCTCTGCTCATTTGTTCTTCATATCTATCTTTAAAATATGTATTTATATCCATTGTTTATCATTTCTAGATATATCCTCCTCCCATCTGACCTAAATCATTAAATTCTTTCTGTAACAAAGGAAAATAGAGAGACAAAATAAACTGAGAGATTGGCCACAATGACAATGTATCAACTTTTTGCCATCTAAGCCTCCCATCAATGTTGAAAAGGAGAGAGAGTTTTGTTTCATTATCTGTTCTTTAAGACTTTTATTGTCTTTTCAGGTAGTCATCTTCCTTTTAGTTTTCATTTTTCATTGTTATTTGTCATTCAGTCATTTTAGTAGTTACTCTTTAATTAGTCAGTCTGATTCTGGGGGATTCTATTTGGGATTTTATTGGTAAAGATATTGGAGTGGACACTGAAGAAAATAAGGTTAAGTGACTTGCCCAGGGTCAAACAGCCAGTTAAGTATCAGGCCAGAATTGAACTCAGGAATATGAGTCTTCCAGGCTTCAGGCTTAGCACACCATTCACTGCTCCATCTTATTAGAGTTGTATATATTGTTCTTTTGTTTCAGCTTATTTCTCCCTGAATTATATAGTTCTGCTGATGTTTCTTTTGATTCTTAATATGTCATTCTTCATTGTTACCACATGATAATATTTCATTTCATTTATATACAGGTTTGTTCAGCCATTCCTCAATCAATGGTCTCTAACTCCCCCCACCCAAACAATTTTACTACCACAAAAAAAAAGCTATGCAGTTTTTAGGATGCATTAGAACCAGATTTCTGTCTTTGAGCACTTTGGGATATACTTACTATTGGAGATATCTGGGTCATAGTGTGTGGACAGCTTAGTCATTTTCTGGCATAATTCTGAATTGTTTTCTAGAACTACTGTGTGAATCCATAGCCCTCTCAATAAATATTCTATGCCCGTAATCCCAGAGACTCCCTCAGATCCCATTTTTTGGTTATCTTTATCAATTTTTACTGTTTGAGGTAAAAGTTGTTTTAGTTTTCATTTCTCTTATTACTAGTGAATTGGACCATTTTTTCTTTTATAATTCTCTCTTAAACACCAGAAAAACAAGCATTTTCATATATGTAGTAGAACATAAAAATAAGACTATACATGAAACTTAGAATCTATTATGTACCATTTGCTTTTCTTTTAAAATATATGATAAATTCAACATGTAAATTTCAAAGCTGTCTTGTTTGTCTGTGATTCCTTCTGGCCTTCCTTCTGTTCCCTTTTGCACATTAAAAAATCCTTAAATGATGCAACTCAATTGGTTTTGGCTGTGTCTACACATCTTTTTTCTCCAAATTATGAAGCTCCTTTACCGTTCTAAAACTGGCCCAAAGGGAGCTCCCTCATAGCATTTACTGATGGGTGTGCAAAGACTCCTTGAAATGACAAAAGGAGTCCATTGTCACTGATGATTGCACATGAATAGCAAAACATACGGTCAAGGTAATTGAGAATTTAGACAGCAAATAGTTGGCTGAACTAGGGACGTTAATGGATTTAGCAACAGTAAAAATTATAGACCTTATAAAGCAACAATCTTGTTATATATGTTTTTTAATGCTCCTTTTTTCTGTTCCATTGATTTTTAAAAATTACATAGCTGAAATTTTTAATGCCAAATTCTTTTCAGATGGATGTCTATCTATATCAAAAGCAGGCTGAAACAGTAGAAACATGTAGATTCTAAGCAAGTACCAGATGGGACAGAGCATGATTGAGACTTCTCAAAAAGAAAGTCTTGAAAACTAGTTGGCAGAAAAATCACTGATGGTGGTAAAGAGGTATGGGATTTTGTGCTAGAAAATGTAAGGCATAAGTGGTCATATCCTTCTTGCCCTCCCCCACTGGCCTTTTTTTTTCTTTTCTTATTTATGCTAATAACCAAAGATGAAAAAGATTCTAAGATAAAATCACAGATCATGATTTTTAATATTGAAAAGAACCTTAAAGATTATCTAGTTCATTGTTCCATCTAATTCTTTGACTATATTTCGTGGTCATAAACTAGGAAGAGTGAACTTCATATTAAATATTATAATTTACAACAAAATTAATATGACATAAAGAACATAGACCTAGAAATCATCTAATCCAACCATGTCATTTTACAGATGAGGAAACTGAGACTAAAGAAGGTCAAATGACTTTCCTACAGCCACACAAGTAAAGGGAAGATCTGAAATCTGGTCTTTTGATATATTTAATAGCATATATCATTGTTATTAGGCTGCCTAGTCTTTAGACACCATTGAAAATCAGTTCATATAAATGATCAAAACAAGTATTATTAAACTAAATTTAACATAGTGTTTTCTTTCAATGATTTTTATGGTCTAGGAGGAAGAGAATCAGGTATCCAAATACAGATAATAAAAGTTATAATATGAAATCTAAGCAAAAATTACTCTTAATACATATATGTTCAAAGAGGATGCAGTTTAGTAACTATATGGACAGTTATAAATTATTTTTTCAAAGTAATTGGACCAGTTCACAGTTCCACAAGCAGTGCATTAATATGCTGTTTCCACAGCTCCTTCAACATTTGACATTCCTTTCTTTTGGCATTTTTGTGAATCAGATAGGTTTGAGGTAGAAATCAGAGTTGCTTAAATTTGATAATTTTATATGAATTTACATTTACCTAATTAGGAATGAGTTGGAGCATTTCTACAGACAACCATGAATATGTTTTTTATTATTAGAAAACTACCTGTTTATATCCATTGATAATTCATAGTTAGTGAATGACTCTTATTCTTATATGTTTGAATCAGTTTCTTAAAAATCTTGAGAATGAGATAAATGGATCAGAAAAATTTGTTTCAAAGTCATACCCTCCACATTCTGGATCCAGTTGCATTTTCCCTAGTAATTTTGGCTACATTGGGTGGGTTTTGTACAAAACCCTTGAACTTTGTGTGATCAAAATTGTCTGTTTTCTGTGATCCTCTCTATCCCTTGTTTCATTGTGAACTCATCCTCTAGCCATAGATCTGAAAAGCAGTTTGTTCTTTATGTACTTAATATATTTAAGATGCCATCCTTTATGCCTTAGTCATACATATCTATTTGCAGTTTAACCAGACATCTAATGTGTTGGTCTATACCTAGTTCTTGCCAGATTGCTTTTCAAGTTTTCCTAGCAGTTTCTGTTAAATAATGAGTTCTCATTCCAGTCGTCTTTTGGTGACATTAACTCCTAAAAAGCTTACATTCTAATGGGTAAGAATTTATAATTCTATAGATAATAACTATAGAGCAGTAGGTGGTTCGATGGATTGAGGGCCAGGACTGGAGATGGGAGGTCCTAGATTCAAATCTGGCCTCAGAAACTTCTTAGTTGAGTGACCATGGGCAAGTAGCTTAATCCTAATTGCTTAGCTCTTATTGATCTTCTGCCTTGGAACTGATACTTAGTGTTGATTCTAAGACAGAATGTAATGATAAAAAAAATAAATGAACAAATGAACAAATGTAAATTGAACAAAAAATGAACAAATACAAAGTAGTTAAATTTAAAATAGTCAGAAAGGGAGGATAATAACAATTGGGGGAATTGGGAAAGCTTCATGCAGAGAGGTGCTTATACTATGTCTGGAAGGAAAAGAGGGACTGACTTTGTGACATAGAGGCTAAGAGCAAATACTTTCCAGGCATGGAGGAGGGTCTGTGTAAAGACATATGCAAAATATATAGAAAGCCCCTACATGAAGAACAGAGGAGGTCAGTTAGGTTCCTTTCTGGAATGTGGTAAAGGGAGTAATTTTCAGTGAGTTTGGAAATATAGTTTTGGGGAATATTGTGAAAGGCTTTAAAAGATAAACAGAATAATTTATATTTTATTATAGAGGCAATAGGGAGCCACTAGAGTTGATTGAGTAGGGTAGAAACATAGTCAGAGTGACACTTAAGGGAAATAATTTTGGGAACTGGGCTTGAGATGAAATGGAATAGTGAGACTCTTGAGGCATATGAATAATAACAAATAGATAATTTATATTCATCTAATACTTTAAAAATGAAACTTTTCAAAGTATATTTTATTCTGACTCAACTCCTTTGGGACTATCCCATTAGTGCTACTTTACAGTGGAATTATTTAACTTAAGGAGACAACTTTTCCTTTCTTTTATTCCTTTTCTTCTCCCCTTCTTCCAGTTCTTCCTCTTCTATTTTACTATTAACTTCAGGCAGTCAGACTATAAACTCATCCAAAGGAAAACTCAAGCAGCTTGATTATTAGTTGAGCTCTTTGATTTTTTTCTTGAAGCAGTAAAATTATATGTCCTTGGCTAAATGTAAATAGGTGAAGTTTAGTAAAATCTTTCTAGAGAGAAATTCTATGATGCCTTATTTTTCCACATTGTATCATTTAATGGCTATTTTTTATGTGATGTTTTTATGCTAATGAAGTCATATAAAGTATGACATTGAGCTATATAAAGGATCTAAGTTTGTATTAATTGGGGAAGATCTGAAAATTAGCTTCTAATTTTTGAAACATGAGATGAAATGAGAAAAACACTGCAAAACTAAGTTATTGTGGGCAAAGACTTCTCTGAATGTAGATAGAGACTATAGGATTTCTTCACTCCTAATTATTAATATATAATATGACATTCATATGAACAAGAAAGAGTAGGATTCAAATTTTAGGCTGTTGATGCTAAAGTTTTCCAGTATATTGACTCCACAGAATTGTTGATACCAAGATAAATTAAAATAACAGACTTGGTGAATGGAGGACATTAAAAATTACAGACCAATCTATATGCAAGAAAATAATTTCAACTACAAAAACTAGACATGGAAATAGTGAATCTTTTCTTGAAGATGTCTAATTACAGGGAATTATTCTTCCACTCTTTTACTCCATCCGTAGCAAATTCCCTTTTGTATAATTTTGTTCAGTAGTTTTTATTTACATCAACTCTAAATTTGTCTTTATGTAATATCTAACCTAATGCTTCTTTTTCTTCCTTTTCAGACCAAATATACTAAATCAAATACTTTCACGTGATAAAAAAGGATAGTATTGGAATGTAATTATAATCTTTCTCACTATCCTCCTGCCCCCTCAAGCCTTCTCTTCAGGCTAAACATTCCCCAAACCTGTAAAAAGTGGATAATAATAGCAATCACTTCTCTGAGTGATGAGGATCAAATGGGACTATTTATAAAACACCTATTACAGTGGCTTTCACCTAGTAGGAAATCAATAAATTTTTCCTCCCTCCCTCATTTTTCCTTCCTTCCTTCCTTCCTTCCTTCCTTCCTTCCTTCCTTCCTTTCTTCCTTCCTTCCTTCCTTCCTTTCTTTTTTCCTTCCCCCCTCTCATTTAATCCTCATAATAATGCTTGAGGTAGACAGGGCAGGTACTATTATACCCATTTTATAGATATGGAAACCAAAGCCTAGAGTACTCAAGTTATTTGTCCAAAATTACCTAGCTAGTGTGTGACAGAGGTGGGCTTGAATCCTACTATTTCTTATCAGTTCAACTCTCATCATCTAATAATATTTTCAAAAGATTCTGCTCATATATGAAAGGATGATCAGAGCTATACATTCCTCTGCTATGAAATTAGAAAATAAATCAATGTAAACCCATAGAAGGCAGTTATAAATTTATGGGGAATTCCTAAGCTTTACTATGAGAAAAGTAGAGGAAGGATTGCTCCCTTCTCTGTCATAAGACCTCCTCTATTACCAGAATCTTAAGAGACAGATAGGCTAAATATAACTTAGACATGGTTCCTGTGAGTGGTCAATGAACTCTCCCTAGATTTCTGGGTATTATTGATACACTACCTGCTCCAGGTGCTTACTTAAACTCCAGGTTCCAATGAAATGATGCTTTGGACCTTATATGCAGATTAGTTTGTGTTGAAATCTCCTTTTTAGTACAGTTGATGGAAATTTAATTCAGTGAATTAAAAAAAAGTTAAATGCATTCAAATCCTCCAAACCAGCCATTTCCATTTCATTGGTTTGGGAAGAGATTTAGCTACACTGCCCACAGGCAGAAGGCAAACAAATTCAGGAAGGATATGAAACTGTTCTTATATAATGATTTTGTAATAGTTAGAATTCTGCTATATTTGCCATGGAAAGGATTTAGGTAGGAGTCAGGATGCACAACTTTGTACTATTCATGTATTTCTGAAACTGGGGGCTTGTTACCACTCAAAAATAATAAAGAAATTTTGGGAAGTTTATGAAAACTGAATATTAGAAATATAATCTACTTTTCCTACGTATTCATTGGTGACTCCTTCTCTTTATTGTTACTATGCCTGCCCTTCTACACATATTTCCCTCCTGATAATGGTTAAACATTGGGTTAGATACAGTAAAATGAGTGCTAGACTTAAGTGAGAGCATCTGGGTTCAAATCCAACTCTTCAATTTACTACCTGTGTCTGACCTTAGGTAAGTCATTTAACTTCTGTAGGCATTAGTTTTCTCTTTTATAAAATTAAGGAATTGGACTAAATGAGCTCTAAAGTACTTGCTCTAAATCTATAATCCTTTTCATAATCATCACCTTCCCCATTGCCTACCAGTCCACTTTGGTTTTGTTGCCTACTTGTTCCTACTCTTCTTGTGAGCTAAACAAAGAAAATGTATATTTATTAATCATTCTATGCCTTTTTCAACAGCATAACAATGTGGTAATTCTAACATGATGAATTTCTTATTTGTGTTAAAAGATCTTGAAGCCCAGATATAGGGGTGAGGGGAAAGGAAGCAATTTATTGTACCTTCTTTAATTTCTCTTGATATGACTAGACACAAGTAGAACCTTAGAACACTATCTTTCATCTGAATCTATGGAAAAAATTGGGGTCAAATATTATCAATACTCATTAGCTCCTAGAAAACTGGCTAGCTCAAGGCTTATTTTGAATTTATTTAAGTCCATTCAGATCTCATAATGCTGATTTTATTTTAAATGGCTTTGTAAAATGACTTTAAGTTCTATAAGGTTCTGACAATAACCCTGTTAGGTAGGGTAGTATTGTTACTCTTGCTTTACTGATGAGGGACTGGCCCTAAGAGACTTAAAAAAAAAACTTGCACATGGTCATCCATTTAGTAATGATTGAAAGTAAGATTTTTATATATAGGTGTTTCTGATTTCAAGTGCAATAATCTTTGTATTATACCCGTCTGCCTCTTTTCATAAATTTGTGAAGGAGCTCTCCCTTTTCAAAGAGAAATAGGTCTATCATTCTTGGAGTGGAACTCAAGGCTCTGATGTTTATGGGTTTTTAAAAAATGTCATATTGCAAAATTTAAAGGGAGCCTTGGAACATCCCAGAGGTAAAAATTCTCTAGCAGATTACTTAAAGCATAAAATTTTCTAGAAATTTGTCTCTTAAAGGTGTGGCAGTAATAATTCTTTAGTGGTCCAAAGGAGAGAGAGAGAGAGATTCTTTTTAATAATCATTGATTCTATATTCTGTGATGTGTTATACATGTAATATTCTCATCTCTTTGGTGGCCTTTATACTACTGCTTATAAACAAGAATAGAGTTCACATTGTTGCATAGCTTCATGTATAAGATATGACCTTGATAGTTATTCTCACCATCTTAATTTGCACCTAGTGATATGTCTTTTTAATTCTGCATTGAAATCAACTGAATATATGAAAGCTCTTACATTTTGTCACATTTTGTAATGGCATTGGTATGTAGTTCTATTTTTATGTTTTATTCCTTCATGGTTTGGATGTCAGGACCACATTTTCTTAGGATTTTGGTGGACTGTCTTCATTTTCTATTGTTGAAGTTATATTTTATAGCTTGTATAATATTGGTATATCTTGTTTGTAAATCTAAACCAGGACTATCTCCCCTGCCCCCATATCTCCAAGAGAATATGTATGGCTTACTTTACTTTTCTTTGGAATTACTTAAGATCCCTATATTTTCTTTTGTTAATATGAGCACTTTGTAATTATTAATATTATTGCTGGTCGTCTGTTTCCTTACTTTTTTATAATATATAATTATGAATTGTAAGTTTTCATAATTCTTTTCACCTTTTCCTCATTTGTTGTAAATATGCATTGTTCATTTGAAATTTTGGTAATTTCATATTCTCCTTTTTTATTTCTTTTTTATTTTAATTATTATTCATTTGCTAATTTTCTTAGACTTTTAAAAAGCTCCCTTAATTGGTTCAAAATGTTTCTTTTAGCTTTTCAATGTTATATATTTCTCTTCTGATTTGAAAAATTTCTTCTACTGAGCTTATTTTGGGGGATTTTTGATGTCTGGGTTTTTGAGCTAAGTTAAAAAAATGCTTTCTTTTTTCTTTATTTTTGTTAATGTGTGTTTTCAGAGATATATTTATTTTCTTCTGTGGATGCTCTAGCTACCTTCTATATGCTTAGACAAATATGCAATTTGATGTCAACAATAAGCACTTATTAAACACTTACTATGGGAGTTACAGGGGAGAGTGACAGGCCTGGAATCAGGAACACTAATCTTTGTGAGTTCAAATCCAGTCTCAGATACTTATTAACACTGTGACCCTGGACAAAATCATTTAACCCTGTTTGCTTCAGATTTCTTATCTGTAAAATGAGTTGAAGAAGGAAATGACAAACCACTCTAATATCTTTACCAAGAAAAATCACAAATGGAGTCACAATGATTTGGACATAAGTGAACAAGAAACAAAATGAACCAGGCACTTTGTTAAACATTGGGGATATGAAGAAAGGCAAAAATAATCCCTATCTCAAGGAGCTCACAGTCTAATGGGGAGGGGAACTACATGGAAATAACTATATAAACACATATGTACACATATATAAGCATACATGAATATGACAAATTGAAGATAATTTCAGAAGGTAGGCCTTTGTAATATGGAAGATCAGGCAACTCATTGCAGAAGAATATCATATTTATATACATATACACAAATATGCGTATGTCCTTGCTTAATGATGTTTTCACTGTACTGCCTTTAAGCATAATGAATTTCTCTTGTTTGTCTCTCTTAACATTTATTAATTTTTATCGTTCCCTTATATGAGGTCATAAATGTAACTCCTATTTGTTGTTTTGGGGTGGAATAACATCATTTGAAATATAACTCATTTTCTTTTGGTTTTTCATTTTTACTAATTCTACTCTGAGCAGGTCAGATGTTTACATTCTTCAAACTGACCAAAATGTACAAAAGCTGCAAGATTCTCCTATGCGGTTGTCTGTTGACTATAACAAAACATTTGGGTCAATAGAAGAAAATATGACCTTAAAGGTTCTTTTCTGGCACAACCTCTTTCATTCATTCATTCAGATCATACTTCTTTCCTTGATAGATACGTCAACAGAGGTAAGTTTGCTAGGTGATCCTCTAATTATTGATAGAACCAAAGCATAGAGAGAGCTAGATATGCTTGTCAGTGGTGACTACTCTATTGTCATGGAGGTTAACTATGAAAAACTCCAGTGGAAAAAGAAATTTCAAATAAAAGATTCTAAAAGCAGGTGATTATGTGGGGACTAGAAATGACAGAATCATTTCAACAAGATGAAGCATCATCTCAAAATGCTGGCCTTTCGAACCAAACTCTACTCTTCAGGAACTGCAATTAATTAACTTTAGACTAAAATAAATTTATTTTCTCTGGGTAAAACACACATACACACTTACCCAAATAAACCAACAAATAAACACTCAAGTCTTTTAAAAATATTTTTAGTCTATGACTTGGAAAAAAAGACTTGTACTTCAAAAAGCTCATGCTAAATGGCGTTTTGACGAATTTAGTTTCAATTAAGAAGTAGGTACATTTAATTTCTCTTTAAATACACAAACATGTGATGGGAAAATACTTGGGGAATATGTACATTTAGGGTTCTCTTTGTTTCCTGCCTCTGGAATGTCCTGGAGAAGAACTAATTGCCACTTAGAATGTAGAAGAATATAGAAGAAAATAAAAGATAAAATATTATATTTCAGAGGGAAATCAAAGGCCCCTTTACCAAGTTTTACTGGACCAAGAATCCCTGCTTTCACATAGTCAGAAAGTGAGTACTTGAACCTTGCTTAGAGACCTCTATTTGAATGACAGATCTGGATTGCTAGATACCAAGGAATTATTTTCAATTTCAATTGGTAGGAAGAGCTTTAATTCCTAGGAAAATTATCTTTGTCTCTTTACAACAACAACCCAATGATGCCAGTTTTATCCTTTAGGACTAACCTGAATTCATCTATTTTCTTTTATGTGTTTCAGTTCATCAAATATCATCATCCTATTCTCCCTGATTCTTCATTTCTCCAGGTTATTCATTCTCATTTCCTTCCACTTCTCTCTGAATAGCATGAATAGAAATTTCTTCCCTGAGAACATTCTCCACATAATCAATGACCTTCCTAAAATGTGCTACCTAGAACTGAGCATAGTGATCTAGATGTGGTCTAACTAGGACAAAGTGCAGTAGGACTATCATATCCCTAGCATTTGCCAGTATATTTCTCTTAATTCAACCTAAAATTGCATCAGCTTACTTTGTTGATTTGCAACATTGTTTATACGTTTTGAGTATTTTTATAGTCATTTATGAACATGTCTAAGCTCAAATGAGCAACTTTCACCTAATTTTCAGGAGAATTGCTCTCTTAAAGTGATTCTCCCATCTTGTACCTGTGAAGTTTATTTTTTGAAACTAATTGTAAAAGTTATCTTTATCCCTATTAAATTAAGTTTTATTAGATTTGGCCTAGTAGTGTACTTCATTAAGGTCCTTTTGAATCGTGACTGTTATCTAGCGTGTTAGCTTTCCATCCCAGCTTTGTGCCCCTTAAGATTTGATAAGGTGTCATCTGTAGTTTTTATTGATCAGTTATAGAATTATTAAACAGATTAAGACCAAACAATATGCACTGTATCCAGACCCAATGGAAAATCAGCCTGAAGATGGTCAGCAGGGATATAGTTCAAAAGCTTAGATACGTACATAAATGACTATATAAAAAGAACTATGATAAGAATCACATGATGGTATGAAATGAATCAAAGTTCTGAGGAAAGAGAAATCATCTTACTCTGTAGACAATGTAATATGATTCTAATGAATGTAGGCATACCACCAAAACTCAGAGCTTTCTGTCTGTCATACAGTTTCCTCTTTCAAATCAGAAGATGTGGTTAGAGTACTACTTGTGGAATTTCATTAAGATAGAAAACCAGGGCCAAAATTGGCAGAGAAACATAATAGAAGGAAAGCAGAAAGAAGACAAGGGATGGAGGCCAATGAGGAAAGCACCTGCTGGGTCTTACCTCAAGGATTTTAATCAACCAGTTGTCAGTGTTTATTGAGTAATGAGGGCTTTTGGAACTGTGCTAGATGCTGTAGACACATGAGAAAAGTGAAATAAAGTTCTTGCCCTCAAGAACGTTTAAATTTGGTTAGGAGACAAGGTTTGGTTGTAAGAAGTAATTAGTGAACAAGAAGTGTTAGATCATGTATTACTGACTAAAGGGCCCCAGAGAAGGTTAATGATTTAGACTAGAGTTCTTTCATCTATTCATTCTTTTTAAAAAAAAAAATTGGTTCTCCCCTATCTTACCCAGATTGGAAGCCATGTGTCCTTCTACTGATCAGGTTTGACTTGCTCTCTTTTCAATATGGACCAGTTTGACAGTTCTTAGTTATCTTTGTGGCTGTCTCTTCATGTGGATGAATTGTATTGGTGCCTGGCTAAGTTCATACACCTAATGGACTTAGTCTACTGATGCTCAGAGCTCTAAGCTCAAGTGATCCACTAGGCTCAGCATCCCCTAGTAGCCAAGGATGCACCACCATATCCAATGCATCCATTCATTCTTTATTTCTTCCAATGAATATTTGTTGAAATTTTTTCTATGTATATTTAACAAAATTTCCTAGATAACTATAGAGAGAATTCAAAGATAAATGACACTTCCTCAAGGAATTTGCAATCTATTTGGAAAATATAAGACATGTATGGAAGTAACTATATAAAAAGTCATTGTCATAACTATGATAAGCAAGATATAATGCAACTAGGAATTGATAGGGAAGAGAAATCAACTTCAGAGATTAATTACATTCATGGAGAAGGTAGCATTTGTGGTATTTCTGGAATGAATCTGGAAAGATGCATTAACTTTAAATAGATGGAGAACTGAAGAATTTTATTCTAGATGGAGGAAATGTTAGGGAACAAAAGGTTTGTTTAGAGAAAGGTGAACACAATTTGAGTGACATATAAGGCAAAGATAGGGAGTTTAGGAAGATAATGGTGGAAATATAGTTTAGTGTAGGTCTTGGAGGACAAATATGACTAGATTAAGAAAGATAGATTTTACTAGGAAATTAGTAAGAAACCCCTGAAGTTTTTTGTTTGTTTTTGGTGGGAGGCAAATGAGGATCTTAGTAGCAGTCATCAGCTTTTCAGTGATTAACCTGGTGACAGTGTACACAAATCAACTGAAGTGTGAAGAAATAAGAGACAGGGTGACTTGTTAGGAGACTATTGCAATAGTTCAGGTAAAAATAACAAAGGAAACAAGCATTTATTAAACACCTAATATGTGTCAGATCTTAGTAAGAGCCAAAAGATGGAAGGAGTGGGAAAAGAAAAGATGGGAAGTAAATCAATTCCCTATAAAGTAAACCTTTCAGAGAGTATAGTGGAATAGTAGATAGGTTTAGAATGAGACATGGGGAGGGAGAGAGGTTTGAAGGGAATTAACAACTTGAGAGTAAAATGTAGGAATAGGTTTGAGGCAAGGGGCAACCTTTTCTGGGTACCAACAATTCTCAATTATGTTTCCTTTGCCCCTTTGGATAGGAATGGGAGAAAAGAGTAGGAAAAAAATGAAATTCCAAGTTCCCTTTGGAAATTTACTGTTTTATGCTTAAAGCCACATGCTTGTTGTTGGTGTGTTTAGTTCACAGTTAAAAATATAATAGTGTTTGGGACTGATAAATGTGCTTGGAGAATACAATGGCCTATACAGACTGATTTCAGTGCACAGAAATTTAATTTCTTTACTTGCTTACTAATGAAATTTCTTTTATAGAAGACAAATCATTTCATTCTCATTTAGAGATAAGGCTTAAAATACAAATAGCCCTGGGAAAAGAAACATGCTGACTTCAAGTGATGCTAAAGTGTCAATGACTAATATCTGATCTGTTTTTTCAAAGTAATTTTAGCATCTGGAAAGACAAACGTGCCAAAGGTGTTGAATGGAGTTTCCAGGTAGTAAGGAGACAAGTAGACAGAAAGAGGAAACTAGGATCACTGAAGATAAACTTTACTTGCTTTGTCCATTTGACTAGGGTTAACTTTGCCATGTGACTGTGTGCCTTGGTTTCCTTATCTATGAAACAGGGACCCCTATTTTCCTCTTGTTAAGATAATTAAGGCTTAGATAAACTTGTGGATTGGTGAACTCTTGGTGTGGAAACTCCTTCTTCTGCCAACTATATTGTCAACTCTTCTTTATAATCTTGGAGATTTGTCTAGAGCAGTGATGGGCAAACTTTTTAAAGAGGGGGCCAAAGGAAAGGAAATGCTCATCTGCCAGTCTGTTTCTAAGGCAACTCTTTCAAAGTTTCATTGTACTGTATCCTACTCATTGTATTCGTCAGATTAGGAATAATGTTGGTGGCTGGATAGGACAATTCAGGGCTGCCACATCTGGCCTGTGGGCTGTAGTTTGCTCATCACTGATCTAGAATATTGAGAAATTAAATGATTTGCCTCAGTTCACACAACCAGTTTGTCAGAGATGGGATTTGAATATAGGTCTTTCTGACTCTAAGACCAGATTTGTATCTACTCTACTCTCTCTTCACACATATACACACACATGTAAATATAGTACCTGTATGTATATATACACACATGTGCATGCCAATGCATTGTGTTTATTATACATATATATATATACACACACATAAATTTATTGATGTCAGGTTAAATTTGAAGCAACACATCCCATGAAAAATCATACAATTTAATATTCAAGTTTTATCAAATGATGTTACCTTGAATAATGATATAGTTTAATTGCTTAGACATTAGCTTTGAATTTGGGAATAGTTCTGAGGGGGAAAAAAGAAAGAAAGGATAATAATCTACTTTTATTGTAGAACCCCACTGTTAAATATTCACAGGCTAATGTTTAATTGCATTCTTGCCACCTTCACTGATCTCGACAATAATTAACCTGAAATAACTATTTCCATACCAGATATAAAAATACATTTACTTTTATACTTACTATTTTCTCCCTCAGGAAGGTAAATAGTTAAAAACTTGCAGACCTAAAAGTCTACTATAAATTGTCATGGAAAAAATGTCATAAGAAATGTGTGTATATGTTTATTAAGTAATATGTTACCTCTAATAAATTATTTTTAAAATATCTAAACATTTGGAGGCAATGTCTGTGTAAAAAGAATGACTTGTGGTGCCCATGTAGTAAAAATGACAATATTACTCAAATTACTGATTTAATATAGTCTGCTCAAATGGATCTGTGATCTCATCAGTGTGGATGGTCCCTCCAGTGATGTAGATTGCAACTCATCCATTCCTGTCCCTCCTGGGCAATCCTTGTCCCTTGCCTCCCATAAATTTGCCATGGGGGAGGTAAGGCAGGGAAATCAACCCAATGTGTTTGAGACCTTTCTCTTTTTTTCTCACAAGGATACCAGTGGAACACAGAAGCTAACTAGCGGTTATCCCTCACTCTTGCCCTGTGGCCAGCCTATCTTGTTTTTCAATCATACATTTCATTTATCTAGTTATTTTTCATAGTTTCTTATATTTTATATATTGTAGTCTACTTTCACTCACAATATGCCTTTTCATTGCCTATTTTCAATTATTTGAAGATTGTAATGTTCTATGAATTGTAGTCACTATCAGAAGGATATTTTATTGAATTAGATAAGATAATATCAGCATTTCTTTAGTGGAACAATCTCTAGGAATTTAATGGAAGAAGAAGTAGGCAGGGCTTGGTTCTATCAGACATTAAAGTAGAGAGCAAAGCAACAATTGTCAAAGCCATTTGGTTGTGGGTAAAATATAGAAATCTAATGTAGATCAGTGTAACAGATTAGATAAGGAAATCTTAAGCACAAATAAGCACATCAGTTTAGCATTTGATATACCTAAAGTTAATTATTGAGAAGGGACCCTAATGAGAAGAATGAGAACATCAAAAAGCAACCTGGACACAAAAAAACAAAAAAACAAAAACAATTATCGTGCATCACAATGAATGCTATATAAACTATCTAAATTTAAAATGTCATACCATTATACATACATATATATGTATATGTTTATACACACACATATATATATACATATATATACACACACATTGAATGGAAGGTTATGTTATTCACAGTTATGGAAAGGCAAATAATTTGCAATGAGAAAAGGGATAGAAGGGTTTATAAATGACAAAATAGACAATTTTGATTATATAAAGTGTAAAAGCATTTAGAACTAGAATTAAAAGAAAAGATACAGCCTAGGAAAAATCCTTGAATTACATATCTCCAATAAAAATATGAGATATATAATCTCTGGGAGCTGAAAGAAATTAATAAAATTAAAAGGCACTCCTCAATAAGCAAATGGAAAATGAAATGAACAAATAGTTTTATTTATTCATTCTTCTAATCTTACTTCCTGAATTGAGAATTTTTTGTTAGGGCCAGCCTTTTCACACTTCTAGAGGGAAGGTATAGAGCTTTTTTAGCCTCAACTTGTATTCTCTAGATGTCTCTTGCTTTTTGTGGGTATCGAGAGCTATGATTTTCAAGGATCATAGAGTTTGCTCACACTGGGTACTGACTAGCTTTCAATGAATCCAAAGCAGTTTGGGTTCTAGAATCTAGAAAGAAGTCTGACTGCTTTTTGACTTGATTTCTGCTAGCTTCTGACCCTTGTTTGGATTTGGGTGACACACCCATAGGTTTGGCCCTGGTTGGACACCTACTAGGTTCCAGCTAGCTGAAAAGCTCTTCAGATTCAACTCAACTGCAAGCCTTAGACCACAATGGGTGCTAAAACTAAGATTTGGCTCCAAGGTCAGAGCCACAAAGTTTATGTTCATCTGTGTTCTTGTTCCTTGCCTAGTTCAGAGACTCCATTCCCTAATCCTCACCCTCATTAGTTGTCCCTAAATGCGACCGACAGTTGTCAGTTCCATTCCTTCTCCATGTCCAGTTTTCAGCCTTGAGCCAAGTCCAACCTTTGTTGAGAAACAGTCACAGGTTGGTCACTTCCTCGGTATAGGTTTGTTCTTCACTCCATACTAGATCTTCAACCTAGCTCCAGGATACCACTGACAAAGCCTCCAATTGGCTCCTGTAACTGCATCCTGAACAGCATTAATAAATTTGGGAAGAAGTCTTTCCATAGTCCACAGCTGAACCTCACAGTACTGTCTTAAAACTGGTAGGCTCAGAGCAGCACCTTCTTTGCTAGACATATTCTCAGGGCCCACAGTCCTCTTGTCTAATTTTATAATGACCTGAGCTGGATGATTTCCTGATGTTGTTGATAGAAAAAAAAATATCTACACATTTCACTGCCTCATTATTTGTTGGAAACCAGCAATTGGGGGAGTGACTAAATAATTTTTTAATATATGAATGCAACGAGATATTACTGAAGGGAATGGTCTTTTACAGAGAATGCTGGAATGCCAGGATTACTATATTTAAATGCTACTGAGATTTACTAGGTGTAAGACTGTGGGAAAATAATTTACATATGTGAGTCTCAATTTATTTATCTGAAAAAATGGGAATACTATTGCCTATGGTACATATCTTACATAAAATAATATTTAAAAGAACTTTAAATATTTAAAGTGGTACAGAAATGTCATTAGTTAGAATTTTTGTTGATATTATTAATGAACGTAAAAATGAAATTGAAGAATCAAGACAAATAGTGTGAAGTGATACATAGGAAAGAGAGCAACAGGAAAAGGACAACATGCAGAATGACTACAAAGGTGTAAATAAAACCAACATTGATAGGCAACAGTACTCTGGCCAAATACAAAGGTCAGTGTTAGTGAGTATTTGGCATTTCTTGGGAAATGTTTCATGCCAAAACAAATATATCAACTGTTTTTGAAAAATAAAATGAGTGGGTGTGCCATTCATTTAACGTACCTCAGCGAGTGATATGAGTTGATTGTTCAAGTGTAATTTAATGATGATTGATTGTTAGTATAGGGGCAGGAGCAATGAGTTAATTGTCTAGGTCCTGATCGAAGTGCACTATGTGCTTTAATAGTACACCTAAAAGATGCAGCTTCTTCCTCCAAGGCATTTACATTCTTTTAAGGAATTTACATTCAGTTTACATATAATCTTATATATTTCGTAACAGTTAAGGCCAAGAAATTCTTTTTTTTTGACTGAACGTAAAAAGTATTTAATAATTGTTTGTTGAATATAATGTGGCAGAGTCAATTAATCATATGACACAGGCTAAAATAATTAATTTCTTTGCCTTAAATTTTTTACTTCACTTTGCATCCATAGATACGGCCTCCTTTAAACCAATATCGTTCATTTAGCATTTACTAAACATTGTCTTACAACATCTGTTTACAACTAGATAGACGTTGGGTTTTGTGTTTATACATATATGAACTAATTTGTGTACCTTTTTGATTTGCAAATTGTACTTAATTGTTTTGTGACATTATTTGGGGGTGGTTTACTATTCCCACAGGAGCTGAAGTTTCATTCATTAGGAGAGGACATCTTGCCCTTTGCTGAGAAATGTTGAAGGATCAGACTCCCAGTCAATGCCAGAACAGAAATAAACTAGAATGAGTTGCATCACATTTTGAGGAGATAACAAAGATCTATTTGTGATCATCTTCAGCAGATGTGGCTGGCCCCAACTTTCGAGTAAATTGATCAATAACCAGAAGCTTACCTTGAGTAATCCAACAGTTCAACTCACCTTGCATTTCTTATATGCCTAGTTATACAAGGAACTATATTGGGTACTAAGAAGAAAAAATTAAAAACAGTCCCATGTCCATGAAAAGCTTACATTTTAATGGATAGATAGACCAGAGTGATAATAATTTTAATGATTTAAAAAGTATTTTTCATATATGGCATGATTATTTGAACAGATATATGTTACATAATAATATGAAGAGAACAGAGGACATTCATAACCAAGAAGCTCAAGAAAAATTTCCCATAGGAGACAACATAAGAGCTAAGTCCTGATCAAAGAGAGATTCTACAGGGTAGAGGAGATGGGGAAAAATATTCCAGGCATTTTGGACAGTATGTACAAAAACTCAGAGGTGGAACATGAGATATTGACTTGAACATAAGTTGAGAGAAGGGGAATATTGTGCAGTAGCCATGGAAAAATTGACTGAAGCCAGTTTGTGAAAGACTGAATATCACATTGAGTAATTTGTATATTTATACTAGGGACAATGAGGAGCTATTGAAGGTCTGGATTATTGGAACGATGTGGCCAGCTTTATTATTCTTTTAACTTGAAAAATATTAGAATTAATTTAAAGTATCTCAGCCCTTCCCACACCATAGAAGCATCATCTAACACAGACTCATTCTTGATGATGATTATCTTAGCAGCCATAAAATTGAAAATTCGAAACTATGAGTATGGAAGCCAGAACTTCAAATAATAGACTCTTCTAATATCTGGGTAAAAAGTGATGGAGTCCTGGACTAGGGTGATGGCCATTTGGGTGGAGAAGAAATAGATTATGGAAGTAGAATTCATAAGACATAAAAACTAATTGGATATGGAGGGTGAAGGAGAAGTTGCAAACCTGGGTGTCTAGAAGGAGGATGGTGCTCTCACAAGAAAAAGGGAAGTTTGCAAGAGGGGTAGGTTAAAGGAGGAAGATAATGAGTTCTGCTTCTGGGCATGTTGAATTTGAGATATCTGTGGGACATGCAGTTGGAATTGTATAAGAAATAGTTGGTGATGCAAGACTTGAATCCAGGAGAGAGACTGTGGCTGGAAGTATAGATAAGAGAATCATCTGCATAGAAATGATATTGAACCTGTGGCAAGTGATGTTGTCTGCAGAAGAAAAAGCAGACAGAAAAAGAGAATAGAACCTAGGACACCACCTTGGGGTATGCCCACTACTAGCATTTTTGTAATTAGGGAAGTACATTGCAGTAGAAGATTTAGGACTGCCCAGATGAGGAGAAAATGCTTATCCCTTTATGGTAATGATGAGAATATCTGGGGCAAACTGCAGTCCAATGGAAGGTTGGTCCTGAAGAAATGCAGCTCCACTAACAGAACAGGTGGTCATGTATGTCGGAGAGAGACATATTAGCAAAGGCCAATGTAGCTGGTAATGGCACCTAGTCTACATTTGTAAGGGACTTTTGGTCCTGGAAAAGGGGCTCTGGGAAGAAACATTAGACAAATCTCATTTGAAGCATCAGAAAATATTACCTATTTGCCATTGAAAATGTATCTATATTCCATCCCGGTTTTTTCTAAACTAATTTGACAATGGAACCATTTTGGGACTAAAGCTTATTGATAGACAATATAAATAATGATCTGGTGGTATCACATAATCTTAGAAGTAAATGTGGATTTAGGGAAATTTGGGATAAAATATAGAAAAATCAAGCCCGTTTTCATGCCCAAAGCATTGCTAAACATAGTTAAATATTTTAATGTGCAAAATTTCATATTTCACGTTTTGTAGGGAAAATAAGCATTGAAATCATCTCACCCCTATTTATATGATGTGGAATGCCAAGATTCCACTTACCAGAAATTGGGAAATAATGTTTTGCTTAGGATTTTCATACTTGGGGGACCATGTCACCCATTTGCATGCTTTTGCTTAGTTTATTTGAATTGATTCTATTTTTGAAAATTGTATTTTTTCCTGAAATAGTGTTTTTAAGTTTTACTTAATAAAGACTTAGATTAAAGGATAGGAAACAGCATCTTGTTCTGCATGTAAAATGAAGAAATTCATGCAAAACACCTTCCCTCTCATTTGTACATAGGAGAGTTGCTATTGTCAACAGGATTAACTGTTTCTCTTGGGGCATATGTTTCTAGATGCTTAAGGGGCCTATTCTAGCCTTGATATGATAGAGTAGTTTCTATTGATACTAGAGGGAGTTACTCCCAGGCATCCAAGGCAGATGAGATTATTTCTTGGTTGTTAATTACCCCTTTTCTGTTGACTCTTATGTCTGGGGTTCCTATTTTTTAGAAAATTCTACCTTGCAAAGGTAAACAATAAAACCTTTACAAACATCTCTGATGTATAATAATGAGGTAGCTGAAATAGAATTCTAAATAGACCTCACCCATAAGTTCCAAAGCAACTAACCATTCCAATGTGCTTACCCACATCCTACCCATCCTACAAGACCTATAGCAAACATCATAAAACTTTCCCCAGTAATTCCAGCCAGCATTGATTTTTCCCTTGCCTGACTGCCTATGGCAGTTATTTTCTACATCATATGTTTTGGTATTTGGCAATATTCACTTTAACACATGCTTACATACCATTTAGAGGTCATAATGTCAAGGATCTGTGATTTCATCAATGGGGGAAACTCTATCCACAGCAGGTTACATCTGGTCTGAAACTTAGATGCCATCACAATTACTCATGTAATTATGTCCCTTTTGTCTTGTTTTTAAGATACTATTTTATTGATGGAACAGAGGAGCTATTTCATAAATATAATGTAGTACAATATAAACAATGCTGGGTCTGAAATCAGAGGAACCGGGTTCAGATTTTGATTCTATTTACAATCTGTATGACATTAAGAAGTCATTCCCCTCTCTCTGTTTTCTTCAGCTATAGAATTTGGGAGTTAGATTTAATGACTTCTGAGGTCTCTTCTAGGACAGCTAGGAGACACAGCGGATAGAATACTGTTCTTGGAATCAGGGAGACTCATCTTCATGAGTTCAAATCTATCTTCCAACACTTACTAGCTGTGTCACCTTGGCCAAATTACTTAACCCTGTTTGCCTTAGTTTACTCATCTGTAAAAAGAACTGAAGAAGGAAATGGCAAATTGCTCCAGTATCTTTGCCAAGAAAACTCCAAAATGGTCAAAAAGATTTAGATGTGACTGAAACGACTCAAAAACAACAAAGTTAATCCTAGCTCTAAATATATGAACTAAGTTTCATGGAATTGTCTCTCTTCCAAAGTCATCGAAGCCCAGTGGCAAGACAGAAGTCAAGCAGACTGACCATGGCCTGGGATGTCAGTGGATGACCTTGAAAACTTTGATGTCTAGCCAAACTTTAAGCATTCCACGGTGCCTTCTTCCACTACCTTCATGGCCATTGAAACAAATTATTCTCATCTGATCCTTCTACCTGAAGAAGTCTTCATATACCTGGTGTAGACACTGTCCTACCTCACTAACAGGGTAACTGTTGGTTACCCTCAGCCTGTTTTATCCTGTCTACAAGACTATTTATCAGAGGGTGGCTTCTTGGAGCCACAAGTGAGAACTGTATGGTAAGTGGATGTTAAAGAAGAAAAACAGCCCTGAAAAGAAGTATTAATCCTCCCTGAACACACCATACACCCCACTGTATCACATAGCTGCCTTATTTAGGGAAAGTATAGTTGCCAGAGGAAAAAGTTGCCAAAATTAGAGATCCTAGGTTTAGATCTTAGCTTAGATCCACCATCAAGCAGTTGTGTAACTAGGCAAATGAATTTATTTTTCCCGGGTTTTGTTTTCTCATCTTTGAAATATAAATAAGGATATCTACATTATCTAATTCACAGAATTATTATGAGGAAGCACTTTGTACAATACAGTTCTATATGAATATGAAGCCTATTCTATAGGTACTTGGGCTAGATTTACAACCATCATGGCTAGAATTTGTGCTAAAATAATAAGGCATAAAAAATAACTCTTCCAGTCCATTCCTCTCTTGGATAAATTAAACACTTGAGAAAAGGAAGAGGTTGGGGACCTTAATTCCATACAATGACATTGAATAAAATCCCAGGATTATCACCAGATTTTTATATTTGTATATGCCTATGTATTTATGTTTTATCTCCTCCATTAAAGTGCATGCTCCTTGAGAATGGAGGTTATTGCACTTTCATCAGTTTATTCTCAGCTCTTATGCAGTGACCAATACATAAATACTTAATAATCAATTGATTATTCGATGCTATCATACATATCAGCAACATCACATCCCTAAATTCATATCAAATTTAAGTTCTTTTAATATGTCCTGCTAAATTCAAAAGATGACACTCAGTTAGTTAATAAACATTTATTAAAGACCTACTATGGGCCAGACAGGGTGTTAAGTGCTGGGGATATAGAGAAAGACAAAGGAAAATCTTTGCTCTTGAAGAGCTCACTGTCTAATGGTAGAACACAAAGCCTTCTATTTGTTGTTAGTAATAAAATTATAAAATCAGAGTTGTAAAATAATTCCAATAGAAAAAGCAATTCTTTTAACTTTTCACCTTTGAGGCTCATCTTTAGCACCATTTTCTTCTTTATGAAATTTTTTTTTCTGATTACTATCACCAACTAGTACCTTCCCCTCTATCATCTTATATTTATTTTTAAATTTCTTATAAATACATGCTGTTTCTTTCCCTTTATTTGTAACCTTCAAATCACAGAATTTGAGAGTTGGGAAGGATTTTGGAAGTCATTTATTCTAACTCATACATGAAATGAATTCCTATAATATGACCCCCTTCTACTCTAATTAAAAGGAGATTCAGTGGATAGAGCACCAGGCCTAGAGTCAGGAAGACCTTAATTCAAATCCAGCCTCATACACTTACTAGCTCTGTGACCCTGGGCAAGTCACTTAATTCTATTTGCCTCAGTTTTTTCATCTATAAAATAAACTGGGAAAGAAATGGCAAACCACTCTAGTATCTTTGCCAGGAAAATCCCAAATTGGGTTAAGAAGAATCAGACACAAATGAAATTACTGAACAACAGCATATTGTTATTACAAATTATTAGGAAGCAGTTTTTAAGACTTCTACTCCATGAGGACACTGGCTTTAACTATTTTGTTTCTGTCACAAGGTAGATTGATTAAATCAATTGATCAAATGATCTTAGATTTCTAACAAACTAGGTTTGATCAGGTGAGGAAAACATTTGGATTATGCTGATTTTCACCAGAAAATTTTGAACTTTGTATTTATAGAGACTTGGGAAGTACTTGATATACCTTTCTGCCAAGAGCCTCCTGCCACAGGAAGATTGAAAGGGAAGATGAAAGTTGCCTGTTTTAGGTAAAATAAAAACCATCCACCCTGTGGTGCAAAACAAACTTAGCTATTTGACATCCGTACTATTCTCTCCTGTGCGTGATATATCTCCTCTGTAGGTAGGCTCTTGGAGAATAGTTATTATTTGTTTAGATTTTGTCTTTATATTTCCTATTGTGTAGCACAGTGCCTTCCCTGAATGCGGTATCTGCTTTTTGAATTGAACCGTTATTCTTCCAGCTGAGGTGTACCATTCAAGGCTGACCAATCTTCCAAATTGGTTGGGGTAAAGAGGCACTGGAAAAGCCATGGAAGAATTGAAGACTGCATGCTGGTAAGTGTTTCAGGAGTAGAATTAGATGGTGAAAGTTTGCAGTGTCTCTGCCCTTGTAGACTCTAGTCATATCTATTATCTCACATTGCCAAATAAAGGTTTGGCCTCTGTGTCACAAATTAACAGAGTGCTTAATATTTGGAGTACTATTTTATGTCCTAATGGACATAAAATATATTAACTATAGAGCCAGCTTCACCAACTTGAAGAGAAAAGAATACCAATCTATGTAGATGATTTCAACCAGGGATCCCTGCCTTATAATGTTCTCTGTGATGGTGCCTGAAATCTTACCCTTAGAGATTCTTTTAGGTATCAGAGTATCACAGTCTAGATTTGAACCCAAGTCATTCTGATCTAAGGCTCAGTTTTCTATTCACTATGCTGCCTATCCTCAAAGAGAAGTTTCTATTTTTCATTCCAAGGACAAAGTATCATTCATACTTCTCACTTTACCAGAACATCACTCTTTTCCAACCCTTTCCATGTGATAGAAAGGAAAAACAAGTTTTTCAGAAGATCTAGGTTCTAGTCTTAGGCCTTCCATTCTATGACTTGGAGTAAATCATTCTCTCAGTCTCTTTTGTCATGCAATATTTCACCCCCTTGGAAAAGAATTTAGTTTCCTCATTCCTATTCCACTGTTGTTTTTATTTTACCATATATAAGAATTGGGCTAAATGATCTCTAAGCCCTGAAATTCTATGATCCTGGTGCTCATAAAATGAATACTAGCATTACTACCATTATTGCAATCTAAAACATTTATAATTGGATTGACATATCAGGACTAGCAGAAGTCATATGGTAATCTTAGTGGTATCCTTCATTTTAAGTAAGGAATAGTACTAATGAGACAGATTAAGGCTGCTTACAATGTATGCATTCTTGGGCTGCAGGAGGGTTTGGGAGGAAATGATCTTGTTGGATATAAGAAATGAAGTAGCCAGGGCATTGAAATCCATAACTCACCATGGTTAATGAATCTTACTCTCTCTAGCCTAACACCTGAGGCAAAAGATAGGCATTGGTACCTATTAAATAAGAGCTAGGGGAAAAGGAATTACAGTAAAAGCCCTCTTAAGATGTTTTCAAAGGAGCATCCATTAAAAACTTCTAAACCGGGAAAGCTTCCAAAGCGAGAAATGGAAAATTACAGATAGGTTGCCATGCAAATTTGAACAGTTAATAAATACTCTTAGATAAGGATGATGATTAAAAAATAAGCAGACCCTATGGGAAAATGTCATAAGTAAGAACCTCTTAAGTGGGTTTTTCTATCTCTTCTAAAAAATGAATTTGTTCCCCTGGAAGTGCCAAGTAACCGAAATATGGGGCATCTTCATGAACTCAGGTCTCCCATTCCAATCTGAGAAACCACAGTGGTTCTCTCTAGGGAATCACAGAAGGGACCACTTTGCTCTTCCCTGCCCACTGGTTCTCTAAGAGAGTCTTTCTAATTCCTTTTCTGACATTCCTCAAATAGCATCTACCCACTAGTATAACTATATTCCTGGCTGTAGTTATACTTCCTTGTACATCGATCTGAACACATAACTCTTCTGTTCAGAATTCTTCAGTAGCTTTCCAACACCTCCAAATAAAGTTTAAATCTTTTAAGATGGCATTTGAGGCCATCCAAAGCCTGCCATTATCCTAGTTTCTGGTACTATATAATCCTAATCCGTATCACATACAACCTGTTCTAACCAAGTCAAATTATTCACTTTCTCCAATAGATGTTAGGTCTGCGTCCTTGCTCACACTGAACCTTATTTCTGGGCTAACATCTCCGTACCTCCATTTATTCCAATCCATCTTTCAAGGTTTATATTAAATTCCCCCTCCTCCTTATTTTTCTGTAGACATTTTAAAATTCATCCTCAAAAGTTTTTTCTGTTCACATAGCACTTTGCTTGTAACTACCTCATGTGTTTCTGATAGTCTATTTTTCACTCTATGCATTATATCTCCCTATTAATTTACAGGACTTATGGAGCAGAGTTGTGTCTAATCTATTTTTGCATCTCATTCAGTACTTAGCACAGTGATCTATATACTACAGGTTCTTAGTAAACAAATGAAGTTAACAAATGAATGAAAAGATAGATTTTGACACTTTATTATATTCTCTCTCTTATTGTTGGATTTACATGTAATGTTTTCCCACCTAAATTGCAATTGCTTTGAGGGCAAGGACTACTTCTGATTCATTTCTTTTATGAAACCCTCACCTTTCATCTTAAAATCAACACTGTGTATTGCAGTTCAAAGGCAGAAGAGAGGTAAGGGCTTGGCAATGGGAGTTAAATGACTTGCCCAGGGTCCAACACCTAGGAAGTATCTAAGGCTTGTCCCTAGGCCTGGCTCTTAATCCACTGAGCCACCTAACTGCCCACCTGTGGTTAACTTTTATATCTCTTATAGTGCTGACATAGTTCTGGAAATATAAGAAATACTTAAAAAGTACTCATTGAATGAAATTTTACATGGTACTGAAAAAAAGTGAAAGCAAAAACCAGTTCCAACTAGACATGGGAGCATATGGCAGAAGGAATGTTATTGAAGAATCACTTAAATTATGCCATCAATATTCAAATATGATCCCAACTATTCGGATGTTCCTTCCATCAGTGCAGATCGAATCCCTTTCATATCTGCCCATACTGTGCCTCTTTTTGTCTAAAACCTCCCCTATATGTAATACTGGAAGAATAGTTAGAGAAAGGGGGATCTTTTAGTATATCAGAGTCCTTTGTTCATTTTCTTCTGATTTCAGGAATATATCAGTGGAAAACGTGGGCTGTTTGCCTCTATTCCCTCACTCTTACCCCTTAAGTTCACTTTCTAACATAACTTTCCCAATGATAGGTTTCACTCTTGTTCTTGGAAGTTCCTCATTTGCTGTATATTGCCCTCATGTCCCATACCTTCATTTCTGTATGTGTGAAATTCATTTTCCTTTTCTCATAATGTTATATTCCATTGTTTAAACATATTTAGCCCCACTAATAGAATATTAGTGTTAAAAAAGATGAATGTTTCCAGACGTTTGGGGTTATTAAGGAGCTTTGCAATTTTCTGATGTATTTTCCTTCTGTCCGATTCTGGGTGCAACTTCTTGTTTTCCCAGTTATACATACTGATGGATAATCTTATATACCACAATGCATGCCATTCAATTGAAACAACTCAATACTGAACTATTTAAGCTATGCTCTTCAACAACAATTCAACAACACATGTTTATTATAGTGATTCTAGTTCTTATGCTTGTCATCCCTTTCCTATGTCTTTAATTTGAGCCAGTATACATGCCCTGTGGCCAAGGATGTTGCCCATGAATTTCAGTATGGGAAATATTTTCAAATTTACACTATTTCTCCTCTCCGGTATTACATTGCATCTTTTCCTCCTCTGGTTCCCTTCATTTCTACCCCTACCCCCTTGTCTTTAGATTGAAGAAGACATTTCCACTCTTACTTAAAGAAAGAGACAGATTTGCCTGTGTTCTAGTGCTAACTATTCACTATCTTCTCTCTGCTGTGCCAAAGGCATATGTAAGTAAGAAAATATGTTCAATTACTGTTTCTTCATCAAGATCTGGAAGGAGGAGACTAAGGAAAATTTTCTGAGAGTTGATGAAATATACTTCTCTAAACAGAAGAATATAGAAGCTCTGAAGATAGTTGTTCTACCTACATACTTTTTGTTTTGGAGGAGGGTTGTGAACATCATATTCATATTCTGCCATAATTCTCTCTTGACTTTGGACAGCTAGGTGGCACAGTAGATAGAATGATGGACTTGAAGTCAGGAAGACCTAAGTTCAAATCATGCCTCAGATATTTATTAGCTGTGTGACCTTAGAGAGTATACAACCTCTGTTTACCTGAATTTTTGGTTGTATATAGAATGGGGATGATAACAATAGTACCCACCTCCAGGATGGTTGTGAGGAGAAAATGAGATAACTAATATCACTTATTATTTACACAATACTTAAAGCATATGTAAATATTGCCTATTACTACTAATACTAATTATTATTATCATTTTTATCTATTATTATTATTGATTTTCTGAAGACACCTTTCAAGGGGCTGATGTTTTTAGCCTGTAGAGTCTAGGAATGAATTATCAAGTGAGTATTAACTCCACAAAAACATCTTAGGAAAAACAGCTTATTACAGCTTTTCTGACCTGGTATGCAATCAGGAGGTTAGTGTTAATGGGTGTTGGACAAATACCCTGGGAAGTGTCAGGAGCCAGGAGGGTCTTTTCTTCATAGCCTGAGAGAACATTTGTTGTTCCCCTCTCAAATTGAAAGGAGAGAATTGAGCTCATTAGTAGTAAAGATACGTGGGAAATGCAATATTCAAGTTTTGATTCATCAAAAGATAATTCACATTATCTCAGTTAACAGATTCCTGATCTTTTCAACACACTGAAAATCTGGATTAAATATTAGCTCTCCCATTACAAAGAGATTAAATTTTGGATGTGATATATCATGACTTAATTTCTAGACACATGCTAGAAAACATCCTGATGACCCACTGGATACATATAAGAAAACCAGCGTTAGGTTACTGTTCCTGATTCCTCATCCCTGAGCCTATACTTTCCATGGATCTGATCCCCTATTTCAATACGGATTCTGAGCATCTAATTTATTATGTAAAACTGAAAAAAAATGCCTGTGGTGATAACCGTTTTTTATGGCTATGCTTTTTTCTTCTACTCAAATTACTTTGAGTATCTGTATGTCTGCAAAAAGTTAGAAGGAAGACGAATTCAGAAACCATGAGTGGACAAAAGACACCTTTAGAAACTACAAACCAGCAACCAGAAAGGCTTTTAGCTGTAAGTCAGCAGACTTTTATGTCAAGCTTGGCTGACTAATTATTGCTTATAATTTGCATTAGGATTAATTAACTAATTAGAGAGGAATGTCTGAAGGCAAAGTTATGGCTCTGCTTGTCAAGCTGAGGACTTTAATTATTCTGATATTTTTAATTATAATCAGCTGCTGAATGAGTATTACATTGTCAGCTACTATTGCTAAAACTCGACTGGGCACAGGAGCTGGAGGAATTATGGGTACCTTTGCTACCGTAGTTCCCCCTTCTACCAGTGAAAATCATAGCCAAGTGACATGCATGAAGAAAACCACCTGGCTGTAGCAATCTTGAAAACCACGTACACAACACTGAGCAAACCATAACAATTCCAGTTTGCATGCCAATTAAGACGGAGGTAGAAACTTTTCGTGAGCAGTACAAGGAAATCGGCTCTACGCGCACATAGCAACCGTGAATCTGATCCCAACTGGCAAAGTGCCCAGGGAGGAGGCGCTGGTATCTCATGGAAGGGTTGCTGGGCTAAGATTTAAAAAGACCCTGCTTTGGTTTCCTGAGGGCGTTTGACATCTCAACTTCCCTCTCTGTAAAATTGAGGTCACAAGACTTTTTTTCCCCCTCTCCCTGTTTCCTTATGGGATTGTTGTGAGAATCGGTGTTCCTCAGAGAAAGTTGTTAATTCAGTGCGACGTATTGTTATCCTCGCTCTCCCATAAATGTGCTAATACACATGTACTCACACAGCGGCTGATTTCACAAGATATCCAGGGATTTCTGCCAGAAGATCAGCATTCAGAATCCCATTCTTTATCCTTGACATTACATTTAAACAATGGTCAGAGATATAATGGAAAAGGGGGGGGGGGGGGAAGGCTTCCAAATGATTCATCCCAAGATGAAGCATTAAAACTGTGTCATGCCGGTTGGAGAACTAAAGGCTTATCTGTTCTCCTCAGATAATTACAAGAGAAACTCAGAGCTTAAGTGATGTTAAAGGTTACAAATGACTTAAAAACTGGCAAAAGCCTGCAGTTTTGAAGTTGAGGCACAACTCAAACGCTGTATTTATTTCTTTTCTTTTGTAAAGATGCCTAGGAGTGGATTCACAGTAGTGTTTCAATCACCCAGACATCCTCAAAGAACCTGTTAAGGTTTTCTTTGAGAATATGCTTTGGTAACCCTCACACTCCTGAGTAGTTCGTTGTTTGAAAATGCTTGACAAGAAGCAGGCTGTGCAATTATTTCAATTCTCCACTTGTGTGCAAAGGAAACCAAGCTGGTAAGAGAACTCCGTCTGGTACTTCTTACACACTTCTATGCTGAGACTGGGGAGACATAAGCTGGGCTATCCAAGGTTCAAATCAATTCAATTCTCATTTATTAAGTAGTAAATTTAATTTGTAATATATAATTATACTTTATTTATTCCTATTATTACATTATATATATATATATATTATCATTTATTCCTATTATATCCCAGGCACTAAAATAATCTTTGAAGAGCAATAAGGACTGGAAGGTTGGGTTTAAATGACTTGTCCAGGGTCATGCAGCTAAGAAGTATCTGAGGCAAGATTTAAACCTAAGACCTTCCATCTCCAGGCCCAGCTCTCTATTTATTGAGCCACCTACTTGTCCCTGATATGTATGCTTGATTTTCAAATAATGGGGTTGATTTTTTTTTCTAAATTTATTGGATCTCCTGCTATCTTGGAAACAGTTCAAATGAAATGTATTAGGAAGCATATAAAGAAATTCCTTTATTTCATTATAAAATCATTTCATGTACTGAAGTATGATATATTTCAGGGGTCTGTGATTTCTTTTATGTGGATATTTGCTCCACTGATGCAGATCGCTGCCCCTCCTTGCCTTCATAAGTTGCTATGACATCAACATCATCATCATTATCATATCATAACTAACTTCCATAATTAGTCTCTATGGTCACCTCCATTATTGCATAGTGAGGCATTAGAGTGTCATTTTCATCATTTTAGGGTAGCATAGTTAATTAGAAACTGCTCATAAGCCTGAAGTAAAAAAAATTTCCTTTCATGAATAAGGAGAATAATTCTGTTCTCAGTACACTGCAATAATTCTTCACTAAGTAGAATGTAAGGTCCTTCTGGACAAATACTGATCGTAGAATGAGCTAAGAGTAGTGAGATAAGCTAATGATAGTAAAAGTTATATTGGGAGAAAGAAGTTATAGGACTGTTCCTTAGGGTATATGGACAGAAGTAAGCTGTGCTAAGACTGAACAGGTAGGATACATATTTAAAAACTAGAAAGGTGGACTGTTCCACCTTCCCACCAGCTGCCTTTCCCACCTATAGATGACTCTAGCAGAAGGCTTGCTCAATGATTGGTGAGAGCCTTCTCAGAATTTCCATTCTTGAGAACTAGCCATACTGTTCATTTAACTCCCAGTTCAACTCATTTTTTGGATTGCTTCACCTTCCCACCATATACCTTCTTCCCTCTGACTCTTCTCTGCCCTTTGCTCCTTTCAAGCTACATTTTATGTTTTGTCTTCCCTTGCATGAACGTAAGCTCCTTGAGAGTAGATACTATCTTTTCTTTTTTCCCTTTTCTTCTTATTTTTAACTCATACCTTTTGTCTTAGTATTAGTTCTAAAACAAAAGCGTGGTAAGGGCTAGGCAGTAGGGATTAATTGATTTGCTTAGGATCATACAGCTAGAAGGTGTCAGGTAAGATTTGAATCCAGGTCCTCTCAGCTCCATTCCTGGCACTCTATCCATTGTGCTACTTAGCCACCCAAACCATTTTATTTTTGTATCCCCAGCATCTATCATAGTGTCTGGCAGTAATCATTTAATTTCTTTCTCCCTTCCTTCCTTCCTTCCTTCCTTCCTTCCTTCCTTCCTTCCTTCCTNTGAGGATAAAGTAGTAATGTGGGTGAATAAAGTGATGGGAAATGGAGTTCTCTCATGATGCCTAACAATTTCTCTGTTTGCAGCAGTAAAACCATCACAATTGAACTCCAACATGTTTATAAACAGTGTTTTACAAGAAGAAGCAGAAATAATGTTACAAAAAAAGGGGAGAACAGAGTAACTAAGTATACAGAAAAGAAATCTATGATGATGGGTATTGAGAGATCAGTTTTTACTACCAAATTCTTGGAAAAAATTTAGGATTAATGTTACCCGATAACAAGGACTTAGAGAATATTGTAACAACCAATCAATGTACCTATATTTCCATCTCAATAAAACATAATATATATTGCTAAATATATTATATATTATAAATGTATATATAATATATAAATAATAAAAATAAATAATATATTAATATTTATTAATAACCTGTACATACTTTAGTTTCAATCCTTTTTCTAAACATTTAATTTTAATTTTATTTTTTCTCTATTACATGTGAACCTAAAATTCCAAGTTCCAAATTCTCTCCTTCCCCTCCTCTTCCCTAATCCTTGAGAAAGCAAGCAATTTGATATGGATTATACATATTCAATCATGGAGAACATTTCTATATAAGCCATGTTGCAAAAGAAAATGCAATCTAAACAAATACAAATAATAAGGTTTGTTTTTATAAAAGGATGTTTCAATCTGTATTCAGATATCATCAGTTCTTTCTCTGGATATGGAAAGCATTTTTCATTCCAAGTCATTTAGAATTATTTGGATCATTGTGTTGCTAAGACTATCTCAGTCATCAAAAATTGTTATACAATATTACTGTTACTGTGTACAAAGATCTACTTATTTCACTTCATGCCAGTTCCTGTAAATCTTAGATTTTCATAAAGCATCCAACTTACCAGTATTCCATCAGAAACATATAGCAAAATTTCATCAACCGTTCCCCAATTGATGAATATCTCCTCAATTTCTAGTTCTCTGCTACCACAAAAATAACTACTATAAATATTTTTGTTTAAATAAATCCTTTTCCTTTTCCTTTGATCTCTTTGGGGTACAGACCTTAGTAGTGGTATTGCTGGATGAAAGAGTATTCATAGTTAGTTCCAAGTTGCTCTCCAGAATGGTTGGATCAGTTCACAACTCCATCAATAGAGCATTAGTGTCCTTATGCTTCCACATCCACTCCAACATTTGTCATTTTCTTTTTTTTTTTTGTCATATAACCAATTTAATAGCTGCCAAGTGGTCCCTCAGAGTTGTTTTAATTTGTATTTCTCTAATCAATAGAGATTTAAAGACTTTTAAAATATAATTATAATTAGCTCTAATTTCTTCTTTTGAAACTGCCTATTCATCTCCTTTGATTTTGTTTTAATTAGGGAATGACATATATTCCTATAAATTTGATATATATGTATATACATACTATCTATATATTTGAGAAATGAGATCTTTATCAAAGAAACCTGCCGTAATTTTTTCCTCTTCATATCTTGCTTCTCTTTTAATCATGACAGCATTGGTATTTGTTTATGCAAAAACTTTTTATATAATCAAAGTTGTCCATTTTATATTTTGTAATGTCCTCTGTCTCTTGTTTGATAATAAACTCAACTTTTATCCATAAATCTTAAAAGTAAAATGTTCTATGCTCTATTAATTTGCTTATGTTAGCACCCTTTATATCTAAATCATGTGCCCATTTAGACCTAATCTTGATATATGGTATGAGATGTTGATCTATAACGAGTATCTCAGAAATTGCTTTTCCTAGCAATTTTGTTCAAATGATGATCCCCACCACTCAAATCTTGGATCTTTGGTTTTATCAAATACTAGATTACTATTGTCATTCATTATTATATATTCGGTACCTAATCCATTCCATTTATCAAACATTCCTTTCCTTAGCAAGTACCACATTGTTTTGATAATTACAACTTTGCAATAAAGTTTGAGTTCCGGTACTGCCAAACCACTTTCCTTCACCTTTATCTTTTTTTTTCTTTATTCCTTTGATAATCTTGACCACCTGTTCTTCTAGATGAATTTTGATATAATATTTTTCTAGCTCCACAAACAATTTTTGGTGATAATTTGGTTGGTATGACATTGAATGAGTGAATTAATTTTAGTAGGATTATCTTTTTTATTATATTTTCTTGGCCTACCCACAAGCAATTACTATTCATTTAAGTATTTGTATATGACTTTATTCATGTGAAAAAATGTTTTGTAAGTGTGCTCATATAGTTCTTAGGCTTGTCTTGGCAGGTAGATCTTCAAATATTTCATATTGTCTACAGTTATTTTAAGTGGAATTTATCTTTCTATTTCTTGCTTTTAGATTCTGTAATGAATAGAAATGCTGCTTATTTTTGCAGATTTATTTTACATCTTGCAATCTTGGGGAAGTTGTTAATTATTTCAACTAGTTTTTTAGCTGATTCTGTAGAATTCTCATTCATGTCATCTTCAAGAAAAATATTAATTCCTTCAAATTATTTTCTTCTCTTCTTGCTATAGCTTTCATGTTTAGAACAATATTAAATAATAGTAGTTATATTAGGCATTTTTGCTTTACCCCTGAAGTTAATTGATTTGAAATATTTTAGCTCATACCCATTATAGATAATGTTTGTCAATTATTTTAGATAGATACTACTTTGCACTTTAAGGAAAGATCTATTTATTCCTATGTTTTGTATTATTTTTAGTAGAAATGAATGCTATAATTTTGTTGAAAGATTTTTTTGCATGCATTGAGATAATTATATGATTTGGGTTGATTTTGTTATTGATATGGTCAATTATGCTGATAGCTTTCTTAATACTGAACTAGCCCTACATTCCTGGTAGAAATCCCATCTAGTCATAGTATATGATCTTCGTGATATATTGCTATAATCCTCTTGCTATTTAAAAAAATTTCATTCATATTTATTATAGAAATTAATTTTTCATTGTTTTTCTCTGTTTTTTTTTTGCTCTTCCTACTTTGAGTATCAGTGCCATATTTGTGCCCTAAAAGAAATGTGGCAGGACTCTTTCATTGCTATTTTTCTAACTAGTTTACGTATTGTTGAAATCAATTATTCTTTAAATGTTTTATAGAACACACATGAATCTATTCTGATGCAAAGGATTTTTGTTAGAGATTTCAATGATGGCTTGTTCAACTTCTTTTTTTCTAAGATAGGGTCTTTATCTAAGTATTCTATTTCCTCTTCTGTTACTATGGTTAATTTATATTTTGTAAATATTCATCCATTTCACTTAGAATTTCAGATTTATTGGCATATAATTGGACAAATTAGTTCCTAATAATGGCTTTAATTTCACCTTCATTGGTAGTGAATTTACCTTTTTCATTTTTTATACTAGTGATTTGGTTTTCTTATTTTTCCTATTAAATCAGCTCCTTATTTCATTTATTTTAAAACCCTTACATTCTGGCTTATCAATATTGTGTATTAGTCCCAAGGTAAAAGTGTTAAGGTCTAGAAAATAGGGTTAAATGTCTGAGGTCAGATTTGAATCCAGGACCTCCCATCCCTAGCCTTGGCTCTCAATTCATTCAGTTACCTAGCTGTCCCCTCCTGGTTTTATATATTACTTCAACAATTTTCTTGCTTTCAATTTTTATTAATATCTCCTTTGATTTTCAGGATTTCATATGTGTTGTTTCATAAGGGACTGATTTTCAATTTATTTTTGTCATTGTTTTTTTGTTGTTATTAGTTGCAGGCCCAATTCATTGACCTATTATTTCTCTAACATTGATAAAAATATTTAGAGATATTTCCCCCTAAGTAATGCTTTGACTAAATCCCATAAATTTTGGAATATTATCTCATTGATAAATTTTTGATGTATGATGTCTTGTTTTTTTTTTTGTTCGTGACTGTTGGATAATCTAATAATCTTATATTCTCTCTCCATAATCTATTTTCCAAATCAGTCACTTTTTCCAATAAGCTATTTCAAATTTTCTTCTATTTTTCCCATTCTTTTTAATTTTATTTCATTGTTCCTTGATGTCTCATAAAGTAATTAGCTTCCACTTGCTTGATTCTAGTTTTTAGGAAATTATTTATTTTAGTGAACTTTTGTACCTCTTTTTTACATTTGGCCAATTCTGCTTTTTAAGACATTCTTCTCTTTAGTGGATTTTTCTGCCTTTTTTTACAACTTGGCCAATTCTGTTTTTTAAAAGATATTATTTACTTTAATATTTTGGGGGGTGCCTTTTCTTTTTTACCAAGCCATTATCTCTTTTCATGATTTTCTTATATTACTCTCATTTCTTTTCCAGTTTTTCCTTTACATCCATCACTTGTTTTTCCAAATTCCTTTTGAGCTCTTCTAGGAATGCTTTTTGGGTCTTTTATCTATTCACATTTTTCTTTGAAGATTTGTGTATAACTGCTTTGACATCATTGCTTTCTTCTGGGTATGTGCCTCAATTTTCCCTGTATCCATATGAAACTTTATATGGTCAGAGTTGTTGTTGTTTTTTTATCGTTGTTCTTTGCTCATTCTCCCAGCCTATTTCTCAACTTTTAACTTTATGAAGGGGGGAACTGTCCCAAGCTTCACACCTTTCTTGCTACTATTTTTAGAGCTAGTTCTAGGAGTCTGTAGGTTTTTGGTTCTTCCAAGGTAGTATGACCCAGGGAGCACTGTGGTCACTGCTCTCTTGGCCTATGCACTAGTCTTAACTAAGGGAAGAAAGAAAAAAAGGAGGAAGAAGAGGAGAAAAAGAAAGGAAGAAGGGCAGGAGAGAGAGAGAGAGAGAGAGAGAGAGAGAGAGAGAGAGAGAGAGAGAAGAGAAGAGAACAAGAACACTGTTTGCCTATGTTCACCTACTAGGTGAAATACATTATTTTTATGAGAAAATTCAGATTGAGTTCTATCTCAGTTCCTAGGAATATTAAGACTTGGCAGTAGTAAAACTTCCCTTGATTCTTATGTGATGGCTTCAGGGGCTGGTGAGTGAAGACCTAAAGCTTTAATTAGAAACAAAAGCTATAGTTCCATTAGGAAGTTGGGGTTTTTAGCATTGTTTATTAACAGATATAGGATCTTTCACAGTGTAATACAATAGTTCTCATTTTTGTTTTCAGAACCTTTTGTGCTCTAAGAATTATTGGGGACCAAATTTCCCAACACAAAAATTAGTAAGGAAAGTGACATTTTCATATTTTTGCAAATCTGTTTAATATCTGGTTTAATAGAAGACAGTTGGATTCTCATTTCTGCTTCTTTAATCTATTTGTTGTGATGTTTTAGTTGAAGAAAATTTAGAGAATGGAGAGGAGTATCTTAATATGTGAATAATATCTTAGTACTATTATGACAATATATTTTACTTTGCCTGTTCCTTGAAAGGGTTTTGCTGTAAGGAGTCTATGGATCATATTTTAAGAATAACTTGTGTCTTAGAAAGAGCACTGAACCTGGAGTCAGAGGACTTGGCCTCAAATCCTGGTGCTCCTGCTTACTACATTAAGCACATCAATTTCCTTTCTTGGGCTTTGGTTTCCTCATATAAAAAATGAAGGGGTTGGAAGATGTGTTCCCTTCTAGATCTAAAACCCATAATCTTAGATCAGGTGTTTATAATTCTGGATTGCCTATAGATCAAATATTTGCTGCTTTAAAAAGGTGGAACCTACTAAAAGACTTTGGCCAACTGTTTCTTATTAGGGGACATCTGCAGGGGCTATGAAGTAAACATTTCTGGAGAAAGAGGAATAATTTATACTTTAGCATGCTACTTATTCCATATTGGTTTCTCTGTGAAACATGGAAAAATTCTGGTTGTGAACTATTTATTTATTTATTTATTTATTTGTTCCCAGTCAGCTTTTTTCCCCCCTTTTAACTTGAATCTGCTTTCATCTGCCAACACCCACTCACTTGCCCCACCTTCTTGAGAATCAAGAACCTCTTAACCCAGCTTAGGCACTGAAATGAACAAACCATAATGCAATTCTGAATGCTAGATGACTAATGGGGGTTTATTGGCCATAATGCAGATTTGGTGAACAAGTATAGACACACCCATAATTGTCCCTAATAACAGCAGGTAGATTAACATTGTTTTCCTCTTTCTTAGACAGTACAACTAGGGCATAAATGAAAAGCAATTAACTTTTACTTAATCACTGAGATCATGGGTTCTCGCCTCTTTGGGAGTCAGTAATTTCAGAAAGATATTTTCCTCAGAGAGAAGGGAAATGATGCTTTTGTAGCCTGCAGCACTGAAGAGGAGGGGAATGTGAGTATGTGAGATAAGAAAAATTAGACAGAGTAGGTATCGAAGAGAAAAAAATAATCAACCCAAAACTCTTTCCTCCAAAGAACAAAAATGTTCAAATTTTCTAAGAAAGAACATGGATCAATTAATATGGAATAGCCTTATGTTTCTCTTTACACTGTATGCCTTGTTGATTCTGCCAATACAATGTCTCTCTGCACATAAAGTCATCATCGTATTTCGAAGCTCTTTATCACCTTTTCTTTGGCCTACCTACCTCAAGTCACTCCCCTCAAGACTGTCCTTCAACAAGTTGCCAGGTATACCTGGATCACTACAGGGCTTAGTACATTCTAAATATTCCATATTGTCTCTAGGGACAAACAAATAATACTCTTTGCAAACTTTAAGGGACTCTAGCTATTTTTATTAAAGTCCTTGAAAAGCTTGCCCCGACCTACTTTTCTAGACATTTCTCCCTTTTTCACACACTCTGCATTCCTATCAAATCAACCTTCTTGATTTTTCTTATCCAACTTTCTAACTCCTTCAATGTGGCTTTGTCCAGAATGTTCCCATGAATGCATGAATCTATTGCATTGCACTTCATCCTCATCTCTGCCTCTCAGTCTTCTTTCTCTTTTAGATATGAACAATTTAATTGCTGAAACAAGCACAAAAAGAACATTTGTGTAAGGGAAATAATAAAAGTCAAGCTGGGAAGAAACTCTCTCAGATAAAATGTTGAAGAGAGACAGACTTTTGAGAACTAGATAGATAATTACTCTTCAATGAATTTACTGAGAAAACCTTTTTAAAGGCACAGTTAGGACAAAAGTCACAATAAGAAATTATGGTCTATCAGCTCATTTGCCTGTGATTTTTATTTTGTTTTGAATTTTATCACTGGCAAAATTAAAATCAAATAACTGTTTGGCAACTATGGAAAGATACTCTAGGGGACATAGAAATCTGGTTTTTTGAATTATTCCTCATAAGGTAAAGATGAGCCACTGACCTCCAGGAGTTTATGATTTGAGGCATTAGAAAATATTAAGAAGCCACCAGGAAGAGAAGCAATAGGACAAAAGAGACAGAAGAAGCAGGAGGCTATCTATGCTCAGATCAGGAGCAGTCACAGGAATCTAGGAACAAAAGACACAAGACTTAAGAAAGCTGACACTTCAGTTGCTTTCCTGGTTGGAAAACAGGTATTACTTTGCTGATTGGCTAAAAAAACTCTGGCAGTAGTAGCTAGAAAATGAATGAAGAAGAATAGAATTATCTTGAGATGATTATAATTGTTTCATTTTATTTTTCTCTTGTGCCATTTAAAGCCCAAGAAAAGGGAAACTTCTCAGTGGTGCTTGGCTATTCTCTACTGCCCTTTATAGCTTGATGGGAAGAAAGGGTTTTTTTTTTATTAATTTTGTTTTGAGTTGTTCTTTGCTGTGAGAAGAGGCTAGCAGGTCCAAGGAGCTTGGCAGTTCTCTGGCTTTAAGAGAATTACTTATCATTACAATAGCATAACACTTAATCAGTATCTTTTTAGGGTGGCTGTGAGTTAAAAGAACTTGTTACTTTTTTGTCACTACTTCATTGACATGGGAGTAAAAGAGTGGCTTTGCCCAGAAGGAGAGCAATGAAGACTAGATTTTGAGAAGTGAGCAGAAAAACATCTTTGTATGATGTAGGTTATTCTTGAAACAGACATCAGACCTGCAGTTTAGAGTTGAGAGATGCCCTGGACATAAGGGTTTCCCAACTCATGTTCCTCCTTGCTGCATTTCTCTCTAAGCATTGACTTTCCCTCATGGACCCAGTAAATATTGGTGGGAAAATGTGAGCCAGGTTTTATGGATAGACTGTTATATATCTTTATATTATATTTTATTATTTTTTCAAAAATTTCAAAATTTTCTCCTATTATATAAAAGCTATTATTTCTGTTTTTGCCTTCAAATTAATATGGTATGATTCATCTTATTTTTGCAATATTGTAAAGTAAATATTTCGTGTTTAAGAGTTAATAGCAAGGTATGTTGGAGCTATCTTAGACCAGTTTATGAGAAACAATTATTAAATTTTCAGTGTGAGCCTTTAGACCACAGAAAACACTACAGAACTGAACCAAGGGCCTAATTCATTGTTATGCTGATATCTAAACTTAAAAAAGTAATGAAAAAATAGTGAAGATTAAACTTAAAAATGTGTCATATATTTATTTTTCTCCTAGTCAATCGTTAAAGATTTACCAGCACATTTTTGGTTAATTATGTCATGATGATTCATTTAATACAAATGGGAAGCACAATGGATGCTCATAAGCTACAGTGGCTAGTAAGAGTCTATTCCCTCCCCCTTCTCTTCTCACATCACACACACACACACACACACACACACACACACACTCACACACACACACACACACACACATATCAAGTTTTGTTCTAGAACCCCCCAAAAAGGTGTGAGTAGTATTGTAGTATTCATTTAATATGTACTCCTGTCTGAATCCCAGACCTGCCTGTATGAATGCAAGTAAGTTAAGCCACCCAGCCTAGGAAATGAAAGTGGGTATCTGTACCGTACCAAGCTCCCTAATATCTTTCAAAGCTGAGTTAAAGTATCCCCTTTTACAAGAGACTTTTCCAGATCCTCTCTGCCACTAATGCTTCTTCATCTCCCTGACTCTAAAAAATTATCTGCATTTATTTTTTGTATATTTATTGGAACCAATAAAATTAGGTTCATGTTTTGCCCCTGCACATACTGACTTTGTGACTTTGAGAAAGTCATGTACACTTAGATCCTTGGGGCAATATTCAAAGATCATAAATTGAAGAGAATGTACTAGATGGATAGGTAGAGGAAGTTCTCCCCTGTTAAAATCACACACACAGAGCTATAGAATATGTGTGTGTATATATATATATGTATATATATATATATATATATATATATTTATGTATGTGTGTGTATAGAGACAGACAGACAGATAGACAGATCATACATAAAATATACAAAGATATGCATGTTGACCCAAACATATACACATATGCAGAGTCCTTTTGTCATGGCAAAAAATAGTTTGTGTGTATTTATTAGCACATAGTTTGCTTTAGGGACTATAAGCTCCTTGAGGGTAGAGACTGATTTTTATCTTTGTATAGCTAGCACCCAGCATAGTTCCTGACACATAGTAATCATTTAATAAATGCTTGATTGTTTTCTAACTACCACATATAATAGAGCCTTGTTTATCAGACTGTGGTCGTGCATGTGAACCTTTTCCAGAAACTAAGGATTTATCCCTTTAAATATCAACACTAAAAATTTCTATTTTTAAGAAAAATCTTTCCGAAATGTATTACATATCTTTCTGATACCCTTAATCAGTATACATTGAATATAATTTAACTTTTATTCAACCCAAGGCAATTTTAAGCATTAATTAAATACTGTAATTCCATGATACCCAATTATTTTTTTTTATTTCTGATATGCAAAAAGTCTATAGAAATGGTCATAGACAATTGTGGTTTTGAGTTTTTTGGTCTGCTTTTTATAGTTTTTCTCTTTCTTCTCTCAATTTTAGGCTGTCATTTTTTAAATAGAGCAATTGTGCTTGTCCCTAGCCTCTCCTTTCCTTTGGATTTTCTATGAACTGGGAAACCTGAAAAATAAACTTATTGTATCCTGCTAGTGAATGAACTTAGTGGTTTCTTTTAGCTGTTCAAATGTCTTTTTTTGTTCTCTTCTTGGTTTCCAACTGTGTTAAAAATCCTTTCTATAGTGGGGTTAAAAAAAGCTTACTGGAACTAGTATCAGAAGACCCAGATTTGAAGGATGACATTATCTTGGAGGAATTATTTAACCTTCCCTCCCCACCAAGTTTTATTGGTGCCCCTTATTTTTACTCTATGTGAGGGTCATTTCTTTTAACAAAGAAAAACAGCTAATCAAAAGCAATTAACATGGGATTCTGAGTAACATCTTTTGCAATATTTTTTCTGCACCCGACATCTTGCTTACTTTTCTAAATATCAGGTTGTTATTCTGGAAAATAGAAATAGTAATAGGACACTCATTTTAGAGATTATGGCTAAGTAAACATTTTTCACCTTAAAATACTATTTAAATATTGACTATTAATATCGCTTTTAAAATCCCAAATAGTTGAGATTGCCAAGTAATTGTCAGAAAAATGAATTGTAATCGTAGTTTAAGTGAGTAATGTCTCATCTACTAGACTGAAAGATACATGGATTGTCACATTCTTCTTTCAACCCTCACAATACTAAGAATTGTCTTTTACTAGATAATTTAAAAAAATAAATGAATGAATGGACAAAAAAGAAATGAACAAATGATTGGCTTCCCTTTTTATTTCAGTTTCTATAAAATTCAGTTTCATCTATAAAAATGAGAACTCTACCATTCTGTGATTACATGATCTGCTATTTTACATGAGGGTTAATAAGTATAGAAAATTCATTAACCCAAGAGAAAGTGAACATTGAGAATATAGTTAAGGTTAGAGAAATTCCTAAAGGAAAATTCCATAATTTCCACTTCAGCGAGCATTTCTTAAATGCCTACTATTTGCAAGGCACTGTCTTACAATAACAAAGTATTAAAGGAAACTAGACAATGTTTAGGATAAACCCTAACTTCTTCCTTCAGCTGGGTAATGGAGAACAATCATGATCTTCCATAACAAAGGCACATCACACTAGACTGAACAGTCCAGTTTTTGATCAATGGCCATTCATAGGTTCTTAAATGTCCTCATGAACTCTCTTGGTGGAAAAGAAAAAGAAAGAAGAGATTAAAGAGGAGAAAGAAGATGATAATTAAAAGGAATAAGAATGGGGAAAGTTATTTTTACCTTCTTCAAGGTCTAAGAGTTTGGTGTATGCCTTCTGGAAGTATGAAATCTGCTTTCTGACTTTGGTATGTCACATTGAAAATTAATACAAACCCTTTAAGAGGAATTTTTTATGTCTGACAGATGAATGAAGAACTACATGGATAGGAAGGGGAAGAAATATTTAGCAGAGTTGGAATAGTTTTGCTGTTAGGAAACCAACACTAACTACTGGGCGAGATTGGTTATTTCTCAATAAAGGATAAAATGTTGTGTGTGATCAGTGAGATATAAAAATACAGACATCTGAAGATTTGGGATGGTCATCGACCCTGTTCTTCCAACTCTAGGAAGGACTTCAACTAAGCTAGCTGTGCAAATAACAATATTTTAAAAACCTTCCTTTGTAGTGAGCATCCTGTGTTTTCATTTCCTTCTCTCTATTGGTGATGAAAATGCTAACAATAATATTATTTTCATAGTGGTAGGGGACTTTAGAGAACATTTAGTCCAGTCACTTCAAATAAGAAAAAAATTGAGTTCAGAGAGGTTAAGTCACTTGTCTCTCTGCCCTAGGAACTAAGAAAGCAATATATTCTCCTAGGTTTAAAAGGATTTCATGTTCAGAAGGGTTACTCATTGCAGCAGAACCATTCTAGAATAAGCAACCTCTGCAATTCCAGGCAAAGCCATTTTTCTGCATCTCTTTAGAAAAGTGATGGAAAATGGACTGGGGAGCAGCAGCTGCTGTGGGACAACCAGAAGAATCTGGGTTCTGCTTGGGGCTGCTCACTGCTTAATATAGCCCCCCAGGGCAACTGTTCAGGGGACCCAGAGACATTGCTTTGAACAGAATGGGAAAGACATTCTCCCTTCTCAGCAGGTTCTTGACTAAGCAGTTTCTATCCAGAATGAGGGAAAGGATGACTCAACTATGGATTTATTTTTAAATATGATACTTTAAATCATTGTAGACAATGCCCCACCAGGTTTATGAACTTATGGTGGGAATAGCAGAGGATCCTTAATAACGATCTTAATCATCCCATAGGTTATTTACTATCTGCATCAACCTCTCTTCTTCTCCCCATAGCCATCCTAAAGAAATACCTCGAGGCATTTGAAATAGGCAATCCAGGACAATTCTGAGGGACTTATGAGAAAGAACGCTATCCGTATCCAGAGACAGAACTGTGGGAGCAGAAACCCAAAAGAAAACCATATGATTGATTACATAGTTTGATGGAGATATAAACGATCACTCTATTGCAAATATTAATGATATGGAAATAGGACTTGACACATGTAAAATCCAGTAGAATTGCTCGTTGGCTAAGGAAGAGGGGGAAGAAGGAGCGGAGGGAAAGAACATGAATCATGTAACCATGAAAAATATTCTTAATTAATTAATTAGTTAATAAATAAAAAAAGAAACGAGAGAATCTGGACTTGTGATTTTGTCATAAGAAACTCTCGATGAGAAAACTTTCTCTACCATTGCAGATCAACACATTCTCTGCAACTTCTAGTCTCATAGAATTGCCTAGAACATTGAGAGATTAATTGACTTGCCCAAGGTCTCCCTGTCAACATATGTCAAAGACAACACAGAGACTCAGATCTTCCTGGCTCCAAGGCCAGCTTGCTCTTCACTAGATAGCATTATCTCTCCTGTGAGTAAGAACTGCCTCAAATTAAAGAGCACATCTCCTGATGGCAGTCCTAGAGGGGCTTGGTAACAGTCTTCCCATCCCCCAAATCCATAAGAAGAGCCACAAATAGCCAGTTGAAAGCCCTGAAGAAGCATACCAAAATCTGGTTATTTGCATAGTAAAATTGAAAGCATATTTGCATTCAAGAATCAAACGCATGCATTACCACTGTCCTGGAAATAGGCTGACTCAGACCATACGACTAAATAAAAGAATAATGTTTACTCAGAACTGATGTACTTGTTTAAAAAGTTAATGTTTTAAGCTTTCTGCCTTCTAGCAAAACATCACTAATCTAATTAGAGCTTTCCAACCCCACTTGGCCTGCAAGCAGGCCTACAGTGCCTGTTGACTGCTCAGCAGACAGGATGTACCTCAGGCCCTTTCTATTCACCCTCTCAGCTCAGAAAGTTCGGCTCTCCCCTCCTCCCCTTCTCCAAATATTTTCTTCTCATTTTTATGTCAGCCACCAGGCTCGTTCCAACACTTTTCACTCCCCGGTTGTCCCAGAAAGTAAGTTTATTTGGGTGATAGGTCTTACCTCAAAGACATTCTTCCAACACTATGTGGGTAACAGACAGATTTATAGCAGCTAAGCCTGGGGTCTTTAGGAGGTGGAGGAAACACATGTAATGGTGAGGTTGTTTATTCAGGCAACCACTGGGTTTCCATGGTCTGTCTTTAAGACTCTCACTTGGATGTCACCCATTTATTCCTTTGAACCTTTCTCCAGTCTTCTGGTCTGGGCTGGCTAGCGAATATGGGCCAGGGTCTAGACCCGGTGGTTGGTTTGAGAGGTTAAGAATGGATTTGCCTAAAATCTAGGTGGAATTAATAATTAGACCTAATCCCAGTCTACATCCAGTTTTCTTTTAATCATTGGGAGTTCAGGAAGGAAAGTCTAAACCTAAACAGTATTATTAAAAGAAATCATAAAATAAAACAAATAAATGTAAGTTCTTGTATTTTTCTGAAATTTACACTGAGGGGATTAAACCTGTCTCGACAAATGGCTGAGGCATTGATTAGGAATTCAGCATATATAATGGGTCTGTTTGCATGCATATTTGTAGGATATATATGTAACATACATGTAGGGGTGTTTTAGACTCAAGTTATATATGTATATGTGTGTGTGTAGAAATTCAACATATGTAACAGGTTTGTATGCATTTATATAGGTATGATATATAGTAATATACATTTTGTATGTCATGTGCATAAATTATATATGTCTATATGTGTATAAAGTTGTATAGATGCCGACCTTGAACATGGTACGAGGGCATTTGCATTGCTGCCCTCTATTCCCAGGACCACGATTTTGGTGATGGTGATAAGTATGTATGGCTTATCTGTTCTGTTGGATGCCAAAATTATGAACCCAGGTCAATACCTAGGTTGTATAGGCATTGCACATAATACATAATATACATAATACAACCTATATTGTATAGGCATTATTAACCCCATTTTATAGATAGAGAAACCAAAGCACGAAGTGCTTTAATGATTTTTCCTACGTCACACAACTAATTAGATACAAGGACAGGAGAAGAAACCAGATCTTAATTCAGAGTCTGCTTTCTACTACATTACTGGTCTTATCCGTGTAAGATATCCTCTATTACCATTTCAGGGTTGGGATTGTAGATATTGGTACCTCAGATTTAGCAATGGGATACAGGATGGGTAGAGATGCTGAGGGCAATGTTCTTTATTTTTTCCCCACAGTCAGAGTTGGGAGACATATATCCAGTGTTCCTGGGCTGTTAAAGATTTCCACTGAGGTATGTTATGACTTGTGATCCAAGTCAGAGAACTCAGTCCCTTGTCTCTCTTCCAGTATTTTGAGTAGCCGTAGATATTCTGGTCTTTAACTTGTGTCTTTCTAGAAATAAAGGAGAGTTTATAGATTGGTGACTACGTTGTACCTCTTTTCTCCTCAGGATATTAACCTGACTTCTAGTTCTAGTGAACAAGGTATGTCCTTGTGGTGATAATGGCTTAGAGTTGAATGGCTAAATAATGTATATTGATTAATTCATTTGATCCCCAAGAGTAGTTGTATAAGGTTGATAAGAAAAGGAACACAATACCATGTTAGTAAAAAAGCAGAGGTTCAGAGAAGTGATTTGTGCATAGTCACACAACTAAATTGCAGAGCATGTATTTAAAGCCAAATACCCCGTCTCCTAGTCCAGAACTTTTTCTATCAGATTAGTATACTCTTGATGGTAAAAGGTACTAAACAGAATGACTAACAATTGAACACTTACAGACCATTGAAAATCAGTGTAGCTGGTTGTCCTAAGCAGACTATTTTTGGTTTAGTCTTTTCAGTCATGGCCAATTCTTCGTGATCCCTTTTGGTGTTTTCTTGGCAAAGATTTTGGAGTGGCTTGCCATGTCCTTCTCCAGTTCACTTTACGGATGAAGAAACCAAGGCAAACAAGGTTAAATGACTTGCCCAGTTTCACACAGCTAGCAAGTGTCTGAAGCCAGATTTGAACTGGGGAAGATGAGTCTTCCTGGCTCCAGGACCAGCACTTCATCTACTCCAGTGATTCCCAAAGTGGGCGTTACCACCCCCTGGTGGGTGCTGCAGCGATACAGGAGGGCAGTGATGGCCACAGGTGCATTTATCTTTCCTATTAATTGCTATTAAAATTTAAAAAAAATTTATTTCCAGGGGGCTAAGTAATATTTTTTCTGGAAAGGGGATGGCAAGCCAAAAAAGTTTGGGAAGCACTGATCTACTTATCTCCTACGCCATTTGGCTGCCAATTCTAAGAAAGTTTAGCTAAAGGGACTCTCACAGAACACTCACAAATTTAAGTTATGAATACATTTTCGTGATCTATTTTGAGTGACTTAATTCTTCCAACATGATAAGGAATGACTCCTCCAGAGTTGTGTAGAATCACATTCTTATTGAATTTCCACTTGTGCGAAGGGATGATACCTTTTCCTGGCCTCTAGACCCACCTTATTAATTACTTTGTGCTTGAACACAGCAGTTAACCTTGACATTATCTTGTGGATCTTATGGCACATTGCACAATCATTCCATTGTAACTCAGAATTCAGCCATCACCCAGTTGCAATATAGGGGAGATTACATCAAAAGTAATGTTACTAACAGCCTCATAAAGATAAACATCAGAAATTCATTTGAAAACCTAAATTATTGTGTCAGGTTTTAAGTTGCCATAAACAGTTTCTTTATGTATTTGTCCATGCCTTTGTGTATGCATTTGCTGAGTCCATTGAGACCTCTATTAGACTTTCAGTCTCCTGCACTCTCAAGTATGGTTGAAAGTATGGCTGAGATGAATCCTGTCTTAATTGTTAAGTGTTAATTCCTGGGCCCATTCTACCTATGGCCCTTGGCTCCCCTCTCTAGACAAACAAGAAGACAATACTAGTCTTTTCCTCTGGAAGCTAAGCAGATTATCTGGAGTATACCTCCCAATGACACTATTGAGATTTCCCTTGCTACTGTATGTTGCAACTCTTAGGAAGCGAGTACATGGTACACAGCTCAACGCATCTGTTTATTTTCTCACTCCTGAATCGTAAAAAAACATAGTTTGATATTCACTCAGATAGTAACTTGATGCATTCTCCTCCCAGATGTCAAGTGACTTGGACTGCATATGGTTTTATTTTGTTTCGTTTTGCCCTTGAAGACGTTTTGTTTTTAATAAAACAATGAATGGGGAATTTAATTAAAATTATTTAAAATAAAAAATAGGGAATGCAATATATAATATTATTATAAATAGTGAATTTAATATATAGGTAATTTAATAAAATATTTAAAAATTAAAAATTGAATAAAAAGGGAGATCTAAATACAGCTTAATTTAATTGTTTTTAATTCAATATTAAACGGGAAAGCTTCCCTCTTTCCCTCAACTTGCCATCAAGGCTCAGGTGTGAGAGTTCCCTTAAAAAAAATCCAGTTCCATCTTCTTTTTGCCATTCTTTTGTTCTGACACAAATTGTGGAGATGGGCATGCTTCCAAAGCTGCAACTTATGGGTTTGGTCAAGAGTCAAAAACATTAGCTCATCCATAGTTTATCTTCTGATCACTCAAGTTCTTCTAGGAGACTGCAGACCACCCTGAGATTTCAATTTCAAAATCCAAAGTGTTCTAACCTTTGTAGGATAATAATCGACTCTTAGAGATAGGCTTCTATAAGTGTATATAAATACATGGACAAACAAGCAGGATGACAGAGAGCTTATCACGTCAGTACCATACAATAGGAGGTTAGACTAGATTCCTTCTTGTCTAAGTTCAAATGTCATTCCTTAGGCTGTGCTTGTTCTAAGCAATCTTCAATGAAAAGACCTCCTTATATTTATGCAGCATCTTATGTTTTCCACAGGACTTTCATTTTTTCAAGTTCCAGTGGACTGTGAGCTGCTTAAGGTGAAGGACTATTCATATAGCAACAGAGCCTACTACAAAGATTGGTGCAGGGATAGAGAAATGGATAGGGATACAGGTTTGGAAAAAGGATGAAGAGAGATGTAAGTAAAGATATGAGGTTTGGGGAAGAGAAAAGAAAGCTATACAGAAAGGGATAAGGGTAGGAATAAGGAAAGGAATAAGCTTAAGGATAGGGAAAGGGATTGTGATAGGGAAACAACAGGGTGAGGATAAGGATAGGGATAGGAAAAGGGGATAGGTTAGGAACAGGGATTGAGAGAGAGATAGGAATTTAGATAGGAAGTTAGGAATAGAGTAGGGATAAGAGTAGAAGGTAGGGAAAGGATTAGGAATAGAGACTGGGATAGGGAAAGAGTTGTAATGACTGGGGTAGGGAGAAAGAATAGGGAAATGTATAGAGATAAGGATAAGAATAAGGGAAAGAATAAAAATAAATATGGAAACTGGGTCTATGACTTCATTTGTACAGGAAATTTCCAAGTGGAGTGAGGAACTTTTTTTACCAATGCAGGTCAACACTAATCTATAGTCTTAGAGAGTTGCCTAGAATATTGAGAGGTTAAGGGATTTACCCACAGTCATGCAGCCACTATGTATCAGAGGCAGGAATTGAACTCGGGTATTCCCAACTTGAAGGCCAGGAGAAGAGAAGAGGGTGGGAATAGTCACTATATGCTGCCTATACACCAGCAATAATGGAGGGTAAAGACAAAGGAGGTGAATTGAATTGAAATTCACATGCTACCTCATTTGATCCTCACAATAAATTTTGTAAAATATATTGGGAAGTGATATCCTTGTTTTACAAATAAGGATACTGAAGCCCCGAAAGTTTGAGGTTGAAGTCACAAATTATTTAATGGCAAGCCTCCTGATGCCTGGATGCTGGGCTTTTCCGCTTAGATTACCTCCATCTCAGAAATTTCAAACTGAAGGCTATTGACCACATTGATTTTTTGCAGCTTTTTTTTCTTGGAAGTGCTACATATTCAGGCATTCATGATAGGGAAATGGAGAATTAGGAGCAGGGAAGGTTATAGAGGGCATGGCAATTAGTGATCAGCATTTCAACTTTTGTGCATTCTGGCCAAATCTCCTTCCTTCCTGAAAATGCCTGAGAGATTGAGGAAGGAGGTTGTGCCAGCATCCTCTGGGTAAATGTACTCCCTCTAGTCCTTAATGTTTCTGTTCAACATTGCAAATGGTGGAGGATATCAGGATGGAGGGCATAGGCAGATGGCATGGTGCTCCTGTTCACCAAGTCCAGAACTGAATTGATTAGAGGAAGCTAGATGGAAAGGACACAATATTTGCAGCCAGAGAACCTGGGCTCCAATCTGTCATTTATTACCTCTGTGACCTTGATCAAGTCACCTCTCTATGGACCTCAGTTTCTTCATTTGTAAAATGAGAGAGTTGAACTAAATCACCTATAAGGATATGTACACATCATATGTACACATGCACATGTATGTGCATGTATTTATATGTATATGTTCACATGCTGTCTCATTTGATCCTCACAATCACTTTTGGGAAGTATGAAGGGAAGCTATTAACCTTGATTTTATAAATAAGGACACTGGGGCACATAAAATTAGAGGTCAGAGTAACAAAATGAATATGACTCTATAATCCTATTATTGATTTCTATCTACTCTAGTCATAGGCAAAAGGAAATAGAATACCTCTATGAAAATCTTTCCCAAAGTAAGGCAGAAATAAAGAAAATGTGCTTCTCCTCTTTAAAAAGTAATAATTTGGAATCCTTATCATATGGCACTCTCAGTCATTTATAAGACTTCATATTTATTCCTACTTGTAGTTTGATAGTACTCATTTTTACTGGGTCACCAGAAGAGGGGTGATCCAATGACTCTAAGGTGTATAGATTTAGAGATGTAAGAGAACTTTGAAACAATCTGTTCCCGAGTTCTTAATGTGACATTTGTGAACTTCCTTTTAAAATTATTTTGATATCTATTGCAATATAAATAGCTTCATTTGTAATCCAATGCATGTTATTTTAAGTATTTTAAAACATTATTCTGAGAAAGGGACCAGAGGTCAAAGTGGTCCATGATACCAAAAAAGATTTTAAGAACCCTGATCTAGGCCAACCTTTTCTTCATCATCATTTTATAGATGAGGAAACCAAGACTTGTTCATATTCATACAAATAGAATGTGACAGAGAAAGAATCAGAAACTCTGTTTTTATTAAGAACAAAGGAAGTGAAACCGGAAGGATTGGTTTAAATATTAGGAATATTTTTCTGACTAACACACAGGAACAAACTACTGAAAAAAAACTAGAATGGTTAAGCAGGGAGCAGCAGGGAGTACACCCTGGTGGAGAAAAAAGAAAAACTTCATTGGCAAAATAAGGTTCAGTGATCCAATGATTCTATTGTTGAATTTCTTAGAACAGGGGCTCATAAAGGGTGTGTTCATGGGTGGGTGTGCAATGAGTCCTTTGGCAGTCTCATTAAGTCTATGGATGCCTTTTCAGAATAATATTTTAAATGCATAATTTGTAAAACTCTTAGCATTGCCAAGGAAATTATTGATATGAAATAATTATCAATTTAAAAAATTATTGACCCCAGATTAATAGCTACTGCCTTAAGGGTATGAGATTATCTGCTCTTAATGACTAAGGGAAGTCACTTGGGACAAAGGGGAAGAACTCTAAGGGAAAAGAGAATATAGACTACACTACCATCAGAGAAAGTAAACTAGAGGCCATGCTGTGTCAAACCAGAGTTCATCAGAAAACCAAAATCCAAAAGGCTTGGTGAGAGTCTCTACCAAAAGGAGCAGGAGATATCAAGGAGATAATTTGTTTCATGGGACTTTCCTGTCCTGGGCTGCCTTCTTTTATGGGGACAATATGCTAACCATGTTCCTTTCTCCTTTTACTCTCACTCCCTCTGAATCAGTATTGCTTTGGAGGTGAATAACAGTAATTTCCCAAGGATTTATTCAAGTGTCTACTATGTTCAAGACATCATGTTGGACACTGGAAAAGATAAGGGGAAAAAAGTCCAAAGAAAACAAGCAAAAAACTCTGTCCTTGAGGAGATTATATTCTAGGAGTGATAAGATATAATATACATGATTAGCTTATTTTTAAATGCTCACTTGTCCATATAGAGAAATGGGTTTCTTCTTTGCTTAATGATCTTCAGAAAAGAACATTTTATAATTCCCTTTGAGGAGAATATAAGCCCAGTTGGAAACAAAATTCTTCCTAACATTTGCCTAAATCAGTGAAACATACACTGGATGGTGAATTGCAGGATGAATGGGACCTACCCCTTCCATCATTCAGAGAACAGCTGGAACTCCAGAATGAATGAAAAAAAAAAGTCTTAAACTCATTTGCATTTTGTAATTTTCAGACCCTTTTATAGACAAGATTATTAAATTCTAAGGGTATATCCCCAGGATTTTTATTTACAGTTCTCATTCCAATATATGAATATTGGAATAAAATAATAAAATAAAATAAATAAAAAATAAAAAACAAACAATATAAAGATCTTCACAATCAATTAATACTATGTCAACTCCTTTTAATAATACTCCAATTTTCATTCATTAGACTACCCTAAATTCTTTCATTAAAAAAACGACAAATTGCTTACGCTTTCTTTCCTATAATGCTGGTTGATTGATTCTAAAAGGATTTTTTGTACTCCACACTCTTCTCAAGAACTGATATTGGCTCTCCTGCTACATAACATTGCATCAACTTAAACTGGTAGCTGGCAATATAAAAGGTCTCACATCATTTCTTTGCTTTTTTCTTCCTCTCCTCTTTTATACTGTTTTTGGAGCTCACCATGATGGGAGGCTGTAGGATAGATGCCCTCTTTTTTATTACTGATTAAAAAAACTGAAACTGACTCAAAAATACAAAGGCAGCCACCCTGGAACTGAGAACAAAACCATCTCTGCTTGTAGGCTGATTGATTACAGCCTGTTCCTTCATGCTGAAAAGGACCAACGACTTGTGTATCAGTACGCCTCTGATTTTCCAGTCAAGACATTTCCAGGTGGGGACAAATTTTGAGCACAGGAATGGATATTCTTTTCCTGATGGCCTTTGAGAATACAAATCAAGGCCTGATCCTTCTTCTATTCCTCCAGTTAGCACCTGCCAAAATCAGTTTAGGGGGTGGGAGAGAGGGTGAGGAGGCTGTTGAAATCGCGTGCACAACATTGTTATTCTAAGTTTAGCGGCTGGATTAAAGCCACCTTGAAATTTTGGCCTTGTGTCTCTGAGATACTAGAAAATTCCCCCCAGCATAAAAGTTTGCACTTTAGGGATCAAAAATATAAATAATGATTTTTGTATCTGAAAACAAGGCCGTTGCTATGTGTGAGTGGCAAAGTTCCATAGACATTAGCTGTTTTCACTTTCTTGTGGTCCACCCATGAATTACAAGGCGCAAAAGGGTGTTCCCTTCCAGTTGAAAATAGTTTTTTGGCAGAGGTTTCTGATGGAATTCTTCAGTGAACCAGGGGGACCCATCACCTCAATTATTTAGATTTTCTTTTTTTGTCCCTTTCATCCTAAGCACAAAATTATTTGAAAAAGGAAGGGTTACTGATCAAGTAATGTTGGGGGATATGCCTACATATCTTAGTAATATCCAGGTCAATATTGGGATAGTGAAATGTGCAACTGGTAGCACTGAAGCAGGTTTTCAATGAGTTTAGATTAGAGATTCTTAATCTGGTAATGCCTATGGACCCCTTTCCATAATAACATTTTTAAATGCATAAACTAAAATACATAGGATTGCAGAGGAAACCAATTATATTAAGATAGGATTGTGGCAGAAACCAATTATATTGAGATAGAGTTATCAAATTATTGAACCTACCTACACATACAAGTTCACAGCTCCCAGGTTAAGAACCCCTGATTTATATCCTCATCTATCTCAGCAGAAACCTTTAGGGCCCAAAATGATATCTTCAGCTTTTGTCCTCAACAACATATTTTTGTCTGTTGACATCATCAAACATTTACCAAGTGGCCACAGGGTGCATGACACTGTATTAGAGCATGAAATGGAATTCTGATGGTCCTAAAGAATTAATGAGGCTCCTATAACTGCTGAAATTACTCTGAAGATGTAACTTCATTCACTGGGAGGATTTGAATTGATAAATATTTCCAAAAATAGCAATAAAGATAACTTCAGATAGGATACCCTGAATTGTCCTTCTTAAAAAGGAAGTCCTAATATAAAACACTCAATGCTCCCTGAAGGTGTCTGATGGTCATAAGTTGATCTGAGGGAGTCTACAAGCCAGAACTGATTGGAAGTAATCCCCTTCCGAAGGGAGAACTGGTCTGAATCAGCTTGGATTGGCCCAAAGAGAATCACAAATTTTCAGAGCTGGAAGGGACTTAAGTAATCTAGTGTGACCCACTTTTTAAATAAATAATCAGGCTAGGAAGGTAAACATGACATGCTTGTTAGTAGCACATCTAGATAGTATAAGATTTACACCTAAAATCCAGCTCTTCCATCTCACAGAACAAAGAATTTCCCATTTTCCCATGTGATAAATGAGCAGAATTCTTATATATATGTTCTACTTGTCTTGCTGCCAATCTTTTGTCCTTCTACTATTTCTTTCCTGTGTTCATTCTATTTATACTGATCTTCTCCTATTGTTACCCTTAAGGCAACATTTCTCAGAAATATTCTAATATCAGTGATAGAGAAGATTGTTCTGAGGAGTATGACCTATGTGTAGGAGTATTCTTTCCAGGAATCATTCCCAGTACCTACAAAGCATGCAAGGACCAGTAACTAACTCCTAAGTTTGCATATTCTCTACATAGAGTTAAAACCAAAAAAAAAAAGGAAGGAAGAAAGAAAGGAAGGAAGGAAGGAAAAAAGAATGAAGGAGGGAAGGAAGGAGAGAGAAAGAAAAGAACAAAGAAAGAAAAGGACAAAGAAAGAGAGGAGAAAAGATAAAAGAGGGAGGGAGGAAGGAAGGAAGGAAGGAAGGAAGGAAGGAAGGAAGGAAGG